>NC_091375.1:7984697-8152197 GCF_038502225.1 Cherax quadricarinatus
CTTGAGTAGTGCAGATATCGAGGACATCACATATGAAAGACCCCTTGGGGCCAGTGACCATGTGGTTTTAAGCTTCGAATACACAGTAGAGCTACAAGTGGAGGGAGAAGCAGGAAGGCCAGGACGAATGAAGCCAAACTACAAGAAAGGGGACTACACAGGAATGAGGAACTACCTGAACGGGGTTCAGTGGGACAGAGAACTGGCAGGGAAGCCAGTTAATGAGATGATGGAATATATAGCAACAAAATGCAAGGAGGCTGAGGATTAATGAAAAAGCCAGGATGAGCCCATGGTTTACCCAAAGGTGCAGGGAGGCAAAAACCAAGTGTGCTAGGGAATGGAAGAAATATAGAAGGCAAAGGACCCAGGAGAATAAGGAGAACAGTCGTAGAGCCAGAAACGAATATGCACAGATAAGAAGGGAGGCCCAAAGACAATATGAAAATGACATAGCAGCGAAAGCCAAATCTGACCCGAAACTGTTGTACAGCCACATCAGGAGGAAAACAACAGTCAAGGACCAGGTAATCAGGCTAAGGAAGGAAGGAGGAGAGACAACAAGAAATGACCGTGAAGTATGTGAAGAACTCAACAAGAGATTCAAAGAAGTGTTCACAGAGGAGACAGAAGGGACTCCAGAAAGACGGAGAGGTGGGGCACACCACCAAGTGCTGGACACAGTGCACACAACCGAGGAAGAAGTGAAGAGGCTTCTGAGTGAGCTAGATACCTCAAAGGCAATGGGGCCAGATAACATCTCCCCATGGGTATTGAGAGAGGGAGCAGAGGCGCTATGTGTACCCCTAACAACAATATTCAATACATCTATCGAAACAGGGAGATTGCCTGAGGCATGGAAGACAGCAAATGTAGTCCCAATCTTTAAAAAAGGAGACAGACATGAAGCATTAAACTACAGACCAGTGTCACTGACATGTATAGTAGGCAAAATCATGGAGAAGATTATCAGGAGAAGAGTGGTGGAACACCTAGAAAGGAATGATCTCATCAACAGCAGCCAACATGGTTTCAGGGACGGGAAATCCTGTGTCACAAACCTACTGGAGTTCTATGACATGGTGACAGCAATACGACAAGAGAGAGAGGGGTGGGTGGATTGCATTTTCTTGGACTGCAAGAAGGCGTTTAACACAGTTCCACACAAGAGATTGGTGCAAAAACTGGAGGACCAAGCAGGGATAACAGGGAAGGCACTACAATGGATCAGGGAATACTTGTCAGGAAGACAGCAGCGAGTCATGGTACGTGGCGAGGTGTCAGAGTGGGCACCTGTGACCACCGGGGTCCCGCAGGGGTCAGTCCTAGGACCAGTGCTGTTTCTGGTATTTGTGAACGACATGACGGAAGGAATAGACTCTGAGGTGTCCCTGTTTGCAGATGACGTGAAGTTGATGAGAAGAATTCACTCGATCGAAGACCAGGCAGAACTACAAAGGGATCTGGACAGGCTGCAGACCTGGTCCAGCAATTGGCTCCTGGAGTTCAATCTCACCAAGTGCAAAGTCATGAAGATTGGGGAAGGGCAAAGAAGGCCGCAGACGGAGTACAGTCTAGGGGGTCAGAGACTACAAACCTCACTCAAGGAAAAAGATCTTGGGGTGAGTATAACACCAGGCACATTTCCTGAAGCGCACATCAACAAAATAACTGCTGCAGCATATGGGCGCCTAGCAAACCTCAGAACAGCATTCCGACATCTTAATAAGGAATCATTCAGGACCCTGTACACCGTGTATGTTAGGCCCATATTGGAGTATGCGGCACCAGTTTGGAACCCACACCTAGCCAAGCACGTGAAGAAACTAGAGAAAGTGCAAAGGTTTGCAACAAGACTAAGAGGTATGTCCTACGAGGAGAGGTTAAGGGAAATCAACCTGACGACACTGGAGGACAGGAGAGATAGGGGGGACATGATAACGACATACAAAATACTGAGAGGAATTGACAAGGTGGACAAAAACAGGATGTTCCAGAGAGTGGACACAGTAACAAGGGGGCACAGTTGGAAGCTGAAGACACAGATGAATCACAGGGATGTTAGGAAGTATTTCTTCAGCCACAGAGTAGTCAGTAAGTGGAATAGTTTGGGAAGCGATGTAGTGGAGGCAGGATCCATACATAGCTTTAAGCAGAGGTATGATAAAGCTCACGGCTCAGGGAGAGTGACCTAGTAGCGACCAGTGAAGAGGCGGGGCCAGGAGCTCGGACTCGACCCCCGCAACCTCAACTAGGTGAGTACATACACACAAACACACACACACACACATGCAAATATGTGATAATGCTTTATTTACAGCTAGCAAAGTCAGGGTATTTCTCCAGAATGGTCTGTAATATACCACTGTGGATAAAATACTTAGCCATTTCTTGAACACTTCTGAGTGAGTTGTTTCTAAATTCATTAATTTTATCACACTCCAGTACATAATGACGCAGGGTGTGACAATAATCCATCTGGCAAAGTTTACATATCGTTTGGTCTACATCTGGTGGTGGTGATTTAACCTGCCAAAGATACTTGTAACCCAGCCGGAGCCGAGCAGTAGTGACATCCAAGAGTCTGCTTATTTTGTTGGATGCACCATAGACATGTGGCTCCTCCTGCATGATAGAATGATGATAGACACCGCAAGGCTTCAGGCGGACATCAATCAAATCTTTCAGTGGGCTGCAGATTATTATTATAATAAAAAAAGAAGCGCTAAGCCACAAGGGCTATACAGCAGTGGGCTGCAGAAAACAATATGAAGTTCAACGATGAGAAATTTCAATTACTCAGATATGGTAAACACGAGGAAATTAAATATTCATCAGAGTACAAAACAAATTCTGGGAGTGATCATGTCGGAGGATCTCACCTTCAAGGACCATAACATTGTATCGATCGCATCTGCTAGAAAAATGACAGGATGGATAATGAGAACCTTCAAAACGAGGGATGCCAAGCCCATGATGACACTCTTCAGGTCACTTGTTTTATCTAGGCTGGAATATTGCTGCACACTAACAGCACCTTTCAAGGCAGGTGAAATTGCTGACCTAGAAAATGTACAGAGAACCTTCACGGCGCGCATAACGGAGATAAAACACCTCAATTACTGGGAGCGCTTGAGGTTCCTGAACCTGTATTCCCTGGAACGCAGGCGGGAGAGATACATGATTATATACACCTGGAAAATCCTAGAGGGACTAGTACCGAACTTGCACACGAAAATCACTCACTACGAAAGCAAAAGACTTGGCAGACGATGCAACATCCCCCCAATGAAAAGCAGGGGTGTCACTAGCACGTTAAGAGACCATACAATAAGTGTCAGGGGCCCGAGACTGTTCAACTGCCTCCCAGCATACATAAGGGGGATTACCAACAGACCCCTGGCAGTCTTCAAGCTGGCACTGGACAAGCACCTAAAGTCGGTTCCTGATCAGCCGGGCTGTGGCTCGTACGTTGGTTTGCGTGCAGCCAGCAGTAACAGCCTGGTTGATCATGCTCTGATCCACCAGAAGGCCTGGTCACAGACCGGGCCGCGGGGGCGTTGACCCCCGGAACTCTCTCCAGGTAAACTCCAGGTATATATATATATATATATAAATATATATATATATATATATATATATATATATATATATATATATATACTTGAAATCCGCAGGTAAGGGTTCCTAAGGACTAGAAGGGTTAGAAAAGTCCACATGCGGAGGCAGTGGAAAACGTTCAAGCAGCGAAGGAACGGTGTGCTGTGAAGAAAGGAGTTGCGCAGATGGAGCAGAGGAGAGAGAAAGAGCGGAAGGTGGATCAGTGTCCATTGATGGTTTGGTCTCTGCAATACATTCAGAGATTGCTTCAAGTGTTTCGGAATTCAGAGATGTTGTATGGGAGACAATATTGGGAATGGTAGGGGGAGGATGAGTAAAGATTGGAACTGTATTGGACTGTACCAAGGTAAGGGGGGGCGAAAGGGTGGAGGGAACTGGAGAAGCATGGCAGGGGACAGAAGAGGCAGGAACCTGGGAGGTGGCAGAAGAGGAAGAAACTTGGGAGGGAACAGGGGAGGAAGGTACAGTACGAGGAGGAGGGTGAACCTCTACACTTGTAACTGAGCCAGTGGGAGGGGAATAACCAGGGACATTGACAGGGAGGGTAAAATGAGGAGGTGGAAGATGGGTAGGAGGTGTTAACGGACCTTTTTTTGACTTCTGAGAAGTAGAGGGACGATTGGGAGGAGGTGTCGTACGAGGTCTCGTCGATACTGAGGCTTGTGAGAGAGAACTCGAAGAAGCGAGATTAGAATGAGGCGTTGAAGTAGGGACGTCTGAGCCGAGGACAGCAAAAGGATTAGATACAGGAGTGATTATGGGAGAGGTAACCACAGAGGTGGGTGTAGAAGATGGGATACCAGAAGTGGGGGGACATTTTGAAACACGGGAATAAGAAACACGTGGGAGTCTCCCTTGGAGGCGGAGATGAGAAACTGCCATGGCATAAGGGAGACCTTCTGTCTCTTTGAGGTAACGGATTTCCCGCTCGTTTAAATAGACCTGACAACGGCGAGAGTACGAAGGGTGAGCCTCATGACAGTTAAGGCAAGAGGGAGATCGATTGCAAGACGTATTAGAATGGTCATCGGCACCACAGACTGGGCATTCGGCGATAGATCTGCAATATTTCGCTGGATGGCCAAATCACCAGCAATTTCTACACTGTTGTGGTGCAGGGATCACCTTTCGAACTTGTAACAGATGTCCTGCTATATAAACTGAGGATGGGAGTTCTCGGCTGTCAAAAGTTAAACGAGCCACATTGCTAGGGTATTGTCTCCGCCCACGGGCAGGTTGCTAGGGTATCGTCTCCGCCCACGGGCAGGAAGAACGTAAGTGTCTACCTTGAGGATTGGGAGATCTTGGAGTTCCAGCTGTTCAAGAATGTCAGTGCCACATGTCTGAAAATTTTGTTGAACTATGGTATGGGGCAGAATGACGGTACCACTACAAGAATTGAGGGAATGATGTTTTTCAAGAGTGACAGGAACAGTATCGATATGGGAAAGACGAGAGAGCTCATGAGCCTGGGTAGCATTCTGTACGGTAATGATGCACGTACCGCTCTTAAGAGCATGAAAAGAAATATCTTTACCAACATGGCGTAGGAGTGCCTTGCCAATACTATGGTCAGAAAGATAGGCAGTAGAGGAAGTTGGTCGTAAAGTGAAGAATTTAGTCCATTGTTCAGACTGAAACTGAGCGTGGAAAGGTAGTGAAGGACGTGTCGATCGTTTCTGAGAAGAATGAGAAGGTGGAGAAGTATCATCAGCAGGTAACTGTCGTTGGCGTTTAGGCGTGGGACCAGAGTTGGTCCTACGTGGAACGGGTCGGCGATTTGAAAATTGCCGCACCGTAGAGGGAGAGGCCGGAAGCATAGTCAGAGGAGAGCGAAGGTCCGATAAATCGAAGGAGTCAGTCGAGGCCTCAGTACCTGAAGCGGGTGAGGAAACAGCACCGGCAATAGGTACAGAGGTATGAGGAATGTCTGAAGAGTGGTCCAAAGACGAGGCGGGGTCAGAACGGGGTGCGGTATCAAGAAGGGGCCCGGGGGTACCAGGTTCATGGACTAGGGCTGCCATGGTTAGGTTACTTCTTTCTTTTTGTTTTTAAGAAAAAAAAAGAAAGAAAAAATAAAAATAAAAAAAAGAATAAAAAAAGGGGGGACCGGGGAGGGATAGTTCCTAGGAGGAATGAAAGGGCCAGAAATCTCCCTCCGCACCCAAGAGGACAGTCAGCACCCCAAGTAGCGCAGATGCAGCATGGAACCCGTGCCATACCCTACCAATCATGCTAGTAAACTAACAATCCGGGATAGCAACCTCACATCTGCCGAGCTACCTCGGTGGACAAAAGAGAGGGCGGCCGGATATCCACCACAAAGCATACCTCCTTCGGCCACCACCCCCGGAATCCGAAAGGTGGCTTCCAGAGATACACTCGTCGCCCGAAAGACACCCAAAGCTACTCCGGAATACCGGAGAGGGAACGGGACATCCCCAGGCGATCCAGATTCCACTGCAAACTACGCCACCGCTAAGAACCTCAACGGAATGGGATGGACCCCGGTATCCTTTCCCCTACCTAGGAACTAGCGCGCCTGTGGGAGAAATCCCAAAGGACAAAAAGAGGAAGGGCAAAAGGGAGGGGTGGGGAGGAGAAGGAGGAGAGGAAAAAGGGGAGGATGGGGAGGATGGGATAGGGGAGGGGAGATTGGGGGGTAATTAGGTTCGGTCTGAGGAAGAAGACCGATAGGGCTAATTCCTCAGACCAAGAGCCTCTTCACCACGCCAAGGAGCCCCCCTTGAAGAGGATTCCATGTATAGGTTACTAAGAACAGGTGAAAGAGGATTTCCCATTGCCATACCAAACTTCTGAGTGTAAAACTTATCATTAAATACAAATTTTGCATCAACAATGCAAAGTTTAATAAGTTTAATGATAGTAGGAACTGGCAATGGTAAATCATAGTTAACGAGTTCTTCAGATGAGAAACTTAATAAATCATCAACAGGAACTTCCGTAAACAAGGAAGTAACATCAAAACTAACCATGTTAAAATCATTTAAGTCAGTCAAGGAGCTTAATTTATCAACCAGGTCTATGTTGTTTTTAACATTAAAGTTAGAAATTTTGCCAACAATAGGGCTCAAAATATCAACAAGCCATTTTGATAATTTATATGAAACTGATCCTATGGAGCTAATTTTGAAATTTTCTTGGGTAGAATGGTTTGTGGGGTGGGTTGTGCGAAGGACCTATCCAAGTTGGGTCGGCGCGCGTCAGGTGTTTAACCGTTGTGGGATCTGATAGTGAGGTGCTGGCCAGACCCCTTATATAGCTTCCTTGGATGCTTTACTTTCATAGTTCCTTGATAATGTGAGTAGTCACGAAAGCCCGGTCTGTGACCAGGCCTTCTGGTGGATCAGAGCCTGATCAACCAGGCTGTTGCTGCTGGCTGCACGCAAACCAACGTACGAGCCACAGCCTGGCTGATCAGGAACTGACTTTAGGTGCTTGTCCAGTGCCAGATTGAAGACTGCCAGGGGTCTGTTGGTAATCCCCCTTATGTGTGCTGGGAGGCAGTTGAACAGTCTCGGGCCCCTGACACGTGGATGAAGGTACTATTCAATTTATAGATTTACCCTTCAGGGAATGAGTAGGTAGTTTTACTGTTAGTATATTAATATTAGGTTTACTAAGGCAACTTTAGATAATAATAATGTAGACCTAAGACCTTAACATAGGTAGTAATAGGCCGATAATGTAGGCAAACACTAGGTTAAGTTAGCTAGGGAGAACTGGCAGCCCTAGTTTGAACTACGAGGCGCGGGTCTCAAAGACACAATAGCGTTCTTTTTAAGACAGACACCAACTGGACAAGACGTGCCGTGATCAGCAGACGGCGCCCCCCCCCCCCACGTGTCTTTACATTCGAAACCTGGGGAAATCTGGTAGAGGCACCTCTATGTACAATAGATGACTTCCTCCATCAGGCCCATACAGTAAGAATAACAGAGCGGCTAAAAGAGGTCAATATATCTGAAATGCGTAGGGAGACACTGGTCAGAGAAATAGCAAGCATCGAACTTAAGCTAAAAGAATCCTTTAGGAGTCAGGAATCGCGGGAAGAACTAAAAGCCATAAATGAAATCGAAAGAAACCCAAAGTATTTCTTCTCCTATGCCAAATCAAAATCGAGAACAACGTCCAGTATTGGGCCCCTACTTAAACAAGATGGGTCCTACACAGATGACAACAAGGAAATGAGTGAGCTACTCAAGTCCCAATATGACTCAGTTTTTAGCAAGCCGCTAACCAGACTGAGAGTCGAAGATCAAAATGAATTTTTTATGAGAGAGCCACAAAATTTGATTAACACAAGCCTATCCGATGTTATCCTGACGCCAAATGACTTCGAACAGGCGATAAATGACATGCCCATGCACTCTGCCCCAGGGCCAGACTCATGGAACTCTGTGTTCATCAAGAACTGCAAGAAGCCCCTATCACGAGCCTTTTCCATCCTATGGAGAGGGAGCATGGACACGGGGGTCGTCCCACAGTTACTAAAAACAACAGACATAGCCCCACTCCACAAAGGGGGCAGTAAAGCAACAGCAAAGAACTACAGACCAATAGCACTAACATCCCATATCATAAAAATCTTTGAAAGGGTCCTAAGAAGCAAGATCACCACGCATCTAGAAACCCATCAGTTACACAACCCAGGGCAACATGGGTTTAGAACAGGTCGCTCCTGTCTGTCTCAACTATTGGACCACTACGACAAGGTCCTAAATGCACTAGAAGACAAAAAGAATGCAGATGTAATATATACAGACTTTGCAAAAGCCTTCGACAAGTGTGACCATGGCGTAATAGCGCACAAAATGCGTGCTAAAGGAATAACAGGAAAAGTCGGTCGATGGATCTATAATTTCCTCACTAACAGAACACAGAGAGTAGTCGTCAACAGAGTAAAGTCCGAGGCAGCTACGGTGAAAAGCTCTGTTCCACAAGGCACAGTACTCGCTCCCATCTTGTTCCTCATCCTTATATCCGACATAGACAAGGATGTCAGCCACAGCACCGTGTCTTCCTTTGCAGATGACACCCGAATCTGCATGACAGTGTCTTCCATTGCAGACACTGCAAAGCTCCAGGCAGACATCAACCAAATCTTTCAGTGGGCTGCAGAAAACAATATGAAGTTCAACGATGAGAAATTTCAATTACTCAGATATGGTAAACATGAGGAAATTAAATCTTCATCAGAGTACAAAACAAATTCTGGCCACAAAATAGAGCGAAACACCAACGTCAAAGACCTGGGAGTGATCATGTCGGAGGATCTCACCTTCAAGGACCATAACATTGTATCAATCGCATCTGCTAGAAAAATGACAGGATGGATAATGAGAACCTTCAAAACTAGGGAGGCCAAGCCCATGATGACACTCTTCAGGTCACTTGTTCTATCTAGGCTGGAATATTGCTGCACACTAACAGCACCTTTCAAGGCAGGTGAAATTGCCGACCTAGAAAATGTACAGAGAACTTTCACGGCGTGCATAACGGAGATAAAACACCTCAATTATTGGGAGCGCTTGAGGTTCCTAAACCTGTATTCCCTGGAACGCAGGAGGGAGAGATACATGATTATATACACCTGGAAAATCCTAGAGGGACTAGTACCGAACTTGCACACGAAAATCACCCACTACGAAAGCAAAAGACTTGGCAGACGATGCACCATCCCCCCAATGAAAAGCAGGGGTGTCACTAGCACGTTAAGAGACCATACAATAAGTGTCAGGGGCCCGAGACTGTTCAACTGCCTCCCAGCACACATAAGGGGGATTACCAACAGACCCCTGGCAGTCTTCAAGCTGGCACTGGACAAGCACCTAAAGTCAGTTCCGGATCAGCCGGGCTGTGGCTCGTATGTTGGTTTGCGTGCAGCCAGCAGCAACAGCCTGGTTGATCAGGCTCTGATCCACCAGGAGGCCTGGTCTCAGACCGGGCCGCGGGGGCGTTGACCCCCGGAACTCTCTCCAGGTAAACTCCAGGTAAGACAAGACCTCCACTTTATCTCGTAGATTTCTGGCCAGTGTTTACCTGGAGTTTACCTGGAGAGAGTTCCGGGGGTCAACGCCCCCGCGGCCCGGTCTGAGACCAGGCCTCCTGGTGGATCAGAGCCTGATCAACCAGGCTGTTGCTGCTGGCTGCACGCAAACCAACATACGAGCCACAGCCCGGCTGATCCGGAACTGACTTTAGGTGCTTGTCCAGTGCCAGCTTGAAGACTGCCAGGGGTCTGTTGGTAATCCCCCTTATGTGTGCTGGGAGGCAGTTGAACAGTCTCGGGCCCCTGACACTTATTGTATGGTCTCTTAACGTGCTAGTGACACCCCTGCTTTTCATTGGGGGGATGGTGCATCGTCTGCCAAGTCTTTTGCTTTCGTAGTGGGTGATTTTCGTGTGCAAGTTCGGTACTAGTCCCTCTAGGATTTTCCAGGTGTATATAATCATGTATCTCTCCCTCCTGCGTTCCAGGGAATACAGGTTTAGGAACCTCAAGCGCTCCCAATAATTGAGGTGTTTTATCTCCGTTATGCGCGCCGTGAAAGTTCTCTGTACATTTTCTAGGTCGGCAATTTCACCTGCCTTGAAAGGTGCTGTTAGTGTGCAGCAATATTCCAGCCTAGATAGAACAAGTGTCTGGGGAGATTGTGATTGAGTTGATCTGTAGGCCCTTTGTGCAGCTGGCAGTGCATGCCCAGTAAGTACCAGTGTCTCTTGTCAGTCTGGAAGCTAGTGTCCGTGTCTGCATAGTTGTACTAGGGGATACACACCCTCTTGGATATAGGAATTTCTGAGGTGCAGGCAGGTCACTAATAATGATTAAATACTGCAGGAATTCAGGCTCCCGGTTGCACGTGGTTTCTGAGGGGAAGTCCAAAGGGGCTAAGGCTAAGCTTAGAGAAGTTGAAGATCAGGATATATGCTGCAACACCAAATTCAAATTCAAAGTTTATTCTCTATAAGGATTAAAATGCTGAGTTTACAGAAATTTGGTTATTGTTTGGTTTACATTTAGTAAAATTGTGATTACAGAGTGTACCACTAGAACGCTTAGCATGGCTAGGCATTTCGGGCATACTTAGTTTTATTCTTAATTGTAAAATATTACAAATTATGAGGTAAGTTGGTATTATGGCTAAGTGACTAAATACTAGTTTGTGAGTTTAGCAATGTGAATGCTTTTGTTTTGGCACAGTACATAGTTTCAGTATTGGGGTATCACAGGATTCATTATTTTAAAACTGAGATTAATATTTCTGTTTATGGTCAAATGAGTGAGTGAGTGGAAGTGTGAACCACCAGGTGGTATTCGTGTAGTTAGTTGACGGGGTGTATCAGGGAGATAAAATGTTTTCTAATGGTAGTTTTGAAGGTGATGAATGTGTCTGCAGTTCTAGAGTTCTCAGGTAGGGTATTCCAGATTTTAGGGCCTTTGACATACATTGAATTTTTGTAAAGGTTTAGTCGGACACGGGGAATGTCGTAGAGATGTTTATGTCTGGTGTTATGCCTGTGGGTTCTGTCACAACTATCAAGAAAGCATTTTAGGTCAAGGTTGATATTAGAGTTTAAGGTCCTGTAGATGTAGATTGCACAGTAGTAAGTGTGGATGTACTGAACTGGGAGTAAGTTTAGATCTATGAAGAGTGGGGGGGGGGTGTTGCCAGGGATGGGATTTAGTGATTATTCTTACTGCAGCTTTTTGTTGGGTTATTATTGGCTTTAGGTGTGTTGCTGCAGTTGATCCCCAAGCACAAATAGCATAGGCGAGGTATGGATAAATAAGTGAGTGGTATAGTGTGAGAAGGGCATTTTGTGGCACGTAGTATTGTATCTTGGAGAGAATCCCAACCGTTTTGGATACTTTTTTGGCTATATGCTGGATATGGGTGCTGAAATTCAGGTTGTTGTCAAGGTATAAGCCTAGGAATTTTCCCCCATTATTTCTGGTAATTAGAGTGTTTGAGGTGGACTTGTGCGAGTATGTAAGGATATGCAACGGTGGTGGGGGGGGTAGGGATTTAATAGTTGGTGAGGCCATGTTGAGGTTATTAATGACAGTGAGGGATCCGTCGTGTGTTAAATTGCGGGTCCTCGAAGGAGTGGAAGGTAGGTCAGTGGTGGCTGCTGTTGAAGGGGCATACCCTATGTATGCGTGGCACGAAATATGGATGCGTCTAAAACAATTACGTGTAAAACCGGGTGTTCGGGAGGTAATGTTTAGATTTTTACATGGGATTTTGCCGTCTGGGGTTGTCCTATTCAATAGGAGGATAAGGGAGGGAGGGGAATGTAGAGCGTGTGGAAGCATGGAGACAATTTTGCATGCGGTATATTTTTGTGACTGTATAGAAGTGGTGCGGGTCTGGTTAGGAAAGGTGTTCAGGTTAGTGGGTGGGGGAGGATTGCAGGTGTTGCGGGCTTTAAGTTTGGATATAGGTGGGGTGAGTAAGATGGTGGAGAATGCAGTGGCGTATTTGGTCACGGATTTTATATATACGTCATGGGCCATGAGGGAGGTGGGCGTGGATGAGAGGATAAAGGTGTTAGCTGCGACATTTTACAGAACTAAGTGTCGTAATAGGGAAATTTATGGAGGGAGTTGGGAGAATGCTTTTACTGAGGGCTATCGGAGTTTTAGGTTGGGGGATTTATGGGATTTACGTGCAATGTAAGGGGTCGCGGCGGGCTGGCTTCCCGATGAGGACAGTGTGAAAGGGTTTAGTGTGGAAGAGAATGAATATAGTACTGAGACATAAGTGCCTTTGACTGTATGATGAGCGGGTTGTGTGTTGTGAACGATACAAGTTCTTCAATTTAATTATTAATTATGCTAATGACAAAGGACGACAGACGTCGTAATGTGATGGAATATTATATATCTGCAACGAAATTATTGGTATGTGTGTAATGAAATGACAAAATGGGTGCACTGTGTGAATGCGAAATATATATATACACATGAAGTATTGCGTGTGGTAGGAAGGCTTCAGTATTTATCGACGTGTGAAGGTCATGCACTGTTATGTTTTGTGCTAACAGACTTACATCCTAGTAGTGGTTTTAATGATATGGGCGAAATATTTTTAGAAAGCTTGACTTATCCTGTTTTCTTAATACATATTGTTTTTTCATGGGAGCTCTATAGAGCCCGTAGGTTTAGGTTACCATTGAATTGATATATATTATAGGGTAATTGATGGATGACACAGGATTAGGTTTTTGTGTTTTCACTGGTTGTGTTGTAAAGTGTATGCAACATATGTATATATTTATACCTTCCTGGAGAAGGTGATATGTTTGGGTGTTTAGTAGATATACGTTGTACATGAATCATGTAGAATTGAATTTTATATTATCTCAATACCTTGAGTGATACTGAACGTATGTTGTTCAATATGGAATAATGAAAGTATTTCATACAATATACAGTTACATATAAAGATTGTTACGTGTCAGGTGGATTGACATGCAAGAAGGGGGAGGGGTAGTGTTTTCAGAATGTAAGGTGTACATTCCGTGGCAGGATGTACAATCAGGAATGAGATGTACTTGCCAAGGAGTCATTAGGTTAGATTTAGTGTTCCAGACATAATGTCATTACTTCAAGGATTGGAGTGGTCATTGTTTACTGTACAGATTTGTCTTTCAGATGTAATATGTTAATTGGAAAGTACATGTACTATGCAGAATTTTTCATCACTGTTTTCACTATGTAATTTGTCGTTTATTTTTATGTACTATGTATGTCTTTTCAATAAAATATAAAAAAAAAAAATTAGAGTGTTGTCAATCTTAATGTTAATTTGTGCATCTCCTGCTCTGCTACCAAACATAATATAGTAGGTTTTGTCAGTGTTAAGCGTAAGTTTATTGGCTGTCATCCAAGTCGATATTTTAATCAGCTCCTCATTCACAATGGTGTTGAGGGTGGCAAGATTAGGGTGAGAGATGACACAAGTCGTGTCATCAGCAAAGAGAATGGGTTTCAGGTGTTGGGATACGTTTGGAAGGTCATTGATGTATATGAGGAAGAGCAGGGGACCAAGGACACTTCCCTGCGGAACTCCAGTATCAAGTGGCCGTGTTGCTGATGCTGTGTCTTTAATGGTGACGTACTGATACCTATTAGTAATGCAAGATTTGAAATAAGCAAGCGCATGGCCTCTTATACCGTAGTGATCAAGTTTGTGGAGTAGGATGTCGTGGTCTACTGTGTCAAAAGCTTTTCTTAGGTCAATAAAAATTCCTAGTGGATATTCCTTATTTTCCAATGCTGTGTAAAGCAGATCTAGCATTTTTATGATTGCATCATTAGTGCTTTTATTTTTCCTGAATCCAAACTGGCAGGGGTTGAGTATGTTTTGAGCTGTTATAAATGAATACAGTCTCCTGTGCACGAGTTTCTCAAAGATTTTGGATAGCAATGGTAAGTTAGATATTGGCCTATAGTTGTTTAAGTCTGTAGGGTCACCACCTTTATGTATTGGTGTAACCCTTGCCATCTTGAGTAGTTTCGGGAAGGTGCTAGTCTCTATTGACTTGTTAAAAAGTAATGAAATAGCATGCGAAAGGACATGGGCCGCTCGCTTGTACAGTAATGGTGGGACATGAGACAGATTCCCCGAGTTATTTTTAAGTGACTTTATGATCTCAATGACTCCCGTGGGCTCAGTTGGTGCAAGATAGAAGGAATTAGGGAAATTTCCATCTAGGTAGTCCCCGGCATGGGCATTGGTATGTGGGATTTTACTGGCGAGATTAGATCCTATGTTTGAGAAGAAGTCGTTTATCTTGTTAGCTGTGTCAGTGGGATGTAGTGGTGTTTCATTAGGTTTAGTTAGGACAATATTCTTGGTTTTTCTCAGTTTGTGGGTCCCTAGAATCTGAGAGAGTGTTTTCCAGGTCTTTTTTATATCTCCTCTAGTGTCTGTGAATCTACTGGAGTAGTATAGTTGTTTGGCTTTTTTTATCACTTTGGTGAGAGCTGATGAATAGTGTTTAAGAGTATCTTTGTGTATTAAGCCCTGTCTATATTGCTTTTCATATTGGTGTTTCTTGTCAATGGATTTCAGAATGGGTGCTGGTTAGCCATGGGCAACCAAGCCGTTTGTTTGTGATCTGTTTTGTTTTTATAGGACAATGTTTGTTGTATAGTCTAAGTAATTTGTTAAGAAAAATGTCTGTCCAGTCATCAATACCATTGGCCTTGGAGAATTCTGTAGGCCAATCAACAGTCTCTAGGTCAGCTGTGAACTTCCTTACTGAGGCCTCGTCATGGAGTCTAAATGAGACTTTGTTGTATTCAAGTGGTGGTTTACTAATGTTTGTCAGGAGGAAGGTAGGGTAGTGGTCTGTAGTGCTATCTGTGATTATCCCTGATTTAAGGGGGGCTAGTATATTGGTCCATTTGTGGTCTATTATGGTTGCACTTGTCTCAGTGAGCCTGGTTGGTTTAGTTATTGTTGGTATGAGAAGTGTGTTGTTCATATTGTTGATGAAATCAGTTACAGGCTGATCATCTAGTAAGCCAAGGTTGATGTTGAAGTCTCCAGCTAAGAGAAGGTGGTGCTTATTCATTTGTCTGTTTATTAGTGACTTTAATTTCTCACTGAAATTTGGGATGTTTGTGTGAGGTATCCGGTAAATGGCACCGATTGTTATAGGCGTCTTAAGGTTTTTTACAGTAAAATTAGCAAAAATGTATTCCCCATATTCATCACTAAAGCAAGTGGTGCTAATACAAGATAATTGGTTAGAGTAATAGATTGCAATACCAACCCCCAACTTGGTTTGTTCTGCAGTTGTGAATTGCTGTGTATCCTGGTAGAGGGTAGATATCTATTGTGTCCTGCTTAAGCCAGGTCTCAGTAAGAATAATGCAGGAGAAGGGTGTCTTTAGTGATTCAAGGAGTGCTAGGAGGTCATCATAGTGTTTGCTTAAGGACCTGATGTTGTAGTTAAGTACTGATAGACTTTTAGCATTGTTTAGAATAGTGGTGGCTTGTGATGCTGTGTAATAAAGGCAGTTACTTTCCAATAGGTTTTGATTGGGTGTCAGATTATGGAGGTTTAGATCAGGGTCAACGTGATCAATCATCTTCTAGGTTTAAATTATGGTTATTTATATCCTGAGTTGTGTGTTGAGTTCTACTACTGATATCTGTAGTGGTAGGAAGTTTGGACAAGTATATAGCTAGAGTATTTTGGTAATGTAGGGTATAGTCACTACTACACATAATGAAGTTGATGTTGTCTATGTGTTGTGCTGGAATGAACTAAAGTACAACTAGGTATAAACTAGTAATATAAAAATACAAATTAAAAATAGAACAAGACTCTCACTTGTAATTGCACTAAGGTCTAATAATGGCTTTTGTGGAATCTATGTTTTGAGCTAGAGTGAGCTAAAGTACAATAGGTTTAATCTAATAATATAAAAGTACAAATTAAAAATAGCACTAGTCTCTCACTAGTAATTGCACTATGGTCTAATATAGTGAATTTGGTATTGACTATGTCTTGAGGTAGAATGAGCTATGGTACAACTGAATTTAATCTAATAATATAAAAATACAAATTAAAAATAACACCAGTCTCTCACTAGTAATTGCACTACGGTCTAATATAGTGGATTTGGTATTGACTATGTATTGAGCTAGAAAGAGCTATAGTACAACTAGGTTTAGTCTAATAGTATAAAAATACAAATTACAAATAGCACCAGTCTCTCACTAGTAATTGCACTATGGTCTAGTATAGTGAATTTGGTATTGACTATGTATTGAGCTAGAATGAGCTGGAGTAAAACTGTGATTAATCTAATAATATAATAAAGGAACAAGACTCTCAATTGTAATTGCACTAAGGTCTTATATAAGTTGTTTACAAGAATTAGAGTATAATTAGATTTAAATTGACAGGATAAAATACACAAATTAAGGTAGCAAAATAATAATAAAAAAAAATAAAATTAAAAATGGCAATGACTTGGTTATAATATGCGAGTAAGATGGTAGACAGGATGATATAAAAGTTGTAGTTGAAAATACTAGGTTAAAAAAGTATGGAATAAAAATGGTCAATAAAAGAAGTTTACAATAAGTTTGATCAAGTAAGTTAGTCCTTTATACGTGCATGCAGGCGAGTTTCTTGCAACATAAATCATTTGTGAAAATCTGTCCTATAAGCCACTTGTGAGGCTGAGGTACCCACCTCAGAACTCTGTCAACAGTTTGCCAGGGTAGGCGACTCACTTGGAGGCAGTCCACACAAATTTTCACACTTCCCTTAACGACCTTCCCCCTCCCCACAAACAACCACTGACGTCATTAACACCCCCTCCTCCAGGTCAGTGGCGCCATTTAGCCATGGAGGTCAAGAATAGTGGCGCCACTAGTCACTCCTCTGCCATCCACCACACCATCAACACCTCCAGATCTTCCAGTTCCATCAACCTGTGGTAATTTAAAAAAAAACTTTAATTACTCCAATATCATGGTAATTTTTGATGGATCAACTCTGAAAATATTTTAGCAATTTTTCTTTCTGCAAAATGTTGAAGGAAGCATTTTAAATACATGGACTTCAAGCTATTACTTGCTGCAGTACACGAATAATCTAGTAATGTCCACACTTTTATCTTTGCAGACATTGTTTTGGGGTGTTGCTGCTGGTGATGGTATATCTGAAGACTTGCAGCTGCCCACAACGCGGCCTTCACCACGAGGAATATCTTCAACCTACAAGATTCTACAAACTTAATATTCTCAATTAAAATTTAAAAAAAATAATTTTTCTTTATCACAGCAATGTTCAAGGAACACACAAAGGTGTTCAAGAACACACAAGAAAAATGAAATAATTGAAACAAGCCTCAACTGCTGTATTTGTCAGCAGGAGGACAACATTCACACAATTCGGGAGCTGGAAGCTCGGAGGTTTAAAAAAAAAAAAAAAAAAAAACCTACCCCAACCCTACTAACAACAGTAGTAATGAGGCGGATAGCCTCAGTACTGCCATTACTAGTAGTTTGAGGTATGATACATTTTTAAATTTTACGCCCCTGGGTTTGTATTGTCAGGAAGCTATGCAGTGTTGCGACACAGCAGTGGACTGTCATGTACAACACTATCTTCACTGCAAACACTTCCGCGTGCACAAGTCTTCTAACAAAGCCTATTATGATGACCTCGTCTCTAGTGTTCTGTCTTGTCGGGAGGATTCTGCGGCAATTAAAAAAAAGTTTGAGGGTAAACTCAGTAACATACAACCTAGCCAAACCTACTTCTAGTACCCCTTAAATATAGGCGTCTAACAGGAAAACAATCTTTCTATCAAGTCAACTTAGACTATTCTCTTAATGAGGTTTGATTGATTTTCATCGACCTGTCCCCCCCCCCGTTTACCGCTCCCCCACCCTCAATTTATTTTACATACGTGCACGTTTACCCAAATAAAATTTCCCATAATAGATATAATTATCCATAGGGGTTATACACAGCTTGGATCAAACCCGATTCCCTTCCTTACAAAAATATAAGCAGTTGCAAGTACCTTAGCCTAATATCAAGATATCTTCACTAGTACAAAGACACCCCTTGAAGGCTATCCAAATTTAACATGAAGGTCTTTAGGATCATTAAGACAACACTATTTCCCCTACACTTCCATGTTCCTCTTAACCCATAGTGTTGGTTGTTAGCCTAATGTGTTATCTAACCAGCTGGAGGTCTGGTATACGATAGTCTCCTAACACACTAGCATAATAGTCTGAATTCATAACCTACCTTACCTTACCTGTCCGTTATGGCTGGCATTCTAGGAACAATCTGAGAACCACTACATTGAAGCCGCCCCCCCCTCTCTACCTCTTTTTTTTCTGGGTTTCTAACCCATAATGGTTAATAATCCTATTTTCACTAATACCAACCTGAATCACCCCCCCCCCCATAATTATACTCATCAGCATCAGATGTTAGTGAATCCTTTCTGCCAACTCGCACTTCACTTCAGATCAGAGGTTTTCATCATTTTTCACCATTAACGTCTGCTGCCAGAAGCGTCAGAATTCACTACTTGCAAACTATCAAACGAACTGCAATTCTGAATGCTAATACTTTTATTTTCATAGGAACCCGAACGCCGCTTAAATTTTCCAAAATGATTACACAATTAAAACTCAATGAATCAATATTTAACTTTGTTCAGTTTGGCCAAAGGCATAAAAAACGTAGAACACCCACCACAACCACTACCCAAAGCCCGGAACCCACCAAAATCCCCACGGAAACCACGTGCAATAACAGATTGCAGACAGCTACTGAAGGTCGTTGGTGGGTTCCAAGGCCCACAGTTCTACGTAATCTATGCCTTCGGGGGAGATTACTCTCCCCTGCTATATGCATTCATAATGCATATAGCAGATTCTCCAGTTCTATACTTAACCTAACTACCTAAATATATAAAACTACTTACAACACACTTATGGAAACCAACAATGTAAAAGCAATTTGCGACGATCTTTTGGTTTCTCTTGGACGAGTATCAAGTCAGACGAAGGGTCAAAAAGTATAATAGACCACAAGACAGGTCGCAAAAAAAAAAAAATGGAGGGGGGAAGCGAGTGAAATTACAAAGGACGTCAGGCGACTAAGTTTCAAAAAACAGTAGTAGTGGTATAGACAATAATAGTAAAAGCAGTAGTAATAATAGTAGTATAGGTAGTGTTTTCAAAACCATTCATCACATCTGTCAGACACTGCAACATCATGGGATCTTGGGACAATGACTTCAACGCTTGCCCAACCTTTGGACGACGACCTACTTACACTAGTGGCAGGTCCCACTGTGATCCCGCCTCCTCCTGCTTGGACTCATCTCACCGCAGAATATAAGCCACCTCTCTGGCCCTGTGCTGCACTTCCTACAAGAGTGATGGACTGAACACATCGATTCCAGGTTGAGCGACTGATTACCTCAAAACTTCTACTCTCCTTACCCATTTCTACTTTGTATTGGACTGATGAAGCCAGTGTGGCGAAACGTTTCTTCAATAAAGATTCCCATGTGTTGCATAAGTGTCTCAATTCTTCATCTAGTATAGGTAGTACTGGTAAGATCTGCGGTAATACTAATGGTGGTAGTGATAATACTAATGGTGGTAGTGATAATACTAATGGTGGTAGTGATAATGCTAATGGTGGTAGGGATAATGCTAATGGTGGTAGTGATAATGCTAATGGTGGTAGTGATAATGCTAATGGTGGTAGTGATAATGCTAATGGTGGTAGTGATAATGCTAATGGTGGTAGTGATAATGCTAATGGTGGTAGTGATAATACTAATGGTGGTAGTGATAATGGTAGTGATAACCCAATTTTCAATGCTACCCAAGAAAGAAGCTCTGATGTTAAAGTCCCACTCAAATCCAACCCCTCCCACTCATGTACTTATCCAACCTAAATTTGAAACTACCCAAAGTCCTAGCCTCAATAACCCAACTAGGTAGACTGTTCCACTCATCAACTACCCTATTTCCAAACCAATACTTTCCTATGTCCTTTCTAAATCTAAACTTATCTAATTTAAATCCATTACTGCGGGTTCTCTCTTGGAGAGATATCCTCAAGACCTTGTTAATATCCCCTTTATTAATACCTATCTTCCACTTAGGTATTAAGTTCTGGTTGAAATTGTTGGTTACAGAGATAAGCGATGATTCCAGGATTCTTCGGTATTGAGTGTTGTCTTCTGTGGCGATAAGTCTTGAGTGTCTGAAGTTAATTAAATGGTTGTGTGAATTGCGATGTTGTACACAGGCATTCCTTGTATCGTCAGTCCTGCTTGCGTATTGGTGTTCTGAAATACGTGTTTGGAGGTCTCTTGATGTTTCGCCCGCGTATAATTTGTTGCAGTCATTACAAGGGATTATGTATACCCCTGCAAAGGATGGAAGCTTGTCCTGTCTACTACTGGTGATGTCCTTGATGGTCGTGGTTGTGGAGGTAGATACTTGGAATGATGTATTGGAAAAGATGTTGGAAACGTGTTTGGCAATGGAGTGGGTGGGGAGGACTATGTATCTCTTCTCGGCAGTGTCTTCTCTGGGTGTATTGAAGATGTTTAATGCCCGCCGTCTGCAGTCTCTGATTTAGTGACGAGGATAGTGGAGTTTAGAAAATACCTGTTCAATTATAGTGCATTCTTCCTCAAGGAACTCATTGCTGCAGATTCTGAGTGCGCGCAGGAAGAAGCCTATAATTACACCACGTTTAGTTTTGGTGTCGTGGTGAGAGTAGAAGTGGAGAAGATCGTTTTGGTTGGTTGGTTTTCGATAGACTTTAAAACGAAGTTCATGGTCTGTTTTGCAGAGAAGAACATCAAGGAAAGGAAGAGTGTTGTCGACTTCTTCTTCAAGTGTGAACTGGATTGAGGGCTCGACCTGGTTGAGCTTGTCTTGGAGAGCTTGAACGTTGAAGCGCCTGGGAGTTGAGAGGAGAATGTTTATGTTGACGACATATAAAGCTACTCCCCAAGCGAAACATTTCATGTATAATACCTGTCACAGTGTTTCTTACCAACCTGGTATTGTACACCATTTATAATATGAAAACAATGAATGTTTTAGAAATCTGGTCCAGAAAAAAAGATATCAAAACTAAAGCCAGGTGCGGTCGAAAGTAGTCTCAAAACCCAGGTTATACCGAAACGTCTAAAGTTTTCCCTTCAAGCGTCAGTTTTGTGAACTTAGTAAACAAAGCAACATTAGACTTGCCAAAGGCATAAAAAACGTAGAACACCCACCACAACCACTACCCAAAGCCCGGAACCCACCAAAATCCCCACGGAAACCACGTGCAATAACAGATTGCAGACAGCTACTGAAGGTCGTTGGTGGGTTCCAAGGCCCACAGTTCTACGTAATCTATGCCTTCAGGGGAGATTACTCTCCCCTGCTATATGCATTCATAATGCATATAGCAGATTCTCCAGTTCTATACCTTACCTATCCTACTTAACACCACCTAATTCTATAAGATATTTCGATAGCAGAAGCTAAATAATTGCACACCTACAGATATATATAATATATATATATATATATATATATATATATATATATATATAATTATATATATATATATATATATATATATATATATATATATATATAATTATATATATATATATATATATATATATATATATATAATTATATATATATATATATATATATATATATATATATATATATATATATATATATATATATATATATATATATATATATATATATATATATATATACACCAACTATGCAGCATACTCCAGGTATAGGCCTTACTAATTTGCAGGGCAGTGGCGGCGCAAGAGAGGATAAAGGGAGGTGAAGGTAAGATCAAGGAGTTCTAGGTGAGAGCAAGGGGGTTCTAGGTAAGATCAAGGGGGTCTAGGTAAGATCAAGGGGGGTCTAGGTAAGATCAAGGGGGGTCTAGGTAAGATCAAGGTGGTCTAGGTAGATCAAGGGGGGTCTAGGTAAGATCAAGAGGGGTCTAGGTAAGATCAAGGGGGTCTAGGTAAGATCAAGGGGGACTAGGTAAGATCAAGGAGGTCTAGGTAAGATCAAGGGGGGTCTAGGTAAGATCAAGGGGGGCCTAGGGAAGATCAAGGGGGGCCTAGGTAAGATCAAGGAGGGTCTAGGTAAGATCAAGGAGGGTCTAGGTAAGATCAAGGAGGGTCTTGGTAAGATCAAGGGGGACTAGGTAAGATCAAGGTCTAGGTAAGATCAAGGTCTAGGTAAGATCAAGGGGGGTCTAGGTAAGATCAAGGGGGGTCTAGGTAAGATCAAAGGGGGTCTAGGTAAAATCAAGGGGGGTCTAGGTAAGATCAAGGGGAGTCTAGGTAAGATCAAGGGGAGTCTAGGTAAGATCAAGGGGAGTGAACAATAAAATGGTATAAAATACCTGTCGGTATTTTATACCATTTTATTGTTCACTCTGTCAGACACTGCAACACAAGGGTATCTTGGTACAGACTTGGAATCAACTTCAACAACCTCTACTAGTGAGAATGGCTGGATCTGAGAGGGACCTAACCTCTCAACGTCTACATTCTTACTCTACTAGTGACCTACGTCTCACCTCCTGGCGCTATATAAGGCTCCATTCTATCACTTCAACTCCATATTGTTTCAGACTATGAAACAATGCTCTTCTCTAGACTGAGGGACTGACCACCTCAAAACTTTAAGGGTGATGGACTGATTACATCGTCTTCAAGTCTCTTCTGCTTCTATCAACTTTTCTGTACTCGACTAAAGAAGCCTACTGTGTAGGTGAAACGTTTCGAAATAAAGATACCTAACTGTTACGTATGTGTCTTACCTAAACAAGATCAAGGGGAGTCTAGGTAAGATCAAGGGGAGTCTAGGTAAGATCAAGGGGGTCTAGGTAAGATCAAGGGGGTCTAGGTAAGATCAAGGGGTCTAGGTAAGATCAAGGGGGTCTAGGTAAGATCAAGGGGGTCAAAGTGAGATCAAGGAGTCTACGTAAGCTCAAGGGGGTCTAGGTAAGATCAAGAGGGGTCTAAGTAAGATCAAGAGGGGTCTAGGTAAGTTCAATGGGGGTCTAGGTAAGTTCAAAGGGGGGTCTAGGTAAGTTCAAAGGGGGTCTAGGTAAGATCAATGGGGGTCTAGGTAAGATCAAAGGGGGTCTAGGTAAGATCAAGGGGAGTCTAGGTAAGATCAAGGGGTCTAGGTAAGATCAAGGGGGGTCTAGGTAAGATCAAAGGGGGGTCTAGGTAAGATCAAAGGGGGTCTAGGTAAGATCAAAGGGGGGTCTAGGTAAGATCAAAGGGGGTCTAGGTAAGATCAAAGGGGGGTCTAGGTAAGATCAAAGGGGGTCTAGGTAAGATCAGTCTACAAAGTCTGTAAATATACACTGTATAACCCAATTTCAAAACAAATGCCCCCCCCCCAAGCAGCTCTAATACAGACTCTGGAGTCGTAAGCGCTAAACCCACAAAGCTAATCTACTGAAAATATTTTTGGGACTTCAGAGCATAAGATTACTTGGCCAGGCCCTCTACAACCCTACTGAAAATAGGAAGATATAGTTAATTCCACATTTCTGAGGAATTGTTATTGATTTTTCATCTATAATATATCCTGCCTAAGGAAAATTTATCCCGTCATGTGAAGCTAAAACTTTGGCTGTGTCGTTTTACAAATAGGTTAGAGTGGTGAGAGTTGAACCTGCCTAACATGGGCCAATAGACCTGCTTCAGTGCTCCTTTATGTCTTAATAATGTATATGCCGGATTTAATAGGCTTTCCTTACACCCGGCATCAAGACGTCTACCATTACCCTCACCACACTAAACTATCTCAGTATAATTATCAACCCGGTAGATTAACACACAATTACACAATCAAGTCAGGATGACATCTATGAAATTTTTATATGGGTATTTATACTCCCCCAGGATGCGACCCCTACCAGTAGACCTTCTCACGGCCAGTAGACCTGCTGCAATGTTCCTCCTTTCTTATGTGAAGTGCCAATGGGTATAAGGAACATGCCCACTTGTGCCCCGGATCGAATTTCGCTTCTTCAGTTGACGCCACTACCAACTGAACTATGATATATCACTTACACATTTCATCTCTGCTTCCTACAATCTTGCAGGATGGGTATAGATTACATAATATATTACATTACATTAACTAAAAGTTCCTAAAATCTAATCAGTCTTCAATTCTAAGCTTTACAACCCACTATTCCAATTTTTATTTCCACCCCATTCAAGGTTACCTTTAGAATACATTCCTCATTATTTCCTGGCCAGAGATTTCATCTCTGGTCTTGAGATAACCTAATACTTCCCACTAAGCTACTTTTGATATCAACTTCTTACAATGTTTCCTATACTCTCCCCACCGTCCTCCCACCTAATATAATTACTATCTGCTTCAGTAACCAAACTTTAGTGGACTTATAACCTGGGAATACCTTACAAGTGGGCCCTGCCCACCTCTAACGACGTCTCCAAGTGCTGCATCTCCATATAACACTAACTGTTATGGGTCAGATCATTTACTAGTGTGGTTGTCTCCAACCCTCAGACTGGTCAATGTTGCTGTGTTGATCAATGTTGCAGCAGACACAGCCAGGCACAGCACTCCTCAGTTACCACACCTGAAATAAAACATTCACATTATAACCATGAACATTATACACACAGGTAAACATTACCATGTAATATAAACTAGTAACATTACTGTCTGAATGATATACCCATTAATGTTTAACATAGTAAGTAAAGCTTTTTCTTTAATATTTCTTTGACATAAACCTGATGGCTAACAATTTGCTTGCATGGAAGTCTATACCTGGATCACAAGGCGCAAGTTCCTTGGATCAAGAGACCTCCACTAAGTTATTTTTCAATAATGGAAAAAATAGCCCAGAACTGGATACACAATTATGAGTTATGTAATGCCTAGTGTGAGAGTTATTGTTTGATCAGAGGAAGGGGAGTAGCTCCAGTTCCTCGCATCAAAACCTCTCCACTAAGGTCAATAACCCCTCCCCCCTCTAAGACATTAGACCCCAAAGAAAATTAAGACAAAATATTAATAATTAGGTGACCAAACTGGTCGTGGGGACCAGGAGCTGCAGCCCAACTCTGCTGTTGTACTGACAAATACGTCACCAGACAATACTTACGTTATTTAAGTGTATTAAAAGGATGAGGAAGCGGTAAAGCCGGCGGGGCGGCAGGAGGATCAACACGTCTCTCCTGCACGACCACTGAAGTTCAACTGACCTTTAGTGACCTTGAGGTTGGTCACTGTCCTGACCTTCACTATAACACCATCACTGATAACCTAACTAACTCTGACTACCACCACTAGATGGCACTGCTACACCACCACTACCATCACTATTATTATTGTAATCAAAAAGAAGCGCTAAGCCACAAGGGCTATACAGCCTTGGCACTACTACCCCCTCACTATCAGTACTACTCATGGTGGAGCGCTCAACCCGTGGGGGTCATGGACTACTTGGGAGGATAAGTTCACTCTCAGGTGATATAGATCACATTCCTTGGATCAAGAGACCCTCACCACCACCACCACCTTCAAGGAACCTCTGTCAAGGCTACCACTCTCACCACCAGAGGCGCTGAACTCCACTACTATTGTACTGACGCTATTATTAGTAATGCACTTTATCTGCTTATACCATTTATTAAACAATGATAGCAGACATAAGATAAATAAGATAAAACCATAATGAAGACGGCCAAAGTAATATTTTCATATAAGAGAGGGGTGGTGTAGGCCGCGCTTAATGATTTAGTAAAGTTCCTGACCATAAAAATGGTTTTCTCTTTGGTACTGGTCTCGTACTAGAGAAAACGGTGCAATATACAGGGCAAACTATAAGAAATCACTTACTTGCGTAGAAAAAGCCAAAAGTATCGCGATTTTTTCTTATGTAATCAGGTGTGCCCGCGTTTACCCCAGTATCTCAGAAGTAAGATTATGGCCTATTGCTTGAAACAACCGCATTATTAATGATTAGACTGAAATTATTTTCACCGGGAACAAAACAGTGTTTGAATTTCTGGTGTAATAATTTTTGGAATAAGTAAGTTTGTTCAGGTATACACAAATACAGTTACATAAATTATCATACATATGTGTAGAGAACCTAGGATAACCCCCCAAAAATCAGTGACTTATATCCTTCGGGGTCCTTTTAATACCTTATTAGTATACTATAAAGGAGATATACTAGGAATAAGGTAAAATGAGTTAACATGACTCACGAAATCGTAATGACACGAATGGAAACAAACCATACCATGGGCGGGGATAGAACCCGCGGGTTCTATCCCCGCCCGGGGTATGGTTTGTTTGCAATCGTGTCATTACGATTTCGTGAGTCATGTTAATGGCTTTGAGGAGACTTCAGCTAGAGTTCGTCACGGCCACGCTAGCTGGAGATTCGTCAGTAAAATCTTGCATTTGTGGTCACAGTGGTGCCTATGCTAACCTTCCTATGGTGTAGAAATATACCTAGTTGGATGAATTTTATTGTGGCTAGCTGGTCCAGTGGCTAACGCGACGGTCTGGAGTTTTGAGACTCTCTGATCGCGGGTTCTATCCTCGCCCGTGGTATGGTTCATAAAATGAGTTATTTATATTTGTTACGTTGGTGTCCCTTATTTCTTTGATAGTAAGGTTCTCACTACATGTTCTAGTGTGGGGTAGCTTTTTATTTAATGGCCTTATCTGTCTAGGGGTAATACTTACATCATGGCTGATCATCTTGAGTGTCTGATATCCTCTCACCAGCCCTCTTCACAGGTTATGTAAACTACTACTATAAAAATATAACTGTATTCTCAATAGATATGTACAGAATATACAATTACAGCCTCACACTTTCAAAACAAAGATCTACACACTCCATAGCTGTTCTCCCACATGGTGTATCTCAACAACTTTTGTCCTTCTCTCTTCTTGACATAACTCTGGGCTAACCAGTGTTTTGACACACTTTAGTCACCCTGGGTATGGTGGCCACAACTTAAATTATAAAAACTCACCCCTGGAGCACACATAATGCCCCAAAAGGTAGAAAGAAGGACCCAGAGATCTTGCCACCTCCATGTCCACAAGAGAAGAGAGAGAGAGAGAAAGGGAGAGGGAGGAGCCTAGCTAAACTCCTCCCACCAAAACAAAAGACTGTTGCCAAGCACAATTCTCTTGTTACCACAATTCTACTATACCTTATTTTACTGTTACAAAAAGAAATACAACTTTATAAACTACTTGTTTAAATTGTGTGTGTGTGTGTCTATAGTATAACCTATTATATTGAGAAAAAGGCTTGACCCAGCTGCCTCTCAGTCATAAGGTTGATCAGCTCTTATGACATTTAGAACTGAGTCCCCATCAATTCAATATAATTAGGTATTCCAGAGTAACTGTTACTTATAAATACATGTTGGGTCCTATAGCCCCATAACAATATTTACATGCGTGTTAGCTTAAAAAAATAATTCTCTCTTTCTGTCGCTACATTTATTAGGCACCTTCTGGCTCTCTTCTTGAACTGGTTCATGCTATGATTGGCTTTGACATGTGCAGGCAGTCTTTTCCATTTCTTTATTGCTGTACAATAAAAGGGGTTTGAAGCCTGGCCACTATGATTGCTCCGGTTCCCAGCCTTGACAGAATTAGCAGCAAGACATTCTAGACACTGTTTGTGAGCAATTTTATAAACTTGATTTAACTTCAGTTGTTTTACTCTGTCTTCAACATTTAGCATATCCAATTGTTGTAATTCATCCTGACCTACATGTTCTCTTGGACCCAGGTCCAGGATCAGCCTACCATCCGGCGGTTTCAAACCTTTCCATTTTCATTATTTAACAAAATTGGATAACTCAGCAGTGTGCTGTTACCCTATTATATATGGCAGTTACACAGTGGGAACAGACCACTCCCACGAGCCCTCCTAGGGCGGGGAAGGTGCCAAAGCTTGCTACCACCTGCAGCTCACAAGAGGGCCATTCCCACGAGCCCCCCTGGGGCGGGGAAGATGCCAGAGCCAGAACTTGCTATCACCTGTAGCTCACAAGACTGCCCTTTTGTCTGACTTTTTTGGGTTATCCTAGGTTCTTTACGCATATGCTGCTATGTATAATAATCTATGTAACTGTATTTGTGTTAACCTGAATAAACTTACTTAATTCCTGGGGCGGGGAAGATGGCAGACCAGAGGCCTAGCTTCTCCCTACGAGCCCAGTGAGGGCGGGGACTATCGCTAGGCCTGGGGACAGTTGGTCCCAGAAGATAAGGAGGTACATAATTTTACCTCCTCCCATGGTAGTCAACAAAGGGACCCCAATGGAAATAAAGTCACTCTGTCTGACTTTTTTGGGTTATCCTAGGTTCTTTACACATATGCTGCTATGTATGATAATCTATGTAACTGTATTTGTGTATACTTGAATAAACTTACTAGTCATAGGTCTGAGACACTCCTAAGACAGGGAGTCAACGCCGGGTCACCATCTAGAAAAGACCTGGACCGGGAGAGTACCAGCTAATCAAGAAGTGGGAACAAAACCCATGTTTCCTTGTCAGAGTGAAGCCTACTAGGCCACGGGCCACCGCTGTTGACACTGACAACTAAGTCACCGTTGTGCTGCTTGTAAAAATGTTTTGCTGTAAGAAGACTTGGAGTATCCAAAGTCAATCATATAGATTAATCTTCCAGATTTTGAATTACAATTGCTTGTACAAAGCACAGGAACGTTATTAATTACTAAGATAACATGTGCAACAGTTGGGTATCTTTTCTGTTGAACGTTTAGTCTAGGCGATAGGCTTCTTCAGTCAATTACAGAGGAGAATACATTGTAGGTAGCAGCAGTAGTGGCGAGGTAGATGATATAATCAGTCCATCAACCTTGGAGAAATAGTTTGAGGTGGTCAGTCCCTCAGCCTGAAGAAGAGTTCATCTCCATTACTTACATTTTTAGTAAGCGTCAGCAAACACACGGAGAATATGTACATAAGTGTTACACAAAGTTAGTCAAAGATCCAACTAGGTTACCAAAAAAAGTATTATTTCCCATACTGTACTTAACTGTGTAAGACCTAAGACGATGTTTAATGACATTTTTCATTCACTACAAATAAAACTAGAAAATGTACCTAAAAAACTGAACATTATTAGAAGAATTTTGGTAGCGAACTGTTGCCCGTGTTCACCTAGCAGTAGGAAATGTTCACCTAGCAGTAGGAAATGTTCACCTAGCAGTATTAAATGTTCACCTAGCAGTAGGAAATGTTCACCTAGCAGTAGGAAATGTTCACCTAGCAGTAGGAAATGTTCACCTAGCAGTAGGAAATGTTCACCTAGCAGTAGGAAATGTTCACCTAGCAGTAGGAAATGTTCACCTAGCAGTTGGAAATGTTCACCTAGCAGTTGGAAATGTTCACCTAGCAGTAGGAAATGTTCACCTAGCAGTAGGAAATGTTCACCTAGCAGTAGGAAATGTTCACCTAGCAGTAGGAAATGTTCACCTAGCAGTAGGAAATGTTCACCTAGCAGTAGGAAATGTTCAACTAGCAGTATTAAATGTTCACCTAGCAGTAGGAAATGTTCACCTAGCAGTAGGAAATGTTCACCTAGCAGTAGGAAATGTTCACCTAGCAGGAAATGTTCACCTAGCAGTAGGAAATGTTCACCTAGCAGTAGGAAATGTTCATCTAGCAGTAGGAAATGTTCACCTAGCAGTAGGAAATGTTCACCTAGCAGTAGGAAATGTTCACCTAGCAGTAGGAAATGCTCACCTAGCAGTAGGAAATGTTCACCTAGCAGTAGGAAATGTTCACCTAGCAGTATTAAATATTCACCTAGCAGTAGGAAATGTTCATCTAGCAGTAGGAAATGTTCACCTAGCAGTATTAAATGTTCACCTAGCAGTAGGAAATGTTCACCTGGCAGTAAGAGATGTTCACCTAGCAGCGGGAAATGTTCACCTAGCAGTAAGAAATGTTCACCTAGCAGTAAATGTTCCCCTAGCAGTGGGAAATGTTCACCTAGCGGTGGAAAATGTTCACCTAGCAGTAAGAAATGTTCACCTAGCAGTAAGAAAGTGGGTTGCCCTGGATGTCGGGTGACTGGTGTGGGTTACGATAAGATAGGATAACCCAAGAAAATGTGTCATCGAGGACTGTCTTATTTGCCCTGGGGTCCTCAATCTTGTTCGAGGATGCGACCCATACCAGTCGACTAACACCTAGGTATCTTCTTGGTTGCTAGGTGAACATGACACACCCAATGTTTCTACCCTTGCAGGGAATCGAACCACCCTCACTCAGCGTGTGAAACTAGATCATTGCCTACCAGGCCACGGGCCAATCTCGAGAACAGTCTGATGACTATTGGTTTAACTTGAGTTACAACGAGGATTTACATAAATAACACCAATGTTGAGCACTATTACCTTTATTCTTAACACATACACACCAACACTAAAGTGGCTGCTAGAGTTAAATCTCGGGAGGCGCAAAATAATGAGAACAACAGAGGAGGTGAGAAGACAGGACATGGAGCACAGGGGGGAGGAGAAGCACTGCAGGCAGGGTACAGTGACAAACACTGATCGTTGAGTAAGTTTATCACTGGAGGCACATTTTGCAGTGACAAGTGTAAGTATAAACAAGACTGTGTCTGTCTGACCATAATTAAAAGAAATATACTCATTTGCAACATGAATATTCATTTAAACAACGTTTCACTGGCTGGGAGCTCTGTCCATAGTTTGACACAGCTGGTGCATAAGTCACCTGGTTATCTTTATTTATGAGACGTTTTACCCACCAGGGAGTTTATCAGTCTGATGATGTCCCTGGCGGGTGAAACATATCTTAAAGAGAGGCACCATAGAGTTGCATATGTCTTATTCTAAGAGGAGAAGTGTTGTTACGGCTGGTGCAGTGCAAGGTGTTGTTACGGCTGGTGAAGTGCGAGGTGTTGTTACGGCTGGTGAAGTGCGAGGTGTTGTTACGGCTGGTGCAGTGCGAGGTGTTATGGTTGGTGAAGTGCGAGGTGTTGTTACGGCTGGTGAAGTGCGAGGTGTTGTTATGGTTGGTGCAGTGCGAGGTGTTATGGTTGGTGCAGTGCTAGGTGTTGTTATGGTTGGTGCAGTGCTAGGTGTTGTTATGGTTGGTGCAGTGCGAGGTGTTATGGTTGGTGCAGTGAGAGGTGTTATGGTTGGTGCAGTGCTAGGTGTTGTTATGGTTGGTGCAGTGCGAGGTGTTGTTATGGTTGGTGCAGTGCGAGGTGTTATGGTTGGTGCAGTGCGAGGTGTTATGGTTGGTGCAGTGCTAGGTGTTGTTATGGTTGGTGCAGTGCGAGGTGTTGTTATGGTTGGTGCAGTGCTAGGTGTTGTTATGGTTGGTGCAGTGCGAGGTGTTATGGTTGGTGCAGTGCGAGGTGTTGTTATGGTTGGTGCAGTGCTAGGTGTTGTTATGGTTGGTGCAGTGCGAGGTGTTGTTATGGTTGGTGCAGTGCGAGGTGTTATGGTTGGTGCAGTGCGAGGTGTTGTTATGGTTGGTGCAGTGCGAGGTGTTGTTAGGGTTGGTGCAGTGCTAGGTGTTGTTATGGTTGGTGCAGTGCGAGGTGTTATGGTTGGTGCAGTGCGAGGTGTTGTTATGGTTGGTGCAGTGCTAGGTGTTGTTATGGTTGGTGCAGTGCTAGGTGTTGTTATGGTTGGTGCAGTGCGAGGTGTTGTTATGGCTGGTGCAGTGCTAGGTGTTGTTATGGTTGGTGCAGTGCGAGGTGTTGTTATGGTTGGTGCAGTGCTAGGTGTTGTTATGGTTGGTGCAGTGCGAGGTGTTGTTATGGTTGGTGCAGTGCGAGGTGTTGTTATGGTTGGTGCAGTGCGAGGTGTTGTTATGGTTGGTGCAGTGCGAGGTGTTGTTATGGTTGGTGCAGTGCTAGGTGTTGTTATGGTTGGTGCAGTGGACGAGCTTCATATCAATGACAAGCTTCCGTGATAGCCATATTAAATAAAGAAGCCAAGGCCGATAGGCCTAAATCCGAATCCATAGCCATAGCCCCCATAGCCAAAGCCTCCATGGTGGTGGTGATGGTGACGACGATGTGGGTCAGCTGCAGGAAGGGCGACAGGGTCAGGCAGGGCCACAGGGTCAGGCAGGGCCACAGGAGCGGGCAGGGCCAGGGCCACCCCCAGCATCAGGCACAGGGCCACCGCTACTAGTGTCTGGGGAGGACGATAACGAAGTTAACAGAATGTAGAGTAACTGATACAATGTGTGTTGTGAGGCCTCAACTGTGGTGCCACGAGTAGTTATGTCTTCGTGTCAACAATGTTCTTAGTAACAAAAATATTATGCAGACGAAATCTTTTATTAGTGTTGTAAATTTCTAGGGCCTTATAATAATAATAATAATAATAATAATAATAATAATAATAATAATAATAATCTTTATTGATACAAGTACTTTATACAACTTCTACAGACCACAGCTGACAACAATGACATACTATGCAGAGCATTTCGGGCAACTTATATTAATTTAATCTCCAGGATGCGACCCACACCAGTCGACTAACATCCAGGTACCCATTTTACTGATGGGTGAACATAGACAACCAGTGTAAGGAAAAACGCCCAATGTTTCTACCCTCGCCGGGAATTGAACCTGGACACTCACCGTGTGAAGCGAGAGATTCAAACGGTGAGTGTCCAGGTGACTGGTGCCCCGTGGCCTGGTGACTTTTGCCATCGGGCCACGGGGGACCATAACATACTACATAGAAAGCCCCCTGGTTATGTAGGTGATTTCGGGCAACTTATGTTAATTTAATCTCCACGATGCGACCCGCACCAGTCGGCTAACACCCAGGTACCTACTTCTAGGTGAACTAGGACAGCATGTCATAAGGAAACACGCCCCAGTGTTTCCACCCGTATATAGGATTGAACCAAGGACCTTAACTTGTGAGCACAAGAATATAAGCTCTGTACATGGTTCAATTAGTATCCACCTCAGCTCACACACTGAGGGACCAAGGTTCGATCCCCGGGCAAGCGGAAACTGTATGCCCGTTTCCTTATACCTTTTGTCCCTGTTCACCTAGTAGTAAGTAGGTACCTGGATGTTAGTCGACTGGTGTGGGACGCATCCTGGAGGAGAGGCTTCAAGGACCCCAATAGAAAAAAAAAGACAGACATAGTGGCTTTACTGGGTTTTCCTGGGTTACTAAGCCTCCGGTCTAACCATACCAATTCACCTACTAGTACAATATTGTAGTAACAGGTCAGTCTTTCACAAGAATAAATTAGTAACTACATACTTATAATATGGTCTTCAGTAAAGCTTTTGGTGTATTTCCGCATCAGAGATTCTTGAGGAAAATAGAGCACACAAAATAGAATTGTTTTCCTGGATGAAGTTGTGGTTGACAGATAGACAAGAACATAAGAAAGAAGGAACACTGCAGCAGGCCCACTGGTCCATACTAGGCAGGTCCAAGTCTCCTACCGGCTTAAGCCAATGCCCCAACCTAGTCAGGTCAGGTCACATTCACTTGAGGAAGGAACATGGCAACTGACCTAGTAGCACAAGCTAATCAGGTCCAACTCACACCCACCCATACCCACTATGTATTTATCTAACCTCTTTTTAAAACTACACAACGATTTAGCCTCAATAACTGTACTCGGGAGTTTGTTCCACTCATCCACAACTCTATTACCAAACCAGAGCTTTCCTATATCCTTCCTGAATCTGAATTTTTCCAACTTAAAACCATTGCTACGAGTCCTGTCTAGGCTAGATATTTTCAGCACGTTATTTACATCCCCTTTATTTATTCCTGTCTTCCATTTATACACCTCAATCATATCCCCCCTAATTCTACGCCTTTCTAGAGAGTGCAGATTCAGGGCCCTTAGTCTATCCTCATAGGGAAGATTTCTGATACATGAGATCAATTTTGTCATCCTCCTTTGTATGTTTTCCAGAGCATTTATATTTATATCCGTTCTGTAATACGGTAACCAAAACTGTGCAGCATAATCTAAATGAGGTCTAACCAAGGATATAAAGAGTTGAAGAACAACCTGAGGACTTCTATTATTTATGCTTCTTGATATGAAGCCAAGGATTCTGTTAGTTTTATTGCGAACACTTATGCACTGTTGTCTTGGTTTCAGATTACTGCTAAGACAACAGTGCATAAGTGTTCGCAATAAAGCTAACAGAATCATTGGCTTCATATCAAGAAGCATAAATAATAGAAGTCCTCAGGTTGTTCTTCAACTCTATATATCCTTGGTTAAACTTTATTTAGATTATACTGCACAGTTTTGGTCACCGTATTACAGAATGGATATAAATGCTCTGGAAAACTTACAAAGTTTGCATTAAAGTGAATAAATCAGAGTGGGGACGCGTCACAGCGGTGTTCCACAGGGGCCAGTGTTGGGTTCTTTGTTGTTCACGTTAAACATAAACGATATATATGAGGGAATAAATAGTGACATAAACAAGTTTGCTGACGACACCAAAATAGACTGTCGGATTATTTCTAACGAGGACACTAGAGCGCTGCAGGAAGACCTTAACAGACTGATGAAGTGATCGGAGAGGTGGCAGATGCGGTTTAATGTAGACAAATGCAAAGTTCTAAGCCTTATAAAAGAAAATAACCATGACGCCTATAAACCGACAAATTGTTTAAGACCTTAAGAAAGGAGTATTGCTGCAGGCCTGCTGGCCCATGCGAGGCAGGTCTAACTCACACATGAGAACATAAGAACACACACGGAGTACAGTGTAGTGAATGACTCCTTTCTTAGATGTTCAAATGCTATTGTCACGTTTGCCAAGCGCCCATATACTGTAGTGGTTATTAGATTGATGTGTCCCTCAGGGGACATGCTCGGCATAATGTTTACCCCAAGATCGTTTTCTTTAAGTGAAGTTTGCAGCCTGTACTCCGTCTGCGGTCTTCTTTGTCCTTCCCCAATCTTCATGACTTTGCACTTGCTGAGATTAAACTCCAGTAGCCAGTTGTTGGACCAGACATGTAGCCTACACTACACAACACCACTACACTACACAACACCACAACACTACACACCACAACACAACACTACTACACAACGCCACTACACAACACTACTACACAACAACACTAGACTACACAACGCCACTACACTACATTACACTACTACACTACATAACACCACAACATTACACAACACCACTACACAACACCACTACACAACACTACTACACAACAACACTACACAACACAACACCACTATACTACATAACACTACACTACATAACACCACAACACTACACAACACTACACAACACCACTACAAAATAAAACAACATTATACACCATTACACTACAACACAACACTAAACAACACCACTACACTACACAACACCACTACACTACACAACACCACTACACTACACAACACCACTACACAACACCACTACACTACACAACACCACTACACTACACAACACCACTACACTACATAACACCACTACACTACACAACACCACTACACTACACAACACCACTACACTACACAACACCACTACACTACACAACACCACTACACTACATAACACCACTACACTACACAACACCACTACACTACATAACACCACTACACTACACAACACCACTACACTACATAACACCACTACACTACATAATACCACTACACAACACCACTACACTACATAACACCACTACACTACATAACACCACTACACTACATAACACCACTACACTACACAACACCACTACACTACATAACACCACTACACTACATAATACCACTACACTACACAACATCACTACACTACACCACTACACTACATAACACCACTACACTACATAACACCACTACACTACACAACACCACTACACTACATAACACCACTACACTGCATACCACTACACTACACAACATCACTACACTACACCACTACACTACATAACACCACTACACTGCATACCACTACACTACACAACACCACTACACTACATAACACCACTACACTGCATACCACTACACTACACAACACCACTACACTACACAACACCACTACACTACACAACACCACTACACTACATAACACCACTACACTGCATACCACTACACTACACAACATCACTACACTACACCACTACACTACATAACACCACTACACTGCATACCACTACACTACACAACACCACTACACTACATAACACCACTACACTGCATACCACTACACTACATAACACCACTACACTACACAACACCACTACACTACACAACACCACTACACTACACAACACCACTACACTACATAACACCACTACACTACATAATACCACTACACTACATAACACCACTACACTACACAACACCACTACACTACATAACACCACTACACTACATAATACCACTACACTACACAACATCACTACACTACACCACTACACTACATAACACCACTACACTGCATACCACTACACTACACAACACCACTACACTACATAACACCACTACACTACATAACACCACTACACTACACAACACCACTACACTACATAACACCACTACACTACATAACACCACTACACTGCATACCACTACACTACATAACACCACTACACTACACAACACCACTACACTACATAACACCACTACACTGCATACCACTACACTGCATACCACTACACTACATAACACCACTACACTACACAACACTACACTACATAACACCACTACACTGCATACCACTACACTGCATACCACTACACTACATAACACCACTACACTACACAACACCACTACACTACATAACACCACTACACTACATAACACCACTACACTACATAACACCACTACACTACATAACACCACTACACTACATAACACCACTACACTACACAACACCACTACACTACATAACACCACTACACTACACAACACCACTACACTACATAACACCACTACACTGCATACCACTACACTACATAACACCACTACACTACACAACACCACTACACTACATAACACCACTACACTACACAACACCACTACACTACATAACACCACTACACTACACAACACCACTACACTACATAACACCACTACACTACACAACACCACTACACTACACAACACCACTACACTGCATACCACTACACTACATAACACCACTACACTACATACCACTACACTACACAACACCACTACACTGCATACCACTACACTACATAACACCACTACACTACACAACACCACTACACTACATAACACCACAACACTACATAACACCACAACACTACATAACACCACAACACTACATAACACCACAACACTACATAACACCACTACACTACATAACACCACTACACTACATAACACCACAACACTACATAACACCACAACACTACATAACACCACAACACTACATAACACCACAACACTACATAACAACACAACACTACATAACACCACTACACTACATAACACCACAACACTACATAACACCACAACACTACATAACACCACAACACTACATAACACCACAACACTACATAACAACACAACACTACATAACACCACTACACTACATATCACCACAACACTACATAACACCACTACACTACATAACACCACAACACTACGTAACACCACAACACTACATAACACCACAACACTACATAACACCACAACACTACGTAACACCACAACACTACATAACACCACAACACTACGTAACACCACAACACTACATAACACCACAACACTACATAACAACACAACACTACATAACACCACTACACTACATAACACCACAACACTACATAACACCACAACACTACATAACACCACAACACTACATAACACCACAACACTACATAACACCACAACACTACGTAACACCACAACACTACATAACACCACAACACTACATAACACCACAACACTACATAACACCACAACACTACATAACACCACAACACTACATAACAACACAACACTACATAACACCACAACACTACATAACACCACAACACTACATAACACCACTACACTATACAACACCACAACACTACATAACACCACTACACTATACAACACTGCACTATACAACACTACACTATACAACACTGCACTATACATCATACACTATACAACACTGCACTATACAACACTGCACTATACATCATACACTATACAACACTGCACTATACATCATACACTATACAACACTGCACTATACATCATACACTATACAACACTGCACTATACAACACTACACTATACAACACTGCACTATACATCATACACTATACAACACTGCACTATACATCATACACTATACAACACTGCACTATACATCATACACTATACAACACTGCACTATACAACACTGCACTATACAACACTGCACTATACATCATACACTATACAACACTGCACTATACATCATACACTATACAACACTGCACTATACAACACTACACTATACAACACTGCACTATACATCATACACTATACAACACTGCACTATACAACACTACACTATACAACACTGCACTATACATCATACACTATACAACACTGCACTATACAACACTGCACTATACATCATACACTATACAACACTGCACTATACATCATACACTATACAACACTGCACTATACAACACTACACTATACAACACTGCACTATACATCATACACTATACAACACTGCACTATACAACACTGCACTATACATCATACACTATACAACACTGCACTATACAACACTACACTATACAACACTGCACTATACATCATACACTATACAACACTGCACTATACATCATACACTATACAACACTGCACTATACATCATACACTATACAACACTGCACTATACAACACTGCACTATACATCATACACTATACAACACTGCACTATACATCATACACTATACAACACTGCACTATACAACACTACACTATACAACACTGCACTATACATCATACACTATACAACACTGCACTATACAACACTACACTATACAACACTGCACTATACATCATACACTATACAACACTGCACTATACAACACTACACTATACAACACTGCACTATACATCATACACTATACAACACTGCACTATACATCATACACTATACAACACTGCACTATACAACACTACACTATACAACACTGCACTATACATCATACACTATACAACACTGCACTATACATCATACACTATACAACACTGCACTATACATCATACACTATACAACACTGCACTATACAACACTACACTATACAACACTGCACTATACATCATACACTATACAACACTGCACTATACATCATACACTATACAACACTGCACTATACAACACTACACTATACAACACTGCACTATACATCATACACTATACAACACTGCACTATACATCATACAATATACAACACTGCACTATACATCATACACTATACAACACTGCACTATACATCATACACTATACAACACTGCACTATACATCATACACTATACAACACTGCACTATACATCATACACTATATAACACTGCACTATACAACACTACACTATACAACACTGCACTATACATCATACACTATACAACACTGCACTATACAACACTACACTATACAACACTGCACTATACATCATACACTATACAACACTGCACTATACATCATACACTATACAACACTGCACTATACAACACTACACTATACAACACTGCACTATACATCATACACTATACAACACTGCACTATACAACACTGCACTATACATAATACACTATACAACACTGCACTATACATCATACACTATACAACACTACACTATACATCATACACTATACAACACTGCACTATACAACACTGCACTATACAACACTGCACTATACAACACTGCACTATACATCATACACTATACAACACTGCACTATACAGGAGTGTTAGAAATAAGATAGATGAGCTAAGATTAATTGCAAGTGCAGGAAACATAGATATTATTGCTATAACAGAGACCTGGCTCAATCTGAAAGATAGAGAGATGCCCTCTGAATGTCACATACAAGGCTATAAATTATTCCACACTGACAGGGTCAACAGGAAAGGTGGTGGAGTAGCGATGTATGTCAGAGACAATTTAAATTGTTGTGTTAGACAAGATATTAAATTAGAAGCGTCAGCCACTGAATCTGTTTGGTTACAGCTTCTCGAGGGCCGAGAAAAACTAATTTTGGGTGTGATTTACAGGGCCCCAAATCTTGATAGGGAGTGCAGTAAACTTCTATGGGACGAAATTCGTAAGGCATCTACATACGAAAATGTTGTGCTAATGGGAGATTTCAACTATAGACAGATTGACTGGAGCAATTTGACAGGAAATTTAGAGTCGGGTGACTTTCTTGATACGATCCAGGATTGTTTTTTAAAACAGTTTGTGACAGAGCCAACTAGGGGAAATAACCTCCTTGACTTGGTTCTTGCCAGTAGGGAAACACTAATTAATAATCTTGAGGTTAATGATGAGCTTGGGGAGAGTGATCACAAATCACTCAGTTTTAACATATCATGGAATTCCCCTAATAATGGCAATCAAGTCTCCGTCCCTGACTTTCGCTTGGCTGATTTCATAGGACTGAAAAATTACTTAGGTGGGCTGAACTGGAATGACCTGACTAGGGGTCAGGTAGGTGGTGATGGTTGCCGATATGATGCTTTCCAGGGCATAGTTCTAGCTGCTCAGTCAAATTATGTTCCAAATAGGGAAATCAGATCAAACAAAAATGATCCTAAATGGATGAACAATAGATTAAAATATCTGATTGGTCAAAAGAGAGGCATATATAGGCAAATCAAAAGAGGAGAGGGGCAATTAAGAAATCGATATATTCAGTTAAAGAGAGAAATAAAAAAGGGAATTAGAAAAGCAAAAAGAGATTATGAGGTTAAAGTTGCAAGAGAATCGAAGACTAACCCAAAAGGATTCTTTCAGGTATACAGAAGTAAGATCAGGGACAAGATAGGCCCACTCAAAAGTTCCTCGGGTCAGCTCACTGACAGTGATAAGGAAATGTGTAGAATTTTTAACACATACTTCCTCTCAGTTTTTACACAGGAGGATACCAGCGATATTCCAGTAATGATAAATTATGTAGAACAGGACGATAATAAACTGTGCACTATTAGGGTCACAAGTAACATGGTCCTTAGGCAAATAGATAAATTAAAACCTAACAAATCCCCAGGCCCTGATGAACTGTATGCAAGGGTTCTAAAGGAATGTAAAGAGGAGCTTAGCACACCTTTGGCTAATCTTTTCAACATATCACTACAAACTGGCATGGTGCCAGATAAGTGGAAAATGGCAAATGTGATACCTATTTTCAAAACAGGTGACAGGTCCTTAGCTTCGAACTATAGACCAATAAGCCTAACCTCCATAGTGGGAAAATTTATGGAATCAATAATTGCCGAGGCAGTTCGTAGCCACCTTGAAAAGCATAAATTAATCAACGAATCTCAGCATGGTTTTACAAAGGGGCGTTCCTGCCTTACGAATTTATTAACTTTTTTCACTAAGGTATTTGAGGAGGTAGATCATGGTAATGAATATGATATTGTGTATATGGACTTCAGTAAGGCTTTTGACAGGGTCCCACATCAGAGACTATTGAGGAAAATTAAAGCACATGGAATAGGAGGAGAAATTTTTTCCTGGATAGAGGCATGGTTGACAAATAGGCAGCAGAGAGTTTGCATAAATGGGGAGAAATCAGAGTGGGGAAGCGTCACGAGCGGTGTTCCACAGGGGTCAGTGTTGGGCCCCCTGCTGTTCACAATCTACATAAACGACATAGATGAGGGCATAAAGAGCGACATCGGCAAGTTTGCCGATGACATCAAAATAGGCCGTCGAATTCATTCTGACGAGGACATTCGAGCACTCCAGGAAGATTTGAATAGACTGATGCAGTGGTCGGAGAAGTGGCAGATGCAGTTTAATATAGACAAATGCAAAGTTTTAAATGTTGGACAGGACAATAACCATGCCACATATAAACTAAATAATGTAGATCTTAATATTACGGATTGCGAAAAAGATTTAGGAGTTCTGGTTAGCAGTAATCTGAAACCAAGACAACAGTGCATAAGTGTTCGCAATAAAGCTAATAGAATCCTTGGCTTCATATCAAGAAGCATAAATAATAGGAGTCCTCAGGTTGTTCTTCAACTCTATACATCCTTGGTTAGGCCTCATTTAGATTATGCTGCACAGTTTTGGTCACCGTATTACAGAATGGATATAAATTCTCTGGAAAATGTACAAAGGAGGATGACAAAGATGATCCCATGTATCAGAAACCTTCCCTATGAGGATAGACTAAGGGCCCTGAAACTGCACTCTCTAGAAAGACGTAGAATTAGGGGGGATATGATTGAGGTTTATAAGTGGAAGACAGGAATAAATAAAGGGGATGTAAATAGTGTGCTGAAAATATCTAGCCTAGACAGGACTCGCAGCAATGGTTTTAAGTTGGAAAAATTCAGATTCAGGAGGGATATAGGAAAGTACTGGTTTGGTAATAGAGTTGTGGATGAGTGGAACAAACTCCCAAGTACCGTTATAGAGACCAGAACGTTGTGTAGCTTTAAAAATAGGTTGGATAAATACATGAGTAGATGTGGGTGGGTGTGAGTTAGACCTGATAGCTTGTGCTAACAGGTGGGTTGCCGTGTTCCTCCCTTATGTCAATGTGACCTGACCTGACTAGGTTGGGTGCATTGGCTTAAGCCGGTAGGGACTTGGACCTGCCTCGCATGGGCCAGTAGGCCTTCTGCAGTGTTCCTTCGTTCTTATGTTCTTATGTTCTTATGTGACATCAGCTGTGTTCAGTCAGCTTGTCTAGTGACAGGCTGTCCACCCACCGGCTGTCCAGCCGCCGGCTGTCCAGCCAACGGTTGTCCAGCCGCCGGCTGTCCACCCACCGGCTGTCCACCCACCGGCTGTCCACCCACCGGCTGTCCACCCACCGGCTGTCCACCCACCGGCTGTCCACCCACCGGCTGTCCAGCCAACGGTTGTCCAGCCACCGGCTGTCCAGCCAACGGTTGTCCAGCCGCCGGCTGTCCAGCCAACGGTTGTCCAGCCAACGGTTGTCCAGCCAACGGCTGTCCAGCCAACGGCTGTCCAGCCAACGGCTGTCCAGCCAACGGCTGTCCAGCCAACGGTTGTCCAGCCAACGGTTGTCCAGCCAACGGTTGTCCAGTCAACGGTTGTCTAGCCAACGGTTGTCCAGCCAACGGCTGTCCAGTCAACGGTTGTCTAGCCAACGGTTGTCCAGCCAACGGTTGTCCAGCCAACGGTTGTCCAGCCAACGGTTGTCCAGCCAACGGTTGTCCAGCCAACGGTTGTCCAGCCAACGGCTATCCAGCCACCGGCTGTCCAGCCAACGGTTGTCCAGCCAACGGTTGTCCAGCCAACGGTTGTCCAGCCAACGGTTGTCCAGCCAACGGCTGTCCAGCCAACGGCTGTCCAGCCAACGGTTGTCCAGCCAACGGTTGTCCAGCCAACGGCTGTCCAGCCAACGGCTGTCCAGCCACCGGCTGTCCAGCCAACGGTTGTCCAGCCAACGGTTGTCCAGCCAACGGTTGTCCAGCCAACGGTTGTCCAGCCAACGGCTGTCCAGCCAACGGTTGTCCAGCCAACGGTTGTCCAGCCAACGGCTATCCAGCCACCGGCTGTCCAGCCAACGGTTGTCCAGTCAACGGTTGTCCAGCCAACGGCTGTCCAGCCAACGGCTGTCCAGCCAACGGTTGTCCAGCCAACGGTTGTCCAGCCAACGGCTGTCCAGCCAACGATTGTCCAGCCAACGGCTGTCCAGCCAACGGTTGTCCAGCCAACGGTTGTCCAGCCAACGGTTGTCCAGCCACACTTCACGTAAGCACTTCGTTAAACGTTAAATCTTTGTTAAACGTTAAAAACTGTTAAATGTTGAAAACGTTAAACGTTAGTGTTTCCTGATGTGAGGTCCAGGTGTTTCTCATTATGTAAATTATATAATAATAATAATAATAATAATAATAATAATAATAATAATAATAATAATAATAATAATAATAATAATAATAAGTAAAATGGGTAACAGAAAGTTATTTTTTAAGCTTATTTGAAGAAAAAACTTACTGTTGTAACCAAGAAAAAAATAACCCAGCTTAAACTAACCCAGTAGTTAACTCTTAATCTGGGTTAGGTTAGTTTTGGTTATTTTTGTGGGTTACCAAAAAAAAAGCGTTGTTTTCCACTGGCCTAAAACAGAAATGTTGGCACTGCACAATCAACTTATTAGATAATTTACATAAAATATGACACCAACTTATTAGATAATTTACATAAAATATGACACGACTCTAAACAGGAGGTCAACTGCTATTTACAGGAGTCTAGTGGAAGTAGAACTTACCAGCTTCATGTTGGTAGAGACGATGATTGTTGACGGTTCTCTGAGGAACTGATGTATGTATATGTTGGTCGACCAGGGTCCTGGCTTCCCTGGCTTATATACACACCACACCTAGCAGGAGGGGGTGCTGGAGAAGGGGGATAAGAGGAGAGGGGTAAAAGTCTGAAGGGATGGAGGTAAGGTCACACATTCCCAGGAAAGGGAGGCAGGTAAGGTCACACAAGATAGTGGGGGTTCACTAACTAGTTTAAACTGACCACTCAGGTCACCACAACAGCCATGAAGATGGAACATTATCTCATATAGGACTGAACAAGCCACTTGTGTCACTCTCCACACCTTCATTTCTCCTTATCTTGCATCATTTAGTTTAGTTTAGTTTAATATGTTTATTATGCACCCCATACCCATCCTGTGGGCGGTAGTCAAAAGATTAGAGGTACATAATTGGTCAAGGGACTGGACCCCAAAGTTTTGATAGCTGAGCAAGTTACAGAGGTAATGAATTCATAGTTTACAAAGGTAATGAGCTCACAATTTACAAAGGTAATGAACTCCAGGTAGGTCTAGTCACAATTATGACAAGTTACAAAGGTATTTACAGATTACAGAGGTACACAATGGGTCCAGGGACCGGGCTCCAAAGTTTTGATGGCTGAACTAGGTACAAAGGTAATGAGCTCACAAGTTACAAAGGTAATGAATTCTGTAAGAATGGTTACTTACGTTTATACATGGCTACAATCATGAACAAATTCCAGAGTAATGAGCAATTCACACTTCCACACCCGGTCACAACTGCAGTGAGTTATTGGTGCAAATGTTGATTGTTGAGACACACACACACACACACACACACACACACACACACACACACACACACACACACACACACACACACACACACACACACACACACACACACACACACACACACACGCACACACACGCACGCACACACAAACTCGTACACACACACACACACACACACGCACGCACACACACACTCTTACACACACACACACACACACACACACACACACACACACACACACACACACACACACACACACACACACACACACACACACGCACGCACGCGCACACAAACTCGTACACACACACACACACACACACTCGTACACACTCGTACACACACACACACACACACACACACACACACACACACACACACACACACACACACACACACACACACACACACACACACACACATACACACACACACACACACTCACACACACACACATACACACACACACATACACATACTCACACACACACACACACTCATACACATACACACACACACACAAACACACACACACACAAACACACACATACACAAACACACACAAACATAAACACACACACAAACTCGTACACACACACACACATACATACATAAGAACATAAGAACATAAGAACGAAGGAACACTGCAGAAGGCCTACTGGCCCATGCGAGGCAGGTCCAAGTCTCCTACCGGCTTAAGCCAATGCACCCAACCTAGTCAGGTCAGGTCACATTGACTTAAGGGAGGAACACGGCAACCGACCTGGTAGCACAAGCTATCAGGTCTAACTCACACCCACCCACATCCACTCATGTATTTATCCAACCTATTTTTAAAGCTACACAACGTTCTGGCCTCTATAACTGTACTTGGGAGTTTGTTCCACTCATCCACAACTCTATTACCAAACCAGTACTTTCCTATATCCTTCCTGAATCTGAATTTTTCCAACTTAAAACCATTGCTGCGAGTCCTGTCTAGGCTAGATATTTTCAGCACACTATTTACATCCCCTTTATTTATTCCTGTCTTCCATTTATACACCTCAGTCATATCCCCCCTAATTCTACGTCTTTCTAGAGAGTGCAGATTCAGGGCCCTTAGTCTATCCTCATAGGGAAGGTTTCTGATACATGGGATCAACTTTGTCATCCTCCTTTGTACATTTTCCAGAGAATTTATATCCATTCTGTAATAAGGTGACCAAAACTGTGCAGCATAATCTAAATGAGGCCTAACCAAGGATGTATAGAGTTGAAGAACAACCTGAGGACTCCTATTATTTATGCTTCTTGATATGAAGCCAAGGATTCTATTAGCTTTATTGCGAACACTTATGCACTGTTGTCTTGGTTTCAGATCACTGCTAACCAGAACTCCTAAATCTTTTTCGCAATCCGTAATATTAAGATCTACATTATTTAGTTTATATGTGGCATGGTTATTGTCCTGTCCAACATTTAGAACTTTGCATTTGTCTATATTAAACTGCATCTGCCACTCTCCGACCACTGCATCAGTTTATTCAAATCTTCCTGGAGTGCTCGAATGTCCTCGTCAGAATGAATTCGACGGCCTATTTTGGTGTCATCGGCAAACTTGCCGATGTCGCTCTTTATGCCCTCATCTATGTCGTTTATGTAGATTGTGAACAGCAGGGGGCCCAACACTGACCCCTGTGGAACACCGCTCGTGACACTTCCCCACTCTGATTTCTCCCCATTTATGCAAACTCTCTGCTGCCTATTTGTCAACCATGCCTCTATCCAGGAAAAAATTTCTCCTCCTATTCCATGTGCTTTAATTTTCCTCAATAGTCTCTGATGTGGGACCCTGTCAAAAGCCTTACTGAAGTCCATATACACAATATCATATTCATTACCATGATCTACCTCCTCAAATACCTTAGTGAAAAAAGTTAATAAATTCGTAAGGCAGGAACGCCCCTTTGTAAAACCATGCTGAGATTCGTTGATTAATTTATGCTTTTCAAGGTGGCTACGAACTGCCTCGGCAATTATTGATTCCATAAATTTTCCCACTATGGAGGTTAGGCTTATTGGTCTATAGTTCGAAGCTAAGGACCTGTCACCTGTTTTGAAAATAGGTATCACATTTGCCATTTTCCACTTATCTGGCACCATGCCAGTTTGTAGTGATATGTTGAAAAGATTAGCCAAAGGTGTGCTAAGCACCTCTTTACATTCCTTTAGAACCCTTGCATACAGTTCATCAGGGCCTGGGGATTTGTTAGGTTTTAATTTATCTATTTGCCTAAGGACCATGTCACTTGTGACCCTAATAGTGCACAGTTTATTATCGTCCTGTTCTACATAATTTATCATTACTGGAATATCGCTGGTATCCTCCTGTGTAAAAACTGAGAGGAAGTATGTGTTAAAAATTCTACACATTTCCTTATCACTGTCAGTGAGCTGACCCGAGGAACTTTTGAGTGGGCCTATCTTGTCCCTGATCTTACTTCTGTATACCTGAAAGAATCCTTTTGGGTTAGTCTTCGATTCTCTTGCAACTTTAACCTCATAATCTCTTTTTGCTTTTCTAATTTCCTTTTTTATTTCTCTCTTTAACTGAATATATCGATTTCTCAATTGCCCCTCTCCTCTTTTGATTTGCCTATATATGCCTCTCTTTTGACCAATCAGATATTTTAATCTATTGTTCATCCATTTAGGATCATTTTTGTTTGATCTGATTTCCCTATTTGGAACATAATTTGACTGAGCAGCTAGAACTATGCCCTGGAAAGCATCATATCGGCAACCATCACCACCTACCTGACCCTTAGTCAGGTCATTCCAGTTCAGCCCACCTAAGTAATTTTTCAGTCCTATGAAATCAGCCAAGCGAAAGTCAGGGACGGAGACTTGATTGCCATTATTAGGGGAATTCCATGATATATTAAAACTGAGTGAATTGTGATCACTTTCCCCAAGCTCATCATTAACCTCAAGATTATTAATTAGTGTTTCCCTACTGGCAAGAACCAAGTCAAGGAGGTTATTTCCCCTAGTTGGCTCTGTCACAAACTGTTTTAAAAAACAATCCTGGATCGTATCAAGAAAGTCACCTGACTCTAAATTTCCTGTTAAATTGCTCCAGTCAATCTGTCTATAGTTGAAATCTCCCATTAGCACAACATTTTCGTATGTAGATGCCTTACGAATTTCGTCCCATAGAAGTTTACTACACTCCCTATCAAGATTTGGGGCCCTGTAAATCACACCCAAAATTAGTTTTTCTCGGCCCTCGAGAAGCTGTAACCAAACAGATTCAGTGGCTGACGCTTCTAATTTAATATCTTGTCTAACACAACAATTTAAATTGTCTCTGACATACATCGCTACTCCACCACCTTTCCTGTTGACCCTGTCAGTGTGGAATAATTTATAGCCTTGTATGTGACATTCAGAGGGCATCTCTCTATCTTTCAGATTGAGCCAGGTCTCTGTTATAGCAATAATATCTATGTTTCCTGCACTTGCAATTAATCTTAGCTCATCTATCTTATTTCTTACACTCCTGCTATTAGTATAGTAAACCTTAAGGGAGCTAGTCCCTTGCTGCCCTCTGCTGTCCCCCTTTGTTTGCTGACCTGATCTATTGTCTTTATTTATAACTTCATGCTGAATGCCTTTTATACATTTACTGTTTCCAACCCAAGTGTTGCAACCTGCTTGTTTCCCCCACACACCCATACCTCTATCTTCCATCAGTTTAAAATCATAGGCATTTCACCAATGGCCTTCTCAATCGAGTCTGCAAGTGCTACCACCCCAGCCCCAGAGAGATGTACCCCATCCCTTGCATACATATCATGTTTGCCATAAAAGTTGTTCCAGTTGTCAATGAATGGGATTGCAAGTTCCTTGCAGTATCTGTCTAGCCAGCAATTTACACCAATTGCCCTAGACAACCATTCATTTCCTACTCCCCTTCTAGGCAAGATGCTACATATGATTGGGATCCCTCCCTTAGACTTAATGAAATCTATAGCTGACCTGTACTTATCTAGCAGCTCTTCTCTCCTACCCTTCCCAATATCATTTCCACCAGCACTGAGACAGATAATGGGCTTGCTCCCATTACCTGACATGATATTATCCAGCCTGTTGACAATGTCCCCAACACCAGCTCCAGGGAAGCACACTCTATCTCTCATCTTCTTATTCCTATTACAAAAAGCACGGTCAATGTATCTTACCTGAGAGTCACCAACCACAAGAATGCGCTTACCTCCATTAGCAGGGGCAGTAGTACCCTTACCTTCACTGGCCACTGAAGTACATTCATCCTGAAGAACAGAGAAGCGATTTCCTACCTTCAGATCTTCACTCTTAACTTTCCTTACTCTGATGCGCCTTCCATTACTGTGAACTACTCGCCACTTGTAGCAGGTGCTGGGCTGCTCCTCACTGCTGGTAGCCGTTGCTGCCTCCCCAACTACAGCCTCCCCACAGCGAGAGACAGACTGCACCTCGCTGCTAGAAGCCTCATTCCCCACAACTCCAGCCACCTCACACTCTCTCCCAGACCCATTGAGGTGGACCTTCAGCCTCCTAATCTCCTCCTGGAGAAGCAAGACCTCCTCCTTCAACTCTCCAACCTCAATTTTTAAAACACTGCAGAAGCAAGCCATGCTTTGTAACCGTCCATCACCCTTGAAGACGTAGTTTTGAGGAAGTCAGTCCCTCAGTCTGGAGAAAAGTATTTGTTCCATAGTCTGGAACAAAGTGAAGTTGAAGTGACAGTATATACTGTATGGACTGATGAAGCCACTGTGTGGCGAAACGTTTCTTCAGTAAAGATTCCCATATGTTGCATAAGTGTCTCAATCTTCAACTTGTCGGTTTTAAGTAAATACGTAAGCAGTATAATGTGATCCTTTATTGACAACGTTTCGCCCACACAGTGGGCTTTATCACGTCACATATAGATCTACCTGGGTAAAAGTTACGTGAGTATTTATAGGATGGAGTCAGGTGGAGAATGCTGGGTAGGTTGGATCCAACGTACCTTTCACCCAGGTAGATCTGTTTGTTACTTGATGTATGTCAGAGACAATTTAAATTGTTGTGTTAGACAAGATATAAAATTAGAAGCGTCAGCCACTGAATCTGTTTGGTTACAGCTTCTCGAGGGCCGTGAAAAACTAATTTTGGGTGTGATTTACAGGGCCCCAAATCTTGATAGGGAGTGCAGTAAACTTCTATGGGACGAAATTCGTAAGGCATCTACATACGAAAATGTTTTACTAATGGGAGATTTCAACTATAGACAGGATGAAATTAAGACACTCGTGCAACATCACAGCATCGTGATGCTGTGAACACTAACTCCAAGGCTGAGGGACTGATTATCTCATCTTTTGTATATAGTTCTACTGTCTTCTGTTACGTCCTAGAATCTGTATTGAACATTATTGTTTCATACTATGGAACAATGCTCTTCTCCAGACTGAGGGACTGACCACTTCAAAACTTTAAGGGTGATGGACTGATTACATCGTCTTCAAGTATTTTCTGCTTCTATCAACTTTTCTGGACTTGACTGAAGAAGCCTACTATGTAGGCGAAACGTTTCATAATAAAGATACCTAACTGTTGCATATGTGTCTTACCTAACATAGAATCTGTATTGATAAAGCCACTGGATAGCGAAACGTCTACAATAAAGATACCCAGATGTTGCACAAGCGTCTTAATTTCATCTTACCGGTATTTTATACCTTTCTTGCACAACTATAGACAGATTGACTGGAGCAATTTGACAGGAAATTTAGAGTCAAGTGACTTCTTGATACGATTCAGGATTGTTTTTTAAAAGTTTGTGACAGAACCAACTAGAGGAAATAACCTGCTTGACTTGGTTCTTGCCAGTAGGGAAACACTAATTAACAATCTTGAGGTTAAAGATGAGCTCGGGGAAAGTGATCACAAATCAGTTTTAATATATCATGGAATTCCCCTAACAATGGCAATCAAATCTCTGTCCCTGACTTCCGCTTGGCTGATTTCATAGGACTGAAAAATTACTTGGGTGGGTTGAACGCTTTCCAGTTCATAGTTCTAGCTGCTCAGACAACTTATGTTCCAAATAGGGAAATCAGATCAAACAAAAATGATCCTAAATGGATGAACAATAGATTAAAACATCTCATTGGTCAAAAGAGAGGCATATAGCTAGTGCAGGTAACATTGATGTAGTTAGGTAAGACACATATGCAACAGATGTGATGAATGGTTTAGAAAACCGACAAGTTGAAGAATTGAGACACTTATGCAACACATGGGAATCTTTATTGAAGAAACGTTTCGCCACACAGTGGCTTCATCAGTCCAATACAAAGTAGAAATGGGTAAGGAGAGTAGAAGTATGAGGTAATCAGTCCCTCAACCTGGATTCGATGTGTTCAGTCCATCACTCTTGTAGTAAGTGCAGCATAGGGCCAGAGAGGTGGCTTATATACTGCGGTGAGATGAGTTGAAGCAGGAGGAGGCGGGATCTTAGTGGGACCTGCCACTAATGTAAGTAGGTCATCGTCCAAAGGTTTGGGCAAGCTCGTTGGTCAGCTCACTTATCATGAGACAAGGCTCGTTGGTCAGCTCACTTATAATGAGATAAGGCTCGTTGGCCAGCTCACTGATCATGAGACAAGGCTCGTTGGTCAGCTCACTGATCATGAGACAAGGCTCGTTGGTCAGCTCACTTATCATGAGATAAGGCTCGTTGGCCAGCTCACCTATCATGAGACAAGGCTCGTTGGTCAGCTCACTTATCATGAGATAAGGCTCGTTGGCTAGCTCACCTATCATGAGAGAAGCCTCGTTGGTCAGCTCGCTTATCATGAGATAAGGCTCGTTGGCTAGCTCACCTATCATGAGACAAGGCTCGTTGGTCAGCTCACTTATCATGAGATAAGGCTCGTTGGCCAGCTCACCTATCATGAGACAAGGCTCGTTGGTCAGCTCACTTATCATGAGATAAGGCTCGTTGGTCAGCTCACCTATCATGAGACAAGGCTCGTTGGTCAGCTTACTTATCATGAGATAAGGCTCGTTGGCTAGCTCACCTATCATGAGACAAGGCTCGTTGGTCAGCTCACTTATCATGAGACAAGGCTCGTTGGTCAGCTCACTTATCATGAGACAAGGCTCGTTGGTCAGCTCACTTATCATGACACAAGGCTCGTTGGTCAGCTCACTGATCATGAGACAAGGCTCGTTGGTCAGCTCACTTATCATGAGACAAGGCTCGTTGGTCAGCTCACTTATCATGAGACAAGGCTCGTTGGTCAGCTCACTTATCATGAGACAAGGCTCGTTGGTCAGCTCACTTATCATGAGACAAGGCTCGTTGGTCAGCTCACTTATCATGAGACAAGGCTCGTTGGTCAGCTCACTTATCATGACACAAGGCTCGTTGGTCAGCTCACTGATCATGAGACAAGGCTCGTTGGTCAGCTCACTTATCATGAGACAAGGCTCGTTGGTCAGCTCACTTATCATGAGACAAGGCTCGTTGGTCAGCTCACTTATCATGACACAAGGCTCGTTGGTCAGCTCACTTATCATGAGGCAAGGCTCGTTGGTCAGTTCACTTATCATGACACAAGGCTCGTTGGTCAGCTCACTGATCATGAGACAAGGCTCGTTGGTCAGCTCTTTCATAACGAGATAAGTCTAATCTCTGCACTTCAGTTTCTCTCATATTACTACATAAATTTTTCTAGGCGAGTCTCAAGGCTAAATAATAAACGATTCTCACAACTTACAAATGCTGATTATTCCAAGTTAGGTCAAGTAGCATATACGTGCAGTCACAGCTAAACAGAGGCGGGGCCAGGAGCTATGAATCGACCCCTGCAACCATAAATAGGTGAGTAAATAAAGGAAGCAGGTGTGACATGTGGAACAACGTGGCTGCTGACTACTGTAGCATCAGAAATTTACTACCATCATGCATGAATGTGTTGTGTTGATTCTTCGTGTACGCAGTGATCCATCTTACCTCACGCTTTACTGTACAACTACCTCCTCCCTCTGCTGTGTTTTTTCACGCTTGCCCTGACCTCCACAGCTATGTCCTGTGTAGCCTCGACCTGCCTGGGAATTCCTAGTGGCTGCTGTCGCTTGGATCTCCGTTACTCGGCCCCACCAGCCTAGATATTCACGGTTTTCCCCTACTGCCCTTGGCACTTCAGCTCTTTCTCTTGGTACTACGGGTCGTAAGTTGGCTATAAAACAGTTGGCAGCAGTAACTAGCACTTCTGCTTCCCTCCAGCATAACCTACCTGATAACAGTATCCTAAATCACGCCACCTGATGACAATATCCTACGTCCAAGAGATGCAGTCCAGCAGCCAGGGACGTCAACCAACACAACCACACGCACAAATAAGTTGTGACCATGTTAATTCAGGTGTAAGAGACGCGCATATATATATATATATATATATATATATATATATATATATATATATATATATATATATATATATATATATATATATATATATATATATATATATATATATATATATATATATATATATTATATATATATATAGGTGTATATATCACCGTAAATACACAGAATTATGAAAATGTTTCAGAAAACCGACAAACTGATGAATGAAAGACTGTGCTGAACTTGGGTATGTTTAGTGTAGAAAAGTTTCGCCAGTTAGTTACTTCCTAAGTCCAGTACAGAGGTGTATGTTTCTCAGTACATATACACAGCTTAGTTTAATCTCTATCTCAGAAATAAAAGTATTCTTCACAGACAGTAAACAGGTGACATGCAATCTTAATGACCATCGTGTAGTCGATATTCTTTTAAGTCCAATTAACCAATCAACCATATATATAAAAGCATGAAACCCATTCTTTCTATGATAGACTTCACATATATGTTCTTGGTTTAAATCAAATGGATACAGGAGCAACACTGTCTTGGTTTTAGATTACTGCTAACCAGAACTCCTAAACCTTTTTCACATTCAGAGTGATTAAGATCTACATTATTTGCTTTAAAAGTCCCATGGTTATTTTCTTTTCTAAGACTTAAAACTTTGCGTTTGTCTATATTAAACTGCATCTGCCCCTTCTGAGTCCACTTCATCAATCTATTTAGATCTTCCTGTAGTACTTATGATAAGTGTTTCAACTACGGTATATTATAAGTATCTCAACTACGCTACATTAGCTCATTGGTGATCTGTACTGAACTCAGTGGCGATCTGTACTTAGCTCAGTGGTGATCTTTAGTTAGCTCAGTGGTGCTCTTTGCTTAGCTCTGTGACGACGTGTCTAGTGTACTGTCTGTGAATCTGAACCAAGATGTCCTCCATTGAACAACTTTGCCAGCAGCTTAAGGAGGAGCCTGGGGTGGCTAAATTCGAGATACAGCAATTAACGGAGAAAAACAAGAAGATTCATAGTAATCCTCCTGTTGTGAATCCTCAAGTCAAGGAAGGAACCTGGACAGTCGCCGGACATCATGGAACGAAGCTAAGGATCAAAAGGACAGTTGAAGCAGTAGAAACGACAAAGAACCAGGAGGCTACTGTAGAAACTTCAAACCCGTTCTCCGTGCTACCCGACGAATGTGAATAGATTACTGGGAACGTAATGACAAAGAACAAAGAAGGTAAGAACATTGTGCTTGTTGGGGACAGTCAGATTAGATACATGGATAGGGCCTTCTGGCTGAAGGACAGGAGTAGGAGACAGAGGGTTTGATTTCCTGGAGCTGGGATGAAAGATATCGTTAGCCGGCTTGACAACATCATAAACGATAATGGGATCACTCTTATTATTTTCCTCAGTGCTGGAGGTAATGATGTAGGCAAGCGTAGAAGTGAGGATTTAGTTAGAAGGCACAGGACAGTAACAGACATAATTATGTTACCGAGCCTTCAAGACCGGTCATTCCCAGAGGATACATCCAGGCACTCAGAGGTTGACTAACAACGATGGTATTATCACCTGTGACAAAGGAGGTGTTGTGTTACTCAACTCTGTCGACTGCTTCATTTTAATAATAATAATAATAATAATAATAATAATAATAATAATAATCATAATAATAATAATAATAATAATAATAATAATAATAATAATAATAATAATAATATCTCAGACATTTCGATATCTTAGACCTCCCCAACAGGATCAGTGCTGTCAAGCCATCAATAAAGTTTACACTGGAAATCGAAAAATAAGGCAAACTTTCTTTCCTTGACGTCCTCCCGTGCAGGCCTCCCGACAGTGACAAACTTCTCTTCAAAGTGTATACAAAACCTACCAACAAGGACGATCTTATACACTAATATTCACATCAAGACACCCGCACCAAAAGAGGTGTTCTTATTGGTTTCCTCGCATCTCCAGCCCCTGTTTCCTTGAAGAGGAATGTACCTACATAACACAAGCCTTCACGTGTCTTAAGTAACCACCTGTCTTCATCCGAAGCTGCAGTCTCAAGGAACAAGCAATTCTCAACGAAGTCCCTACGGGACAGTCCTTTAAGCAGTTCATAATGTGTAGGATAAACTTATCACTAGTTCATGAAACTTATTAAACAGAACCTGGCCATAAGCCATCAAATTTACATACTGAAGCCTCGCCAAGTTTTACTAATATATGGGTCAGTGCAGACTCTTGTTCATGTTGTTATTCATATCATTATCTTCAATTATCATTCTTGTCCTGCCTTTCTAACTATTCAGTATCCCTGTCATCTCTGCATGAGTTACTAAATAATATATAACAAGAAGGTTTATAGAGAATATTGTGCAGTACCACAGCAGGAAGATCACTCAACCATCCACTTCCACCTACTCGCATCCGTCTCCAGTGCTCCAAATAACCATTCACCGCATCACAAACTGAAGTTCACGTTCGGCGTATTTAACCTGATGTTCTAAGTACGCCTTAAAATGACCTTGGAGTGAGAGGAAGTTAAGTTCTAAACCCGCGAAGGAATGTCATGCGAACGGACTGTGGAGCCCCGCGGCAGGAGTGACTGACCTGTACAGCGCCTCGCTACACTGTGAAAAATAACTGAAGTCATGCTGAAATCTCATCCTATTACACTGTGAAAAATAACTGAAGTCATGCTGAAATCTCATCCTATTACACTGTGAAAAATAACTGAAGTCATGCTGAAATCTCATCCTATTACACTGTGAAAAATAACTGAAGTCATGCTGAAATCTCATCCTATTATAGAATATCAATATGTGTAACAACTCCAGCACTCTGCAAGTATTCAGGTGTTCAGTACAAGGTGTCCGCCACAGTAAAGTTCATTTGATGGTATTTAATAATGCCAAATAAATACAATATATAGTTCGTCGTAAGATTATGACCCGTGTCAGGACTCTGTCTTGACCAATGTTAAACTAACTAAATCAATGAAATAAACAAACAAACTAAAAAAAGAAATGCAATCTTCAAAGATTATCAATGACAAGATAATCTCTCTGAAAATCCATGGAAAATCCCAGCCCACAATGCCTCGGTGATTCAAAAAAGGCATCCCTGTGTTCCATAAACCCAGTATCCTCTACCTCAGTGATACAAGGTATCCCCATGTTCCGTAAACCCAGTATCCTCTACCTCAGTGATACAAGGTATCCCCATGTTCCGTAAACCCAGTATCCTCTACCTCAGTGATACAAGAGGGAAACACTGGTCAGAGAAATAGCAAACATCGAACTTAAGCTAAAGGAATCTTACTGGAGTCAAGAATTGCGGGAAGAACTAAAAGCCTTAAATGAAATTGAAAGAAACCCAAAATATTTCTTTTCTTATGCCAAATCTAAGTCGAAAACAACATCCAGTATTGGGCCCCCAACTTAGACGAGATGGGTCCTACACAGATGACAGCAAGGAAATGAGTGAGCTACTCAAGTTCCAATGACTCGGTTTTTAGCAAGCCGCTAACCAGACTGAGAGTCAAAGGCTTAAATGATTTTTTTATGAGCGAGACAGAATTTGGTAGATTCAATCCTATCTGATATTATCCTGACACCAAATGACTTCGAAAAGGCGAAAAATGACATACCCATGCACTCTACCCCGGGCAGGCAGTAGATTCGCCGGTATAATGGCCCGGCCCGGGCCTTTTCCAAGAGGTGGCCCGGTCTTGGCTCCCTGTCGTGGGAGTGTCTCAGACCAGTGTTTGCTATAGGAGGAGGTACAAGTACCTCTTCAACTTCTGGGACCAGCTGTCCCCAGGCCTAGCCCCATTCCCTGCCCCCATGGGACTCGGAGGGAGAAGCTAGGCATCTTGGGCTGCCACAAACCCCGTCCACACTGGGCTCGAAGGGTGTGGCAGCTGCATAGTAGCAGACGATATCAGAAGGTGCAAAAACAGCAAGCACTACAGGATCCTTTTGGAGCCTCACCCCAGCTTTGGGCATTTAGATGTCCCGTAGCTCGATCGCTAGCGCACTCAGCTTACACACTGAGGTCCGGGGTTCGAATCTCCTCTGGTACGGCTGGAAAACATTAGGGATGTGTTTCCATAAGACAGTTGCTGTCCATGTTCACCCATCAGTGTTAGTCGACTGGTGTGGGTTGCATCATGGGACAAAACTGACCTAATTTGCCCAAAATGTTGAGCATAACAAGGCCTGTATACCATGTACATGTACTTGTAGTAAATAAAGATATTATATTATTTATTATTATCAAGCCCCAGTGCTGGGGAAGCTCCAAAATGCTTCATGCTGTGCGTGTTGTTGCTGCTACTTCACTTGTTTCTTGCACTCTGCTGCCCCAGACCCAGACTCATGGAACTCCATGTTCATCAAGAACTGCAAGAAACCTCTATCATGTGCTTTTGACATCCTATGGAGAGGAAGCATGGACACAGGGGTCGTCCCAAAGCTACTAAAAACAACAGACATAGCCCCACTCCACAAAGGGGGCAGTAAAGCAATAGCAAAGAACTACAGACCGATAGCGCTAACATCCCATATAAAATTCTTTGAAAGGGTTTTAAGAAGCAAGATCGCAACTCATCTAGATATCCATCAGTTACACAACCCAGGGCAACATGGGTTAGAGCATGTCGCTCCTGCCTGTCCCAACTAGTGGACCACTATGACGAAGTCCTGCATGCTCTAGAAGACAAACAAAACGCATATGTAGTATACACAGACTTTGCTAAAGCCTTGGACATGTGTGACCATGGCATAATAACACACAAAGTGCGTGATAAAGTAATAACAGCTAAAGATGGATAAATAATTTCCTAAAAAATAGAACACAAAGAGTAGTAGTAAACAGAGTAAAGTCTGAGGCGGCTACGGTGAAAAGTTCTGTTCCACAAGGCACAGTACTCATTCCCATCCTGTTCTTCATCCTCATATCTGACAGACAGGAATATAAACCACAGCACTGTGTCTTCTTTTGCAGATGACACTCGAATTTGCATGGCAGTGTCCTCCATTGAAGACACTGCAAGAATCCAGGCAGACATCAATCAAATCTTTAAATGGGCCGCAGAAAACAATATGAAATTCAATCATGAGAAATTTCAATTACTCCGATATGGAAAACGTGAGGAAATTAAAACTATATCAGAGTATAAAACAAATTCCAACTACATAATAGAGCGAAAAACTATTGTAAAAGACCTGAGAGTGATAATATCAGAGGATCTCACCTTCAAAGACCACAACATTGTAACAATCGCATCTGCTAGAAAATGACGGGATGGATAATGAGAACTTTCAAAACTAGGGATGCCAAGCCCATGATGACACTCTTCAGATCACTTGCTCTATCTAGGCTGGAATATTGCTGCACACTAACAGCACCTTTCAAGGCAGGTGAAATTGCTGACCTAGAAAATGTACAGAACCTTCACGGCGCGCATAACGGAGATAAAACACCTCAATTACTGGGAACACTTGAAATTCCTCAACCTGTACTCCCTAGATCGCAGGCGGGAGAGATACATCATTATATACATTTGGAAAATCCGACAGGGATCACTACCAAACTTGCACACGAAAATCACTCCCTATGAAATAGACTCAGCAGACGATGCAACATCCCCCCAATGAAAAGCAGGGGTGTCACTAGCACGATAAGAGACAACACAATAAGTGTCAGGGGCCCAAAACTGTTTAACTGATTCTCAACATACATAAGGGGGATTACCAATAGACCCCTGACTGTCTTCAAGAAGGCACTGGACAGGCACCTAAAGTCAGTACCTAACCAGCAGGGCTGTGGTTCGTATGTCGGGTTGCGTGCTGCCAGTAGTAACAGCTTGGTTGATGAAGCCCTAATCTACCATGAGGCCTGGTCACACACCGGGCCACGGGGACGTTGACTCCGAAAACCCTCTCCAGGAGTACAGCTTGTTATCATAGCTAGTAGCACAGTTAGTTACCAGTTTCTAGGATGGGTGGACCATCCTGGTACTGTGTTAAACAGTCGCTGCATTGTTCTAACTCTTCAGAAGGAAGGTTAAAGATGACCTTGTTCCTTGCAAGTTATTTAGCTTCTAGGAACTCCTCTGACCACTAGACTCGCGCTTTTTAGCTGATTAACACCATACTAGTGGATTATTCTAGTACTATTATGGTGTTAACCATACTAGCAGAATAATCCTGCTTCAGCTCACCTGACTGCAGTATATAAGCCACTTCTCTGCTTCAGCTTACCCGACTGCAGTATATAAGCCACTTCTCTGCTTCAGCTCACCTGACTGCAGTATATAAGCCACTTCTCTGCTTCAGCTAACCTGACTGCAGTATATAAGCCACTTCTCTGCTTCAGCTCACCTGACTGCAGTATATAAGCCACTTCTCTGCTTCAGCTCACCTGACTGCAGTATATAAGCCACTTCTCTGCTTCAGCTAACCTGACTGCAGTATATAAGTCACTTCTCTGCTTCAGCTCACCTGACTGCGGTATATAAGCCACTTCTCTGCTTCAGCTAACCTGACTGCAGTATATAAGCCACTTCTCTGCTTCAGCTCACCTGACTGCAGTATATAAGCCACTTCTCTGCTTCAGCTCACCTGACTGCAGTATATAAGCCACTTCTCTGCTTCAGCTAACCTGACTGCAGTATAAAAGCCACTTCTCTGCTTCAGCTCACCTGACTGTGGAATATAAGCCACTTCTCTGCTTCAGCTAACCTGACTGTGGAATATAAGCCACTTCTCTGCTTCAGCTAACCTGACTGCAGTATATAAGCCACTTCTCTGCTTCAGCTAACCTGACTGCAGTATATAAGCCACTTCTCTGCTTCAGCTAACCTGACTGCAGTATATAAGCCACTTCTCTGCTTCAGCTAACCTGACTGCAGTATATAAGCCACTTCTCTGCTTCAGCTCACCTGACTGCAGTATAAAAGCCACTTCTCTGCTTCAGCTCACCTGACTGCAGTATATAAGCCACTTCTCTGCTTCAGCTAACCTGACTGCAGTATAAAAGCCACTTCTCTGCTTCAGCTCACCTGACTGTGGAATATAAGCCACTTCTCTGCTTCAGCTCACCTGACTGCAGTATATAAGCCACTTCTCTGCTTCAGCTCACCTGACTGCAGTATATAAGCCACTTCTCTGCTCCAGCTCACCTGACTGCAGTATAAAAGCCACTTCTCTGCTTCAGCTCACCTGACTGTGGAATATAAGCCACTTCTCTGCTTCAGCTCACCTGACTGCAGTATATAAGCCACTTCTCTGCTCCAGCTCACCTGACTGCAGTATATAAGCCACTTCTCTGCTTCAGCTCACCTGACTGCAGTATATAAGCCACTTCTCTGCTTCAGCTCACCTGACTGCAGTATAAAAGCCACTTCTCTGCTTCAGCTCCCCTGACTGCAGTATATAAGCCACTTCTCTGCTTCAGCTCACCTGACTGCAGTATATAAGCCACTTCTCTGCTTCAGCTCACCTGACTGCAGTATATAAGCCACTTCTCTGCTCCAGCTCACCTGACTGCAGTATATAAGCCACTTCTCTGCTTCAGCTCACCTGACTGCAGTATATAAGCCACTTCTCTGCTTCAGCTCACCTGACTGCAGTATATAAGCCACTTCTCTGCTTCAGCTCACCTGACTGTGGAATATAAGCCACTTCTCTGCACACGTGCTGTACTTGTCTCATTATAGACTGAACACATCGACTCTTATAAGACAGTTGAGGCAGAGAAATATAATTCTCTGACGTTAATACTAGGCGACTTTTATATAGCATTTGTTGCAAAGATCAAGTGTACAAAATCTGGGTTTATGTCCAATTTGGAAAGATTTTGGTTTACGAGTTTAAAGAAATCTGTAGATACTTTAAGGCTGAGACAATAAGTTTTGGTTTATTTCCTGCAAGGCAGCAGGTGTTGTCCTGCGTTGGCAGCAGGTGTTGTCCTGCGTTGGCAGCAGGTGTTGTCCTGCGTTGGCAGCAGGTGTTGTCCTGCGTTGGCAGCAGGTGTTGTCCTGCGTTGGCAGCAGGTGTTGTCCTGCGTTGGCAGCAGGTGTTGTCCTGCGTTGGCAGCAGGTGTTGTCCTGCGTTGGCAGCAGGTGTTGTCCTGCGTTGGCAGCAGGTGTTGTCCTGCGTTGGCAGCAGGTGTTGTCCTGCGTTGGCAGCAGGTGTTGTCCTGCGTTGGCAGCAGGTGTTGTCCTGCGTTGGCAGCAGGTGTTGTCCTCCACCCTGCGCTGGTGTAGCAGGTGTTGTCCTGCGTTGGCAGTAGGTGTTGTCCTCCACCCTGCGCTGGTGTAGCAGGTGTTGTCCTGCGTTGGCAGCAGGTGTTGTCCTGCGTTGGCAGCAGGTGTTGTCCTCCACCCTGCGCTGGTGTAGCAGGTGTTGTCCTGCGTTGGCAGCAGGTGTTGTCCTCCACCCTGCGCTGGTGTAGCAGGTGTTGTCCTGCGTTGGCAGTAGGTGTTGTCCTCCACCCTGCGCTGGTGTAGCAGGTGTTGTCCTGCGTTGGCAGCAGGTGTTGTCCTGCGTTGGCAGCAGGTGTTGTCCTCCACCCTGCGCTGGTGTAGCAGGTGTTGTCCTGCGTTGACAGCAGGTGTTGTCCTCCACCCTGCGCTGGTGTAGCAGGTGTTGTTCTGCGTTGGCTGCAGGTGTTGTTCTGCGTTGGCTGCAGGTGTTGTTCTGCGTTGGCTGCAGGTGTTGTCCTCCACCCTGCGCTGGTGTAGCAGGTGTTGTTCTACGTTGGCTGTAGGTGTTGTCCTCCACCCTGCGCTGGTGTAGCAAGTGTCCTTCGCAGGCAGCAGGTGTTCTCCGCCTTGTGCTGGTGCCCTTCGTTGATAGCAGGTGTTCTCTGCCCTGCGCTGGTGTTGTCCTTTGCTGGTAGCAGGTGTTGTCCTGCGCAGGTATCAGGTGTTGTCCTGCGCTGGTGTAGCAGGTGTTATGCGCTGGTACCAGGTGTTGACCTGCGCAGGTATCAGGTATCCTGCTCTGTATCAGGTGTTGTCCTCCGCCTTGCGCTGGTGTAGCAGGTGTTTTCACGTGCTGGTAGCAGATGTTGTCCTGCGCTGTATCAGGTGTTGTCCTCCGCCTTGCGCTGGTGTAGCAGGTGTTTTCACGTGCTGGTAGCAGATGTTGTCCTGCGCTGTATCAGGTGTTGTCCTCCGCCTTGCGCTGGTGTAGCAGGTGTTTTCACGTGCTGGTAGCAGATGTTGTCCTGCGCTGTATCAGGTGTTGTCCTCCGCCTTGCGCTGGTGTAGCAGGTGTTTTCACGTGCTGGTAGCAGATGTTGTCCTGCGCTGTATCAGGTGTTGTCCTCCGCCTTGCGCTGGTGTAGCAGGTGTTTTCACGTGCTGGTAGCAGATGTTGTCCTGCGCTGTATCAGGTGTTGTCCTCCGCCTTGCGCTGGTGTAGCAGGTGTTTTCACGTGCTGGTAGCAGATGTTGTCCTGCGCTGTATCAGGTGTTGTCCTGCTCTGGTCAGTAATCCCTCTCTCTTGCGGTCACCTTCCGTCTCTCCTCTGCCCGACCTTCACTTGTTTTTGTGCGACTTATCTGCATTTCACATTTAATAAAATCGATATTTTCTCATTCTTGATTTATCTCAGCTCAGTGTAATATTTCTCAGCAGTGCTTAAGGTGACAGCCTACAGCAAAAAAAAACACCCTTAAGGATATTAAAGCAGCAGCAGTCCATCAGGAACACACATAGCCAGGAGCTATGACTCGACCCCTGCAACCACAATTTGGTGAGTACACTGCCAGTGTGTGTGTGTGTGCGTGTGTAGTTATTAGTTGTCAAAGGCACTTGTCGATAGAAACTTGGCCTGTTTCGTGTGTAATTTAGCTACTAATTGTCAAAGGCATTTGTCGATAGACACGTGTGCATGTGTGTGTGTGTGTGTACTCGCCTATTTGTGGTTGCAGGGGTCGATTCATAGCTCCTGGCCCCCCCTCTTCACTGATCACTACTAGGTCCTCTCTCTCCCTGCTCCATGAGCTTTATCAAACCTCATCTTAAAACTATGTATGGTGTACACGCAAGATTAAGCACGTTATGTATGGCAATTATCTTGCGTGGTTAATGAGTTCATTTAGGCACGGGTACACGTAAGTACAAATTACCATACATAGTGTAAATTACCCAGGATAACCAAAAAAAGTCAGACAAATGGAACACTGGGGGCCTGTTTCCTTAAGACACCTGCCGTCCCTATTTATATCGCAGTAGGTAGGTACCTGGGTGCTATCTGACTGGTGTGGGTCACTATGTGCCCGAAATGCTCTGCATAACAAGGGCTTTTCTATATATCATGTATCTGTAGAATTAAATATTATTTTATTGTTATTGCTATTATTATTATTATTATTATTATTATTATTATTATTATTATTATTATTATTATTATTATTATTATTAGTATATTGGTGTGTGTCTTATTTCCATTGGGGTGTTATACAGATTTTCCATTCATCTTGCAGCTGCCATGTAGATGAGGGTCGCCGCACGACGCGAATGTAACAAGTGTCATAACTTAAAAGAAACAAGACGGAAGGAAGGTTGTTAAACCCGTCTGGTCGTGACAACTAGATATTGTGATTCAGAGCCGGTGAGTGTGTGGTGTTCCTTGCAACCGGATGGCCAGCCGCTTCCATGATGCCATATTGCTTATAACGACGAGACTAGTACTTCTGTATACACTCGGGAACTACTAGCAGAGAAGTGATGCCAGTAGGTTATAGGCTAAAACCTAAGATATTAGATGCAACACCAAAAATTGTATCATGTAGTAACTAATGCGTTTCCTGGTAAATTACATTTTTCCTCGTACTGCACGAGTCTTACAGACTCCTCCCCTGGCTGTGAAACACCAGCTCCTGTACTCCGCCTACTGCGGCCACCACTCCTTTCCACCAGCTGTGTATATAAGGTTGGATCCTGGCCTTCATATCCCAAACTTCACTCTTGACCAGGGTACAGCCTACTCTTCAATTATTGACATGAAGACAGTGAGTCTGTTTAAGTTTCTTTGATATAATATAATAGTGATTATCTTTGCGGTAATAAAAAGCTGAGTTGGTTAGTTAATTAAGCTTTAAGATTATTTGCTACTCAAAGGGTCATTATATCTGCATGTAACCCGTTCACCACGGGTCAAGAATATTTTAATCCCTAAATTTAGCGCTTTTTTTATTATAATAAAAATTAATCCCTAAAATAGGGATTAGACTCTTAGTGTGTAGCTACTGAGAAACGGTAGTATTGTAAATGGGTTGGGCAAATATTTTTGTTAGTGGGTTTGAGAATGACTTACCTAGTATGAGACAGTAGGCCTGCTGCAGTGTTCCTCCTTTCTTATGCCCTTATACACCTCCAGATGTATATATCCTGTGACATAATCGTTGGAAAAAAAATAAGATAATTATATTGGCGCTCTTACATTATAAGATCATGCTCACAGAACTATCAAATCACGGTATGGGTGGGGTTAGAACCCATGGCGAGTGAGTCGTACAACTACAGGCCAGTACGTAAGCTACTGGGCCAGTGGCCAGTGGTTGACACACTGGCCTGGAGTTTTAAGACTCACCATGGGTTCTAACCCCACCCGTACCGTGATTTATTTACAATCTTGTTATAACAATTTCGTGAGTCGCATAACTACGCTACATTTTAATATCCTGCAAGTTTTGTATCTTATTACTTCGTAGAACCAGACATTGTAATAATACCTGATAAGCATAAGTGAATGTAATATTAACTACCTGTATTTACGTTCTAACAAGCGAAACTCTTAGTCACACCACTCGGCTCATATATATTATTATTATTATTATAATCAAGGGGGAAGCGCTAAACCCGGAGGATTATACAGCGCCTGGGGGGGGGGATGTGGAAGGCATTCAGGCTTAATTCGGGGAACTGGAGCACAGATCCAATTCCCTAAATCAAGAGCCCCTCACCAACATCAAGGAACCTTCCTTGAGGGGTCGGCTCATATATAACTTTTAAAGTGTACTACATTCTTGAATAATTAACTGTTCAATCTAAATAATTCGAGACATACTTAAACAATGTTGGGCATCGTAACGGATAAGAGTAAACTCAAGAATATTACATTCAATATATGAATTGTATATCATTAAGAGGCACGTAAGTTCCCTCGTCTTCTAATATCATGTTTATTTTTCCCCCTATAATCTACCTTGTCTATAATTACTATCACATTTGCTTTGTCTGTTTCGTAAGGTGAAGTTCAGGATCTATCCTTAATTTTTATTGACAATTGTTGTTGTAGAGGTCTGAACTTTGTGTTGTAGAGGTCTGAGTTCTGTGTTGTAGAGGTCTGAACTTTGTTCAGACCTCTACAACACAAAGCTTAGTTAAGTTATACCATTAATTAAGGAAAGATCCTAGACTTGCAAATGTGACAGTAATTACGGACAAGGTAGATTATAGTGGAAAAATAAACATGATATTAGAAGACGGGGGAACTTAGGTGCTCTTAATACCCTGGCAAGGTTCCAGTCATCATGATGTCTCCCTCATACGTCACAATGAGGTGTTAGACTCAAGTACAGATTTACAATAACACTTGTTTCAAATGGAACTCAGAGGATTTCCCGGTTTGATTTATATACGTAGAATGACATTGCTTGGCAGGTTCAAAATAAACTCTCCATACTGATGTTTACCTGGAGTTTACCTGGAGAGAGTTCCGGGGGTCAACGCCCCCGAGGCCCGGTCTGTGGCCAGGAGTTTTCTCATAGCTGATACTTGTATTTACATTTTATAAGTGATTATTATATTATGTTGTAGGTTGATTCAAGTGTAACAAGTTTTCGTTACAAGACAGAACAAGTATATTTCTCACGTTTATATTCAGTCCTAGATGTTCTATAAAAATAATTCTTGTCTATAATTATTTTATTAGCCAGGAAACAAGGCAAGTGCTTCCTGACACTGGTCATAATCATTTAGATAACCCGTCACTTTCTAATCTTAGTATTCTCGATGTAGTTATGTCAAATATTGAACACTTACTCCAATTTCTAAATTCTTACTCAAAATATTTTCCCGGACTGTGTCCTGACACCGGTAAGTAAAGTTTTAGGCACATGTACACAAGTACAATTATCATACATAGTGTAAATTACCCAGGATAACCCAGTGCATATATATAGTGCATGCAAAAGCACTGACGTGAAAACACTTTCTTTTACGAGGCTTTTGATGGGTACCTGGAGGTTACCTGGAGGTTATTCCGGGGATCAACGCCCCCGCGGCCCGGTCCACGACCAGGCCTCCCGATGGATCAGGGCCTGATCAACTAGGCTGTTACTGCTGGCCGCACGCAGTCCGACGTACGAGCCACAGCCCGGCTGATCCGGCACTGACTTTAGGTATCTGTCCAGCTCTCTCTTGAAGGCAGCCAGGGGTTTATTGGCAATTCCCCTAATGCTTGATGGGAGGCTGTTGAACAGTTTTGGGCCCCGGACACTTATGGTGTTTTCTCTTAGTGTACCAATGGCGCCCCTACTTTTTAGTGGCGGCATTTTGCATCGCCTGCCCAGTCTTTTACTTTCGTAGGGAGTGATTTCTGTGTGCAGATTTGGGACCATTCCCTCCAAGATTTTCCAAGTGTAGATTATGATATATCTCTCCCTCCTGCGTTCCAACGAGTACAAGTCAAGTGCTTTCAAGCGTTCCCAGTAGTTAAGGTGCTTGACAGAACTTATACGTGCGGTAAAGGATCTCTGTACACTCTCTAGATCTGCGATTTCACCTGCTTTGTATGGAGATGTTAATGTACAGCAGTATTCCAGCCTAGAGAGAACAAGTGATTTGAAAAGGATCATCATGGGCTTGGCATCTCTCGTTTTGAAAGTTCTCATTATCCATCCTATCATTTTCTTTGCACGTGCGATCGTGGCACTGTTGTGATCCTTTTCAGTCTACCTATCAGGTTTCTTATGCACAATGAGTTTGAAATCTTAATCGCATCTACTTTATTCTCAATGGTAAATTTTATTGGCTGGAAGAAAATTATCAAGTGTAAGCAGGTTATTGCATGGCGAGAGGCAATACGTTAATGAACCATTGAATTCGCACACATGGAGCCTCAGGTTCGACTCCTGGTTACTTCTACCTAGTTTAGGTCTTTTAATATGAACTTTTAGTGTACATTGAGAATGACATTGAAGGGACAAGAGCTAGATCTGTTTGTCTCTCTCTCTCGTCACATTTTATCCCGGCATTCTCATCTTCACTAACTAACTTTTGTTCTTCTCAGGCACTGATGTGGTTGACCGTGTGTGCCTTAATTGGTGTGGCCATGGCCCTGCCTGCTCCCCTGGCCCTGCCTGATGCCCTGGCCCTGCCTGATGCCCTGGCCCTGCCTGCTCCCTTGGCCCTGCCTGCTCCCCTGGCCCTGCCTGATGCCCTGGCCCTGCCTGATGCCCTGGCCCTGCCTGCTCCCTTGGCCCTGCCTGCTCCCCTGGCCCTGCCTGATGCCCTGGCCCAACCGTATCCTGAAGCAGATCCCGACGCCTCACATCGTGGAGGATACAAAGGAGGATTCGATGGCAGTTTCGGAGGAGGCTTCGGGAGAGGAGGAGGAGGAGGAGGAGGAAGATTTAGTGGAGGAGGAGGAGGATTCGGAGGAGGAAGATTTAGTGAAGGAGGATTTGGACATGGAGGAAGATTCAGTGGTGGTGGTGGTTACTCTGGCTAAGCACCACTAGGATACAAACATGGACTGATAACACTTCTAACTTCATTAAGTTTCACTCTCCTCTGTGCAGGTTACAGGTGTATTATACTCCAGCGTCACTCAAAAATTCTGTCCCTTTAAGGAAGATTTCTATGTACTTATCGACAATTTTGGCGAGGCGGTAATGGTTTAATGTTTACCTCAGGATTTATTTGATGATATGTGTAAGTAGCGAAGAATAAATAAAATGTAAATATAATGGCTTGCCTATCATTGTTAAGATCGCCTGTCTGTGACTCTTTTACACACACACACACACATTATATATATATATATATATATATATATATATATATATATATATATATATATATATATATATATATATATATATATATATATATATATATTATTATCACACTGGCTGATTCCCACCAAGGCAGGTTGGCCCGAAAAAGAAAAACTTTCACCATCATTCACTCCATCACTGTCTTGCCAGAAGGGTGCTTTACACTACAGTTTTTAAACTGCAACATTAACACCCCTCCTTCAGAGTGCAGGCACTGTACTTCCCATCTCCAGGACTCAAGTCCGGCCTGCCGGTTTCCCTGAACCCCTTCATAAATGTTACTTTGCTCACACTCCAACAGCACGTCAAGTATTAAAAACCATTTGTCTCCATTCACTCCTATCAAACACGCTCACGCATGCCTGCTGGAAGCCCAAGCCCCTCGCACACAAGACCTCCTTTACCCCCTCCCTCCAACCTTTCCTAGGCTGACCCCTACCCCGCCTTCCCTCCACTACAGACTGATACACTCTTGAAATTATTCTGTTTCGCTCCATTCTCTCCACATGTCCGAACCACCTCAACAACCCTTCCTCAGCCCTCTGGACAACAGTTTTGGCAATCCCGCACCTCCTCCTAACTTCCAAACTACGAATTCTCTGCATTATATTCACACCACACATTGCCCTCAGACATGACATCTCCACTGCCTCCAGCCTTCTCGCTGCAACATTCATCACCCATGCTTCACACCCATATAAGAGCGTTGGTAAAACTATACTCTCATACATTCCCCTCTTTGCCTCCAAGGACAAAGTTCTTTGTCTCCACAGACTCCTAAGTGCACCACTCACCCTTTTCCCCTCATCAATTCTATGATTCACCTCATCTTTCATAGACCCATCCGCTGACACGTCCACTCCCAAATATCTGAATACATTCACCTCCTCCATACTCTCTCCCTCCAATCTGATATCCAATCTTTCATCACCTAATCTTTTTGTTATCCTCATAACCTTACTCTTTCCTGTATTCACTTTCAATTTTCTTCTTTTGCACACCCTACCAAATTCATCCACCAATCTCTGCAACTTCTCTTCAGAATCTCCCAAGAGCACAGTGTCATCAGCAACCGTATATATATATATATATATATATATATATATATATATATATATATATATATATATATATATATATATATATATATATATGTATATATATATATATATATATATATATATATATATATATATATATATATATATATATATATATATATATATATATATATATATATGCAAAACAACCACTCTGAAAGAAGTGGTTGTTTTGCATATTTTAAAATCACCTGTTTACTGTGATCTTATTGCATATATATATATATATATATATATATATATATATATATATATATATATATATATATATATATATATATATATATATATATATATATATATATATATATATAAATATATATATATATATATATATATATATATATATATATATATATATATACATATATATACATATATATATAAAAATAAAAATATAGGGAAGTACCACCTCTATAGCTGGAATGGGGACCCTCATCCTCAGAGAAGACAATAAACGTACCTCAGGGAAAACTCAAGGTTCTCCCCGGAGCTGTTTGAATATTTTCTTCTCCTACCACCCCCTATATTTATATTCTATGTGAACATTTATTAATAAACAAAATACATTTACAGAAAAAAACATAAACATGAATACAATGGCACAATGTATCAAAGATGATGAATTTCCTCCAGCTCCTCCGAGGCTGGACGTGAACCAAGTATGCAGCAAGCATTTCCCCTCTGGATGGCGACGCTGAGGCGCTGGAACATGAAAGTGGCTGCCCTTGGGTCCCTGGTGGTGTCGATGAGTCTGGAACCCAATTCTTTAAGGAAACGTGTGGCATTTTTTCCCCATGATCCCAAGGTCTCTGATCCCACTGGGACAAATTGATACTGTTGGCTAATGTCCCTGTACTTGCTGATCTTGTACTCCTCCCTGTGGTCAGCAGCTCCTCCCTGTCGCCCCACACTGTGATGGATATAGGTTTCAGCCAGTGTGGACACACAGGTATAGTCCCATGCTAAGAGCTTGCCATTCTTCCAAGGATAGATGGTGATCCCGTCGGGGCGGTTTGCTGGGTTGTGGGTATTGTTTGCTGCAAGTGATCGTGGCTCCCTCTCGGCAGGGCATCCAGCTGTAGCAAGGGTTCTCTTAATGATGTCGTTGACCTCATATATATATATATATATATTTATATATATATATATATTTGTATATATATATATATATATATATATATATATGCTACCTGCACCATCCCCCTCATATGAGGTAGGAGAGGGCCTCCAGGTTTTCAGAAGTCAAGGAATATGAAACTGGAAGATATTAGCCATCCCCAATAATGATCAGAGTCGACACCTCTCAAGGGGTGATAAATCTAAGGTAGCTGTTATTTTGGATAAAATTGAATATTTAAATAAAATGAACCATTTATTGAGTGGAATGAATTGGATGAGTAAATGGGGGAGTCAGCGTAAATACGCAGCTTCACTAGAAGGTATGATCAGGCCCAAGTGACCAGATATCTGTGATGTTGATCAAAGTAGTCTAAAAGATAGGCCCAGGAGCTACAGCCCCAGCAAACAACTAGTGGGGAGTAGAGCAGTAGTGGGAGTAGAGGAGATAAACTAAGTATTGATTTTGTAAAGACCTGGAAGATTTGCAAGATAATAAAAGAATACCAGTGAAGGTAGTACCGAGAGACTGTATATTACAGAGAAGGAAGGTGTTCCTGGAGAGACAGAACTAGCCAACCACTATATTCTCACGCTATTTATTGTAAATGCGTAGATTTTATGTTGGAGAGCAGTGAGCCATAAGGCTAAAAATGGAACCTAGGCCACAATTAATGTGGCACAGCATGTAAAATAATGATATAATATTACTGAGTATCGTTGTCCATCTTGGAAATATGCCTCTTGTAAATATACTTCAGGATGGGGCGTTCAAGATCATTTGGCAGCCTGACAGTGAAGAGGCCAGATAGGCCTAAACACCAAATATTTTCTTGAAATGTCCTACCTACCATTACTGACATCTTCTTCAACATGGAAATTCTGGGTTCAGATGTTGATACGGTATCAAGATAGGCTAGGTTTCTGCACTTGTTTTTTTCAACTACCTAATTTTAAGACGTTATCTATCTTCCCACTGCGTAATTTAGTTGGTATTGAACCTTATTTTGTGGCTTGCCGCAAAACTGGTGTTGGACAGTTTTTGTGGCAGAAAGATCATTGTGGTTTAGCAGTTCAGTATGGCAACGAGAATTTTTTTAATCCAAGAATTACACTATTTTTTTGTGTGAGAGAAGAGGAGTCAGCGTTCTGTAGAATTTACTATACTTACATGTCTCCAATGAATGGAGACGATTATATTAATGAAGATGGTTGATAATGCTTTAGTATTATCAACAATCCTCGTCCCCAACACATCAATAATCATCTGACTAAACATCACCTTTGTACTGTAGTAGTATTCAGGAAGTATGCGGTTTGGCAAAGGTTAGTGATTTGGTAATGTGTCAGCCCCGCCGTCACAAACACGCTGCAAAATACATGTCTCACCCTGAGACATAGAGTGTGTAGCACAGCATGACTCCCGTCACAACCAAAACTTCAGCGTCTTGAAGCCAAGCAGGATGCTTTAAGCTGTATTGATGACCTAGTCACAGCACACTTTTTCAAAAATTATTTATGTTGATGGTTGTGTTCACCAGTCCACTGGTGCAGCTGGTAGTGCTGTTGTCATACACTGGTGCAGCTGGTAGTGCTGTTGTCATACACTGGTGCAGCTGGTAGTGCTGTTGTCATACAGAGTGATGGCACTCATAAAGAAATTGGAGCACGCATCAATAACTGGGCCTCTACACTTCAAACAGAACTATTTTCCATGCTCCTTGCACTCAAATGCGTCCATGTATCTAAGGTTGACACTTTAATTGTAACTGATTCTCTGTCATCCATAAATGCTCTCAACTCATTAAGTATAAATTGTGGCATGCTTGTGTCAGAAGCCAGACACAGGTATGGTAAGATTGTGGACAGTGGAGTCAGAGTGCACATGCTGTGGATTCCATCTCACATTGGTCTTCAGATGCATGACAGAAATGATAATTTGGCTAAGCTGTATGCTTTCAAAGAGGGAGTAGATTACAATCTTGGCTTGTCAGTTAGTAGTTTGAGAACAATAATACGAAAAGAACTTCAATTGAACTTTATTGACTTAAGACTTAGGGAGATTGACACAAGTCAGTCCATCTATCATCATTCCATCATGCAGGAGGAGCCACATGTCTATCATGCAGGAGAAGGCACATGTCTATGATGCAGGAGGAGCCACATGTCTATGGTGCGCCCTCGTGTGGGTGTATGACCCACTTAATATTTGTATTTATAACTCATTACAATTGTGACCAGGTGTGGACGTATCAGTGGTTCATTACTTTGTAATTTGTTCATGACTGTAACCATGTATAGGAGTGAAGCTGATTCATTACCTTTGTAACTTGCCATGATTGTGACCAGATCTACCTGGAGTTCATTACCTTTGTAACTAGTTCAGCTATCATAACTTTGGGGTCAAGTCCCTGGACCCATTATGTACCTTTGTAATCTTTTGACTACCGCCCACAGGATGGGTATGGGGTGACTACCGCCCAAAGGATGGGTATGGGGTGACTACCACCCACAGGATGGGTATGGGGTGACTACCACCCACAGGATGGGTATGGGGTGACTACCGCCCAAAGGATGGGTATGAGGTGACTACCACCCACAGGATGGGTATGGGGTGACTACCGCCCACAGGATGGGTATGGGGTGACTACCACCCACAGGATGGGTATGGGGTGACTACCGCCCACAGGATGGGTATGGGGTGACTACCACCCACAGGATGGGTATGGGGTGACTACCGCCCACAGGATGGGTATGGGGTGACTACCACCCACAGGATGGGTATGGGGTGACTACCGCCCACAGGATGGGTATGGGGTGACTACCACCCACAGGATGGGTATGGGGTGACTACCGCCCACAGGATGGGTATGGGGTGACTACCGCCCACAGGATGGGTATGGGGTGACTACCGCCCACAGGATGGGTATGGGGTGACTACCGCCCACAGGATGGGTATGGGGTGACTACCACCCACAGGATGGGTATGGGGTGACTACCGCCCACAGGATGGGTATGGGGTGACTACCGCCCACAGGATGGGTATGGGGTGACTACCACCCACAGGATGGGTATGGGGTGACTACCGCCCACAGGATGGGTATGGGGTGACTACCACCCACAGGATGGGTATGGGGTGACTACCACCCACAGGATGGGTATGGGGTGACTACCGCCCACAGGATGGGTATGGGGTGACTACCACCCACAGGATGGGTATGGGGTGACTACCACCCACAGGATGGGTATGGGGTGACTACCGCCCACAGGATGGGTATGGGGTGACTACCACCCACAGGATGGGTATGGGGTGACTACCACCCACAGGATGGGTATGGGGTGACTACCGCCCACAGGATGGGTATGGGGTGACTACCACCCACAGGATGGGTATGGGGTGACTACCACCCACAGGATGGGTATGGGGTGACTACCGCCCACAGGATGGGTATGGGGTGACTACCGCCCACAGGATGGGTATGGGGTGACTACCACCCACAGGATGGGTATGGGGTGACTACCGCCCACAGGATGGGTATGGGGTGACTACCACCCACAGGATGGGTATGGGGTGACTACCACCCACAGGATGGGTATGGGGTGACTACCACCCACAGGATGGGTATGGGGTGACTACCGCCCACAGGATGGGTATGGGGTGACTACCACCCACAGGATGGGTATGGGGTGACTACCACCCACAGGATGGGTATGGGGTGACTACCGCCCACAGGATGGGTATGGGGTGACTACCACCCACAGGATGGGTATGGGGTGACTACCACCCACAGGATGGGTATGGGGTGACTACCGCCCACAGGATGGGTATGGGGTGACTACCACCCACAGGATGGGTATGGGGTGACTACCACCCACAGGATGGGTATGGGGTGACTACCACCCACAGGATGGGTATGGGGTGACTACCGCCCACAGGATGGGTATGGGGTGACTACCGCCCACAGGATGGGTATGGGGTGACTACCACCCACAGGATGGGTATGGGGTGACTACCGCCCACAGGATGGGTATGGGGTGACTACCGCCCACAGGATGGGTATGGGGTGACTACCGCCCACAGGATGGGTATGGGGTGACTACCGCCCACAGGATGGGTATGGGGTGACTACCGCCCATAGGATGGGTATGGGGTGACTACCACCCACAGGATGGGTATGGGGTGCATAATAAAGATATTAAACTAACTCTCGTACCAGAACCAAGATGAACACACCAATATTTTAAGATATAGAAGGATGTATGCAACTGCGAAAATTTGATTCTTGTGATCCTTGTCTAAACAACCGAAAATTTGATTCTTCTTGTGATCCTTGTTGTCTAAACAACCGAAAATGTTGCCCTTTTTTTTTTTTTTTTGCTATGGCGCATGACTAGTGTTTCTCACAGCATTACCTGTCTCACTGGAAATACATTCTCCACCCCAACAATATGTATGTATATATATGTATGCATTATGTATGTATATATGTTTGTGTGTATGTTTAGGCGTGTGTGTGTGTGTGTATGTGTGTGTACTCACCAAATTGCGGTTTCAAGGGTTGATTCATAGCTCCTGGCCCCGCCTCTTCACTGGTCGCTACTAGGTCCACTCTCTCTCTCTATTCCATGAGCTTTATCATACCTCTTCTTAAAGCTCTCTATGGATCCTGCCTCCACTACATCAATCTCCAGACTACTCCACTTCCTGACAATTCTATGACTGAAAAAAATACTTCCTAACATCCCTGTGACTCTGAAATTCAACTTCCAGTTGTGACTCCTTGTTGCTGTGTCACATCTCTGAAACGTCTTGTCCTTATCCACCCTGTCATTCCTCTCAGTGTTTTTTATGTTGTGTTGTCAGGTTGAGTTCCCTCAACCTCTCCTCGTAGGACATACCCCTTAGCTCCGGGACTAGTCTTGTCACAAACTTTTGTACTTTCTCTAATTTCTTGACGTGTTTGACCAGGTGTAGGTTCCATATTGGTGCTGTATATTCCAATATGGGTCTGACGTACACGGTGTACAGTGTCGTAAATGGCTCCTTCTTAGATATCGAAACGTTATTCTCAGGTTTGCCAGTCGCCCATATGCTGCAACAGTTATCTGATGTGTGCCTCAGATGTGCTCGATATGATACTCACCCCACGATCATTTTTCTTGGGTGAGTTTGGCAGCCTCTGACCTCTTAGGGTGTACTCTGTCTGCGGTCTTCTTTGTCATTCCCCAAGCTTCTTAACTTGGCACTTGCTGGAGTTAAACTCCAGGAGCCATTGATCGGACCAGGCTTGCAGTCTGTCCAGATCCCCTTGTAGGCTTACCTGATCCTCGTCCACTTATATCCTCCTCATTAGCTTCACATCGTCTGTAAACAGGGAGACCTCTGACTCTAGCCCTTCCGGCATACCATTCGCATATACAAGAAACAGCACCGGACCTAGGACTAACCCTTGTGGAACCCCTCTCGACACGTGCACCCACTCTGACACCCTGTGATTCCAAGCTGGATTCGATTCCATTCCACTCTGAACGGACTCTGCATGCCCATTCGATTCTGCAGGTAGACGGCGCAGCGAAAGGACGACGGAGTTTTCATTCTGAGCGCTAATACTCCAAGTTATTTTTTGGGTTATATGAGTTGATCAGAGCTGAGAGGAAACTTGCTTTCTGTCACTTCGAGCCCCACCCAATGGAAATAAGTCACTCTGTCTGACTTTTTTGGGTTATCCTAGGTTCTCTACACATATGCTGCTATGTATGATAATTCTATGTAACTGTATTTGTGTATACCTGAATAAACTTACTTACTTACCCAGTCAAGAGGGTAAAGTGGTGACTAGTTTGCTTGTTCTCCCCTCTCCCCCCATCACTCCCCCACCTAATCCAACCCTATTCTACCCCCCACAATACCCCAACCACTACACTGGCCTAACCACAAACACACTCTTTACACTGCTGTCTTTCTACCTTTCCTGTCTTCTTTTTTTTCGGCAATTTCGTCTCTGGCGATTTAAAACAAGACAAGGTGACTATCCAGTAACCCGTGTGGTATTTTAAGCTCTGGTCCATTATTTCCTTGGGTCCCGTTCCCCTGCACTCTGGTGCAGTACTATTGCTATCCTCGGAAGAGGAGAGAAGTAGCACTCCTCAATGAGGGTATCACCCCATTACCCCTGACAACTTCCAGGTCCAGGGCTCTGTGTTTGTTGCACGCATTAACACCTTCATGCGTGAAAATTCTGCTGAAGAACTCGTGGAGGAGATAAACAGTGCAGCGTCCTTAAGGCGTATAAGTTTTCAAAAAACTCGAACAACCAGCAAACCTTTGGCTAGTCTTTCCAACATATCACTAGAAACTGGCATAGGGCCATACAAGTGGGAAATGGCAAATGTAATACCTATTTACAAAACAGGTGACAGGTCCTTAGCTTCGAACTATATACCAATAAGCCTTACCTCCATAGTGGGAAAATTTATGGAATCAATAATTGCCGAGGCAATTCGTAGCCGTCTTGAAAGGCATAAATTGATTAATGAATCTCAGCACGGTTTTATAAAGGGGCGTTCCTGTCTCACAAATTTACTAACTTTTTCACCAAGGTATTTGAGGAGGTAGATCATGGTAATGAATGTGATATTGTGTATATGGACTTCAGTAAGGCTCTTGATAGAGTTCCATATTAGAGGCTACTGAGGAAAATTAAGGCACAGGGAATAGGAGAATTTTTTTCCTGGGTAGAGGCGTGCTTGACAGATAGGCAGCAGAGAGTTTTCATCAATGGGGAGAAATCAGAGTGGGGGAAGCATCACAAGTGGTGTTCCACAGGGGTGAGTGTTCGGCCCCTTGTTGTTCATAATTTATATAAACGACATTGATGAGGGAATAAATAGCGACATAAGCAAGTCTGCTGATGACACCAAAATAGGTCGCCTAATTCATTCTAACGAGGATATTAAAGCACTTCAGGAAGATTTGAAAAGACTGATGCAGTGGTCGGAGAAGTGGCAGATGCAGTTTAATGCAGACAAATGCAAAGTTCTAAACGCTGGACAAGAAAATAACCATGCCACATATAAACTAAATAATGTATCCCTTAATATTACTGACTGCGAAAAGGATTTAAGAGTTCTGATTAACAGTAATTTAAAACCAAGACAACAGTGCACAAGTGTTCGCAATAAAGTGAACAGAATCCTTGGCTTCATGTCAACAAGCATAAATAATAGAAGTCCTCAGGTTGTTCTTCAACTCTATATATCCTTGGTTAGGCCTCATTTAGACTATACTGCTCAGTTCTGGTCACCGTATTACAGAATGTATATAAATGCACTGGAAAACGTACAGAGGAGGATGACAAAGTTGATCCCATGTATCAGAAATCTTCCCTATGAGGATAGACTGAGGGCCCTGAATCTGCACTCTCTAGAAAGGCATAGAATTAGGGGGGATATAATTGAGGTGTATAAATGGAAAATAGGAATAAATAAAGGGGATGTAAATAACGTGCTGAAAATTTCCAGCCAAGACAGGACTCGCAGCAATGGTTTCAAGTTGGAAAAATTCAGATTCAGGAAGGACACAGGAAAGCACTGGTTTGGTAATAGAGTTGTTGATGAGTGGAACAAACTCCCGAGTACCGTCATAGAAGCTAAGACGTTGTGTAGTTTTAAAAACAGATTAGATAAGTACATGAGTGAGTGTAAATGGGTGTGAGTTGGACCTGACTGGCTTGTGCTAGTAAGTCTGATGCCATGCTCCTTCCTTAAGTGAATGTGACCTGACCTGACTAGTGAGTCATTAGTTTAAGCCAGGAGGTGACTTGGACCTGCCTCGCATGGGCCAGTAGGCCTGTTGCAGTGTTCCTTATGTTCTTCACATTGTGTCCTTTACCAAACATATTGTCTCTAATCCACTATTATTAGAAAACGTATAAACGAAGGGTAGACTAGCATAACATTTACGGTGACCTTGGACTCGGTGTTAATTGCTTTCCTTAAAAGTCTGATCTCGTGTATAGTATTGAAATTATGAAGATTGTTATTATCACTGATTCTCTGATCTTCATTTGCTGTGTGATGCTGCATCCTGTCCTCTATAATTCTCTATACTATCGTGGAGATATACTTAATATACTTAACATTAAGATCGACAACACTCTAATTACCAGACATAATGAGTGCAAATTCCTTGGCCTATACCTCGACAACAACCTAAATTTCAGCACCCATATCCAACACAACAAAAAAAGTATCCAAAACGGTGGGGATCCTCTCCAAGATACGATACTACGTGCCACAAACTGCCCTTCTCACACTATACCATTCACTTATATATCCATACCTCACCTATGCTATCTGTGCTTGGGGTTCAACTGCAGCAACACACCTAAAGCCAATAATAACCCAACAAAAAGCCGCAGTAAGAATAATCACTAAATCCCATCCCTGGCAACACCCCCCCCCACTCTTCATAGATCTAAACTTACTCCCTGTTCAGAACATCCACACTTACTACTGTGCAATCTATATCTACAGGACCTTAAATTCCAATATTAACCTTGACCTAAAACGCTTTCTTGATAGTTGTGACAGGATCCACAGGCATAACACCAGACACAAACATCTCTATGACATTCTCCGTGTTCGACTAAACCTTTACAAAAATTCAATGTATTTCAAAGGACCTAAAATCTGGAACACCCTACCTGAAAACTCAAGAACTGCAGACACATTCATCACTTTCAAAACTACAGTTAGAAAACATCTTATCTCCCTGATACACCCCGACAACTAACTACATGATAACCACCTGGTGGTTCACAATTACACTCACTCACCCACTGACTATAAACCCAGAAATGCTAATCTTAATCTTAAAATAATAAATCCTAACTAGTCATAAGTTTGCCTATGATACTCCAATATAGACACTTTGTATTGTGCCAAAACAAAAGCATTCACATTGCTAAACTCACAAATTATGATGTAGTCACTTAGCCTTAATACCATAATCTGTAAGGATTTAATGTTAAGAATTAATCTAAGTCTGCCCGAAATGCCTAGCCATGCTAGGTGTCCTAGTGGCTCCCTCTGTAATTAGAATTTTATAACATGTAAACCACACAATACCCAAAACCTGTAAACAGATCCCCAGTAGGATAAATCATAGGCGGCAGGATTCCACCTGAATTCCCTGCCACGCCAGATAGAGGAGAAGCTGTCCCCATGATAGCCGGGGGAGTAGTGATAATGAATACCAGTATACACGATGAACCGCCAGGGAAGCTGAACCACATTGTAACCCTTATAGATAATAAACTTGAAATGAACTGAATTTAATTGAATTGTCCCCAGTTTGTATAGAGTATTTATGTTCATAATAGAAAATCTGTTCACAGGATCTTGTAAATGACACATTTCATTTGGGAATCGTCTGAGAATTTTTTTTATACGGAAATGTTAATGGTATTAGAACTATTGATGGCAATGTTAATTAACACTGTTAGTGGAGAAAAAATTGATTTGTGGATTTCAGTTCATCTAAGTAGGGAGCTATAATTTCAAGTTACAAGTTTTTTCTTCCTTTACCCCCAAAAAGCTATTTATAACAGAGAAATGCGCAACCAATAAAATTCTTCGTGTAACATAGTTTAGAAAATGTAAAAATATTTAGTTTAATAACACCTGTTTCAGTTTGGGGCAGAAAGGAAAAAGCAGATAGATAACCATCTAAATGTTTTACTTTTTATATACATTAAATCCAGGCATAATTCTGGCACTTAAGGTGTCCAAAAATTACAGGTGACTGTTTTAGTTTGAGCTTTATATTTCAACTCAAAAAATAAGGCGATATAAGAACATTGGTATATTAATTTATAGAGGATGGAGGGATAGCCAATACATCATCAGCATAAACAAGTGATGCCACTGTCAACAATGTTAGTAAGAAGTTTACTTAAAGTACTCCATGAATATATCAGCTAACACTGGTGACAAACGCGAACCCATATACTTGGCTGTAAAAAAAAAAAAAAAAAAAAACCTTTACATGTTTAATGTGTCTGGGAAACACACTTCAACAAGTTTCAAATCCGCTTCGTAAGATACTGGAAAATTCGTATCTTGTGAAAATCAAATTTATTAAACTGTTGAAAAATTATTCAACACAGTTAAACGAAATGAAATTATAGTGACAACAGGTGGAAGGAGACAGCGAAAAGAATAAACCATAACTGAACTTCTCCAGGCCGAGGGACTGATAACCTCAAATTCTACGACTACAAGGGTGATGGACTGATTACATCGTCTTCACATCTCTACTGTTCCTGCCTATTTTCTGTATTCAACTGAAGAAGCCTACTGTGTAGGCGAAACGTTTCGGAATAAAGTTGTCTAACTGTTGCATATGTGTCTTACCTAACAACCTGTCGGTATTGTATACCATTTTGATGTTCACAACTTAGTATATATTTCAGCGATTCACAGTTCTCACACAATGAGATTCAATATATTTACAACCCATTTTCTTGGGTTACACGAACAATTTTCTAGGCTGTGCATTTCTCATCTATAGGTAGACGGCTTTTTTGGGGAAGAAGAAAAAGTTAGAAACTAGAAATTTAACTATAGTTCTTTACTTGGACGAACCAAAATACAGAAATAAAATTAGCTCCAATAATTGTGTTAATATTGAGTGCAACAATTCTAATATCATCAAGACACTTGTAAAAAAAAAAAAAAGATTCTCGATACCCAAATGAATTTTAGCATTTATAATATTCCTTGCACGGAGAGTGACGAGAGTTATATTGGAGAAACAAATTATTTTAAGCATGATCTGTTTTAGCACAACTGTACGAACTGGGGACAACAACAAAACTGTATTTCAGTACATAAGTACAGAGACTCATAGTTAATATCAATGATGTTAGAGTATTGACGGGATGCAACAACACAACACAGGATAATTAGGGAATTAGTACAAATCACTAAGATTCCTAATTTAGGAAACGCTTCTTAAATTTGACAAACAGATAAAAAATAATTGTCCAACCAAGTGCGTCCAAGACCACCGTAAACTATATGCTACACTACCTGTCCTTTATACATTTTACTTATTTAGACTGTAATCATTGGATATGATAATACATTTGAAAATACGTGGGAATGCTGATTGAGATTTCCTTCATTAGCTTTAAATGAAGGTTGAATAAATATTAGGGTAGGGCTTGATTTTAGTGGGGCTTGCTGGGTGTGTGCTAGGATGATTTTTGTAGTGCACCTTTCAGAGGTTCACTTATGTAAGATTCTTCAGAAAACAGGACAACGTGGGTCTTGGTCATATGATTACCCGCCACTGGAGCTTTTGGTCTCCTAACCGAGGCCTTCCGTTGGCTTACTGGTCTACCCTTCTGACCCCACATGAAGACTATTCTTTGTTTATATATGGAGATTGATGTGGTTAATAGTTTTTGTAAAAGTTGATCCGCTTGGCTGTTAGACTCATCTACACATAATGATAAGATGTATACACTAGCCAATGGTATCGCAATGGGATTTCCTTTGGCCTAACACCCAAAAGACGTTGAAATTCATCCTATGTCAGATGGTGGCATGAAAAGTTACAATGACCAGTGCAAAGTATCACAGTAACAAAGGTGCTGGGTATCTCACCCTCACTGAAAATGTTTTGAAGTATACTGTTCCATTATAACAACGCACTCCCATTACCTATAGTCATCTATAGACTCACCTTGGGCTCTGGTGTAACCAACACCAAGATAAATGCTGCAAATAATGCTATACTAAGATCAACGTAAGTGAATTTCACAGGAGTGAAGAAAGAAAAGCGACAGAACACTGTGATGGACCAACAACACCCAAAAAAGTAAATACACAGGTAGACTGACCAAGAAGGTGAAGACCCTGGAGGGTAACACACACGGTATTGGGAAGAGGCGGGGCCAGGACCTATAACTCAGCCCCTGCAACCACAAATAGGTGAGTACACAAAAGTAGGAAATACCCGGTGTGAGTTACGTCAGCGCCACACCTACGTTCACCCAGCCATGCTGAACAACAACATCTGCATGGAGACTGCAACCTTCTTTCCGACTCTCTCTTACAAATGCACGATACCAGATACAGTTTCTCAGTTACTCTTACATCACCTATCTCAAACAGCTACTCTGGCAGATGAAGGTAGACGCAATGAGTACGACAACAAAGGAAACACACGTTTTGTAGTACGCTGTGGTTCTGGAACCTAAAATGTACAACAGCGATAGTCTGATGGTGGGTAACTGTAGTGGTGGTGTTGGTCGGGTGGTGACTAAGCAACATGTACTCTGGTACTGGCCTAGCGGTGGCCAGACTGCATGCACTCTGGTGCTGACCTCAACAATCTGCTGCTGTAGTTCAGTCACTCAACATAGTGAGTGTAGTGACCTGTCTACTTTATATCCAAGTATGACTTATTGCTACCTGTCTCCCACTGATGGTTATTCCTCCTTCAGTTTCAATTGTGGAAGGTAGACATCCTAGAGTAGTGAAGAAACACACAACATTCTCAACGAGGTTACACTGAAACAAAGTGACACATACTGGCCAGGTTGCTGCAGCGACCACCGAAATTTTGACATCGTATCGGCCTATGTTACCTTCCAATAGAAGATGCGGAACCTGATATTCCATATACTACTGTGGAGGCTATAATAATAACAATAATAATCATAATAATAATAAAAATAATAAATTTAGTTTGTTGATTTTTGAGCAAAGCGACAAGACACTATGTAAATACTTTAATATTAAGCATGTTAAGCAATATGGACATTAACATTTTGGATCCCTGAATAAAAAAGTTTATTTTTAGTAACATTGAAAAATAAACTTAGCATAGTCTCGCCTAACAGAATCAGAGGAAAATTTGGGTTACGTGTTTTACTGTGTTATTTCCCAAAAATGTTTCTGCACAGGACCAAAAAAAAGTTGAATTTTACACAACCTACATAATATTGAAGTATATATTTAATAAAAAAAAAACTCAAATAATATTAGCATTGGTGAAACGTTCACCTAGCAGTAAGTACCTGGTTGTTAGTCACCTTACATCTGCTGCCCCCTGTTCACCCACCAGGTACCTGGGTATTAGCCGACTAATGTGGGTCGCATCCTGGGAGAGAAGATTAACCTATGTTGCCAGAAACGTTTTGCATCACCAGGATCTTTCTGCATAGTATGTCAGTGATGTCAGCTGGGTCTGTAATAGTTGTATCATGTACTTAGTAACACAGAGATAAATAATAACATTTCATAGGACTGAAAAATTACTTAGGTGGGCTGAACTGGAATGACCTGACTAAGGGTCAGGTAGGTGGCGATGGTTGCCGATATGACGCTTTCCAGGGCATAGTTCTAGCTGCTCAGTCAAATTATGTTCCAAATAGGGAAATCAGATCAAACAAAAATGATCCTAAATGGATGAACAATAGATTAAAATATCTGATTGGTCAAAAGAGAGGCATATATAGGCAAATCAAAAGAGGAGAGGGGCAATTAAGAAATCGATATATTCAGTTAAAGAGAGAAATAAAAAGGGGAATTAGAAAAGCAAAAAAAGATTATGAGGTTAAAGTTGCAAGAGAATCGAAGACTAACCCAAAAGGATTCTTTCAGGTATACAGAAGTAAGATCAGGGACAAGATAGGCCCACTCAAAAGTTCCTCGGGTCAGCTCACTGACAGTGATAAGGAAATGTGTAGAATTTTTAACACATACTTCCTCTCAGTTTTTACACAGGATACCAGCGATATTCCAGAAATGATAAATTATGTAGAACAGGACGATAATAAACTGCGCACGATTAGGGTCACAAGTGACATGGTCCTTAGGCAAATAGATAAATTAAAACCTAACAAATCCCCAGGCCATGATGAACTGTATGCAAGGGCTTTAAAGGAATGTAAAGAGGAGCTTAGCAAACCTTTGGCTAATCTTTTCAACATATCACTACAAACTGGCATGGTGCCAGATAAGTGGAAAATGGCAAATGTGATACCTATTTTCAAAGCAGGTGAGAGGTCCTTAGCTTCGAACTATAGACCAATAAGCCTAACCTCCATAGTGGGAAAATTTATGGAATCAATAATTGCCGAGGCAGTTCGTAGCCACCTTGAAAAGCATAAATTAATCAACGAATCTCAGCATGGTTTTACAAAGGGGCGTTCCTGCCTTACGAATTTATTAACTTTTTTCACTAAGGTATTTGAGGAGGTAGATCATGGTAATGAATATGATATTGTGTATATGGACTTCAGTAAGACTTTTGACAGGGTCCCACATCAGAGACTATTGAGGAAAATTAAGGCACATGGAATAGAAATTTTTTCTTGGATAGAGGCATGGTTGACAAATAGGCAGCAGAGAGTTTGCATAAATGGGGAGAAATCGGAGTGGGGAAGAGTCACGAGCGGTGTTCCACAGGGGTCAGTGTTGGGCCCCCTGCTGTTCACAATCTACATAAACGACATTGATGAGGGCATAAAGAGCGACATCAGCAAGTTTGCCGATGACACCAAAATAGGCCGTCGAATTCATTCTGACGAGGACATTAGAGCACTCCAGGAAGATTTGAGTAGACTGATGCAGTGGTCGGAGAGGTGGCAGATGCAGTTTAATATAGACAAATGCAAAGTTCTAAATGTTGGACAGGACAATAACCATGCCACATAAACTAAATAATGTAGATCTTAATATTACGGATTGCGAAAAAGATTTAGGAGTTCTGGTTAGCAGTAATCTGAAACCAAGACAACAGTGCATAAGTGTTCGCAATAAAGCTAATAGAATCCTTGGCTTCATATCAAGAAGCATAAATAATAGGAGTCCTCAGGTTGTTCTTCAACTCTATACATCCTTGGTTAGGCCTCATTTAGATTATGCTGCACAGTTTTGGTCACCGTATTACAGAATGGATATAAATTCTCTGGAAAATGTACAAAGGAGGATGACAAAGATGATCCCATGTATCAGAAACCTTCCCTATGAGGATAGACTAAGGGCCCTGAAACTGCACTCTCTAGAAAGACGTAGAATTAGGGGGGATATGATTGAGGTGTATAAATGGAAGACAGGAATAAATAAAGGGGATGTAAATAGTGTGCTGAAAATATCTAGCCTAGACAGGACTCGCAGCAATGGTTTTAAGTTGGAAAAATTCAGATTCAGGAAGGATATAGGAAAGTACTGGTTTGGTAATAGAGTTGTGGATGAGTGGAACAAACTCCCAAGTACCGTTATAGAGGCCAGAACGTTGTGTAGCTTTAAAAATAGGTTGGATAAATACATGAGTAGATGTGGGTGGGTGTGAGTTAGACCTGATAGCTTGTGCTAACAGGTCGGTTGCCGTGTTCCTCCCTTAAGTCAATGTGACCTGACCTGACTAGGTTGGGTGCATTGGCTTAAGCCGGTAGGAGACTTGGACCTGCCTCGCATGGGCCAGTAGGCCTTCTGCAGTGTTCCTTCGTTCTTATGTTCTTATGTTCTTAAGTGTTCGCAATAAAGCTAATAGAATCCTTGGCTTCATATCAAGAAGCATAAATAATAGGAGTCCTCAGGTTGTTCTTCAACTCTATATATCCTTGGTTAGACCTCATTTAGATTATGCTGCACAGTTTTGGTCACCGTATTACAGAATGGATATAAATGCTCCGGAAAATGTACAAAGGAGGATGACAAAGTTGATCCCATGTATCAGAAACCTTCCCTATGAGGATAGACTGAGGGCCTTGAACCTGCACTCTCTAGAAAGACGTAGAATTAGGGGGGATATGATTGAGGTGTATAAATGGAAGACAGGAATAAATAAAGGGGATGTAAATAATGTGCTGAAAATATCTAGCCTAGACAGGACTCGCAGCAATGGTTTTAAGTTGGAAAAATTCAGATTCAGGAAGGATATAGGAAAGTACTGGTTTGGTAATAGAGTTGTGGATGAGTGGAACAAACTCCCAAGTACAGTTATAGAGGCCAGAACGTTGTGTAGCTTTAAAAATAGGTTGGATAAATACATGAGTGGATGTGGGTGGGTGTGAGTTGGACCTGATAAGCTTGTGCTACCAGGTCGGTTGCCGTGTTCCTCCCTTAAGTCAATGTGACCTGACCTGACTAGGTTGGGTGCATTGGCTTAAGCCGGTAGGAGACTTGGACCTGCCAGTAGGCCAGTAGGCCTTCTGCAGTGTTCCTTCGTTCTTATGTTCTTATTAACCCGCGAGGGTTATGCATCTCAGACTGCTTGAAGTCTCGATCCTCCGTTATTCTGCTTCCTTAGAGTCTTAGATAACAAGCCACCTTCGGTTAGCTCTTAAATGATATGTAATCAAGATATAATTCTTAGATTTTTTTGTGGATATACTCGTGCCTTACACATAATTAACTTGCTTCATTTATGAAGAAATAAGAAATAGTGAACTTGTTCTCTCCGTTAACCAACTATGCGGAAGTAAGACAGTAATCAGGTTACTGGAGAAACGTATGGAACAGTTCATAAAATTAATTAAAATAGCAGTAGGAATTCCCTGATTTCTTTTAGCATCGTTGTGGGTTCGTCTTCCGTTACGAGGCGGCAACTCTATGATGCCACAATTGCGCAACGCTGTAAGATGACAGCACGGCATTCTTTACTCAAATTAACTTAGAGTGCGAGAAATGTATTGCTAGCTGTAATGAAATACAAATAGACACGAGGAATAGAAACTGCTTGACACGCGGAGAATATCCCAGTATAAACGCTACAAAAGATCCTGGAGTGTAGCAACTATTGAGTATTCAACTCAGATCCTAAGTCAGGTTCATGGACCCCGTCATCCCCAGCTCCCCCGACACAGTGTCCTGTATATAAGCCAGGATGCCTTCCTTCCGTGCCTTAGAGATCCGTCAGCAGTAATCTCACTATCACCTTCTCTATCATCATGAAAGTAGTAAGTAATTTGCCTCTGTATTGGTGAATATACTCACAATGTATGTGGTATAACATTGCCTGTGTGGTATAGGGTAATAACCAGCACTACTCTGGCAATACTGCCTACAGTGAGGAGTGTACAAGTAACGGTTCATCATCCTATGACTATGACCTGTCGGGAGATGTCTCTTCTGATGAACTAAGTCAATAACCACCTCGGGAGGCTTATCACTGCTGCACAGGATTCAACCTCTTAGAGTCCGGAACTGTCAGTTGTCATGTTTCTTGTCAGGGAACAGGACAAGTGTTGTATACAACACTTGTCCTGTTCCCTGACAGTTAAGTTATACCATGAATTAAGTTATACCATGAATTAAGGAAAGATCTTGGACTTCACCTTACGAAACAGACAAAGCAAATGCTAAAGTAACTATGGACAAAGTAGATTATAGTGGAAAAATGAACATGTTATTAGAAGACGAGGGAACTTACGTGCCTCTTAACCACGGCTTCATAAAGCCAACACTCGCTATTCTGTCTTATACCACAGCTGCTTGAACAACATGACATCATAAGTAGAGAGAAACAATAAGTGCCCCTTAAAGCGTCTCAAAGGACGTATGTCCTTATGTGTTATGGTCATGTGTTCTGTTGAGGTTGGTAAGGAGACGTTTGAGGGGAGGGTTTATATCAGAATTAAGTGTTCTATGAATGTAGTAGGTGCAGTAATAAGTATGGATGTTTTGAATGGTGAGTAGGTTTAGAGTTTTGAATAATGGTGGAGTGTGCTGTCTGTAGTGGGAATTAGTTATCATTCTGACTGCAGCCTTTTGTTGGGTAATTAATGGTCTGAGATGGTTTATTGTTGTTGAGCCCCATGCACAAATTCCATAGGTGAGATAGGGGTAAATAAGTGAGTGATATAGGGCCAGGAGGGCTGACTGTGGAACATAGTACCGTTTCTTCGATAGTATGCCTACGGTCATTGAATTTTTTTTGGAAATTTGTTGTATATGTGTTTGAAATTTGAGTCTATTATCAAGGTGGATTCCTAAGAATTTTCCCTCTGTGAGTTTTGTGATAGGTGATCCGTTTATCATTATGTTAAGAGGGACGTCTGTAGCTCTGTTACCAAACTGAATGAAGTAGGTTTTGTCAATGTTTAGTGTAAGTTTGTAAGTACTCATCCAGGTAGATATTTTCTGTAATTCGGTATTTACAGTATTGGCTAGCGTGACTGGGCTCGGGTGAGAGAAGACGTATGTAGTGTCATCTGCAAATAGTGTGGGTTTGAGTAATTGCGAAGCATTTGGTAGGTCATTTATGAATACGAGAAAGAGAAGAGGGCCTAGGACACTTCTCACGTATACTCTAAATAACATAAAAAGCCACAATACCGTGACTGGAACAATACACAAATAACCCGCACATAGGAGAGAGGAGCTTACCACGATGTTTCGGTCCGACTTGGACCATTTACAGAGTGACAAAGTGCCACACACTTATGACAACGGGCATTGTGGTAGAGTGTGCAGGTGTTACGGGATATAGGATTACGTCTCTCGGATCATTGTGGCACAATAAACTGATGTTATGGGATAAATGATGATATAATATGATGATAATGATATCTGTATTTCTACCAGTACATGTACAAGATATACAGACCATACCTGACATCAGTGACATAATACTATATAGAAACCCGCTTGTTATGCTGAACATTTCGGGAAAATTATGTCAGTTTTGTACCAGGATGTGACCCACACCAGTCCACTAACACCCAGGTACCAATTTTACTAATGGGTGAACATAAACAAGCGGTGTAAAGAAACACATCCAATATTTCTACCCTCGCCGGGAATCAAACTCGGACGCTCGCCGTGTGAAGCGAGAGCTTTAGCCACCAGGCCACGGGGCACCGTCTAGGCCACGGTGGTACCGTCTCTCTGATCACTGTGGTACAGTGGGCTGGTGTTATGGGATGTAACGAACACCTCTCACGGTTGGCACTAATTTAATTTCTTTCTCCCCAGACACTAGCAGCGGCGGCCCTGTGTCTGATGCTGGGGGTGGCCCTGGGCCTGCCCACCCCTGATGCCTTGCCTTACGCTGTGGCCCTGCCTTACGCCGTGGCCCTGCCTGACCCGGATGCTTTGCCTTATCCCGAGGCTCTGCCTGACCCCGAAGCTCTGCCTGACCCCGAAGCTCTGCCTGATCCAGAGGCTCTGCCTGACCCCGAGGCTCTGCCTGACCCCGAGGCTTTACCTGACCCCGAGGCTCTGCCTGACCCCGCCGCTCTGCCTGACCCCACGGCCGATCCTGACGCTGAAGCTAATCCTCATTACCACCGACATGGCTGGGGAGGCTATGGTGGTTATAGAGGATATGGAGGCTATGGAGGCTATGGTGGATATGGTGGATATGGAGGCTATGGTGGTTATGGCGGATATGGCGGTTATGGAGGTTACGGCGGATATGGAGGCTATGGTGGCTATGGCGGATATTACTATCGTCCTTACGGTCACCATCACCATCATCATCGCTTTGGCTAAAAAAAAAGCTAACAGAGAATTCTCTCAGTGTACAGACACTGCCAGTGTCTGTACACTGATGTACTGACTGACAGTGTACAGACACTGCCAGTGTCTGTACACTGATGTACTGACTGACAGTGTACAGACACTGGCAGTGTCTGTACACTGATGTACTGACTGACAGTGTACAGACACTGGCAGTGTCTGTACACTGATGTACTGACTGACAGTGTACAGACACTGGCAGTGTCTGTACACTGATGTACTGACTGACAGTGTACAGACACTGGCAGTGTCTGTACAACTCATCCTTCACTAATTTATATTTATTATTATTTTTTTGATTTACAGATAATAAAACTTTTGATACATAAGTTGTTTCTTTTTGTGGTCGTATAAGTCCTCAGTGTATATATATATATATATATATATATATATATATATATATATATATATATATATATATATATATATATATATATATATATATATATATATATATATATATATATATATATATATATATATATATATATATATATATATATATATATATATATATATATATATATATATATATATATATATATATATATATATATATATATATATATATATATATATATATATATATATATATATATATATATATATATATATATATATATATATATATATATATATATATATATATATATATATATATATATGCAATAAGATCACAGTAAACAGGTGATTTCAGAATATGCAAAAGAACCAATCTGAAAGAATAGAGAAATTCCAAGCGCTTTCGTGACTACTCACATTATCAAGGAACTATGAAAGTAAAGCATCCAAGGAAGGTATATAAGGGGTCTGGCCAACACCTCACTATCAGATCCCACAACGGTTAAACACCTGACGCGCGCCAGCCCAACTGGACAGGTCCTTTGCACAACCCACCAACAAACTATTCTACCCAAGAAAATTTTTAAAATTATTATTTGTCCAGTGTATTATTAAATTCTTCCCAAATTCTATTAATTATAAATGGATCTAATATATATATATATATATATATATATATATATATATATATATATATATATATATATATATATATATATATATATATATATATATATATATATATATATATATATATATATATATATATATATATATATATATATATATATATATTGATGGTATTAACAATCCCGTGCTATGTCCTGCTCCGAGGGAAGCAAGTCAAAGTTCACGACGCTCTAATCACTGGACTATACAATCCCACCAACACCATGTACCAAGCGGGACTGGGCGAGTTTCATGATGCAAGGACATACGTGGCCGTGGGAAGCTCAGAGCTAATATTTAATCTGCTCCTGTAAGAATACCAGCATTAACGTGCAGTCTACATATTAATGTGACCACGAAATAAGTGATGGTTGTATGATCCAGTGTTACTACTGTAAACATACTGTGACCAGTTGCTACTTCTGTAAATATACTGTGACCAACTGGTACTGTTGCAGACATACTGTGACCAGCTGCTACTTCTGTAAACATACTGTAACAAGATGGTACTACTGTAAACATACTGTGACCAGCTGGCAATGTTGCAGACATACTGTGACCAACTGGTGCTACTGCGGAAATAAATGGTATAAAATACCGACACAATGGCAATATAAACACAAATGCAGTATAATGTGATCCTTTATTGACTACGTTTCGCCCACACAGTGGGCTTTTTCAAGTCACAAACAGAACTACCTGGGGTGGAAGGAAAGCGAGTATTTATAGTCAGGCTGAGGTCAGGTGAAGAATGCTGCATCTGATGATGTACCGAGTGGGGTTATAGAGTCTAAAAACTTGGGTAGCTTGGAAAGGAGATTGGATAAGTTTGTGAGCAGACCTTCTACAGTGTTCTTATGTGGGATAGCGATGAAGAAGTTTCTTGGCAAGTGGTTCAGCTATGTTATAGAAGCCACTATTCTGGTTGAAGTTGTCGGATGTAGAAATAAGTGATGATTCCAGGATTCTTCGGTATTGAGTGTTGTCCTGTTGTATTGAGTCCTGGCGAACCTATACATGGAACATCTAGAAGCCGAACGTTTCTCCACCATTATTCCTTCGTCTGTCACCTGGCTCCGTTATGTTGACGACATTCTCCTCATAACTCCTAAACGCTTCAACGTTCAAGCTCTCCAAGACAAGCTCAACCAGGTCGAGCCTTCAATCCAGTTCACACTTGAAGAAGAAGTCGACAACACTCTTCCTTTCCTTGATGTCCTGCTCTGCAAAGCTGACCACGAACTTCGTTTTAAAGTCTATCGAAAACCCACCAACCAAAACGATCTTCTCCACTTCTACTCTCACCACGACACCAAAACCAAACGTGGTGTAATTATAGGCTTCTTCCTGCGTGCACTCAGAATCTGCAGCAACGAGTTCCTTGAGGAAGAATGCACTATAATTGAACAAATATTTTCTAAACTCCACTATCCTCGTCACTTCATCAGAGACTGCAGACGGCGAGCATTAAACATCTTCAACACACCCAGAGAAGACACTGCCGAGAAGAGATACATAGTCCTTCCCACCAACTCCATTGCCAAACATGTTTCCAACATCTTTGCCAAAACATCATTCCAAGTATCTACCTCCACAACCACGACCATCAAGGACATCACCAGTAGTAGGCAGGACAAGCCTCCATCCTCTGCAGGGGTATACATAATCCCTTGTAATGACTGCAACAAGTTATACGTGGGCGAAACATCAAGGGACCTCCAAACACGTATTTCAGAACACCAATACGCAAGCAGGTCTGACGACACAAGGAATGCCTGCGTACAACACCGTAATTCACACAACCACTTGATAAACTACAGAAACTCAAGACTTATCGCCACAGAAGACAACACTCAATACCGAAGAATCCTGGAATCATCACTTATTTCTACATCCGACAACTTCAACCAGAATAGTGGCTTCTATAACATAGCTGAACCACTTGCCAAGAAACTTCTTCATCGCTATCCCACATAAGAACACTGTAGAAGGTCTGCTCACAAACTTATCCAATCTCCTTTCCAAGCTACCCCAGTTTTTAGACTCTATAACCCCACTCGGTACATCATCAGATGCAGCATTCTTCACCTGACCTCAGCCGGACTATAAATACTCGCTTTCCTTCCACCCCAGGTAGTTCTGTTTGTGACTTGAAAAAGCCCACTGTGTGGGCGAAACGTAGTCAATAAAGGATCACATTATACTGCATTTGTGTTTATATTGCCATGGTGCTACTGCAAACATACTGTGACCAGCTGGTACTACTGTAAACATACTGTGACCAGCTGGTACTACTGTAAACATACTGTGACCAGCTGGTACTGGTGCAGGCATACTGTGACCAGATGTTACTGTTGTAGACATACTGTGACCAGGTGGCACTGTTCCAGGGATACTGTGACCAGGTGTTGCCTGTTGTAGTCATACACTGCAGTTTTTTCAAAATACCATAGTTTTTCTTATATGATCCTAACGCATTAAAAAATGAAAAATATTGTAAACATACCTTTGTGTTGTGTGGTTGAACTTAGAGATGTTTATAATACCTGGTAAGATCTTTGAATAGATGAAGTCTGCTTCAACCATTCTGCGAGGAAAAAAGCGAAAAATTATTTCAACTAGAGCATTATAAACTGAATATAACTAGGTAGAGTCTAAACCATAATGAAAAACCTATCTTCTTTTACGGTGTGTTGACGGCCTTCTACCTGTACTCCCTGGAACGCAGGCGAGAAAGATACGGGGTACGGGAGTTATTTCTTGAGTAGCTTTAGGTAGATGTCGTTTTGATAAGGACCTGCCTCGTATGGGCCAGTAGGCCTTCTGCAGTGTTCCTACATTCTTATGTTCTTATAATATACATTTGGAAGATCCTAGAGGGACTACTCCCGAATCTACACACCGAAATCACTTCTTACGAAAGCAAAAGACAGGCGGTGCAACATCCCCCTAATGAAAAGCAGGGGTGTCATGAGTATTCTTGTGGACAACACAATAAGTAACAGGGGCCCAAGACTGTTCAACTGCCTCCCAGCATACATAAGGAGGATTACCAATAGACCCCTGGCTGTCTTCAAGTAGGCGCTGGACAGGCAGTTAAAGTCAGAACCTGACCAGTCGGGCTGTGGTTCGTACATTAGTTTGCGTGGAACCAGCGGTAACAACCGTTTTGATCAGGCCCTGATCCACCGCAAGGCCTTCTCATGGATGGGGCATCGGGGGCGTTGACCCCCGGAATGCCCTCTATTTATACTCCACATATACCAATTTTACTGCAATAATATGCCTCGTATGGGCCAGTAGGCCTTCTGCAGTGTTCCTACATTCTTATGTTCTTATGTTCTTCTTATATGTAACTTGATTTTCTGAATGTTACTGCATAAAAATATTTTTGCTTTGATGGGGTTGAGTTCCAGCTCCTGGGCCTCTTGCAAATATGCATTTCCAGATCCTGAATATTTCTTTTCATAGCTGCATAACAGCTCTTCGAGCTCTTTGATGGGAGTGGAGCTTCAGCTCTTTTTTCCTTTTTTAGAGCAAGTGGAATGAGAGCCACTAAAACTTGGGTAAATATATATATGTATATTGTCCAGACAGAAGATAAATGTACCGTGGTCAGCCTTTTATTGTTGTTAGTTGTGAGTGTTGTGAATGACTGTAGTCAGTCATTCTGAGTGTTGTGAATGACTGTAGTCAGTCATTCTGAGTGTTGTGAATGACTGTAGTCAGTCATTCTGAGGGTTGTGAATGACTGTACTCAGTCATTCTGAGTGTTGTGAATGACTGTACTCAGTCATTCTGAGTGTTGTGAATGACTGTACTCAGTCATTCTGAGTGTTGTGAATGACTGTAGTCAGTCATTCTGAGTGTTGTGAATGACTGTAGTCAGTCATTCTGAGTGTTGTGAATGACTGTAGTCAGTCATTCTGAGTGTTGTGAATGACTGTAGTCAGTCATTCTGAGTGTTGTGAATGACTGTACTCAGTCATTCTGAGTGTTGTGAATGACTGTACTCAGTCATTCTGAGTGTTGTGAATGACTGTACTCAGTCATTCTGAGTGTTGTGAATGACTGTAGTCAGTCATTCTGAGTGTTGTGAATGACTGTACTCAGTCATTCTGAGTGTTGTGAATGACTGTAGTCAGTCATTCTGAGTGTTGTGAATGACTGTACTCAGTCATTCTGAGTGTTGTGAATGACTGTAGTCAGTCATTCTGAGTGTTGTGAATGACTGTACTCAGTCATTCTGAGTGTTGTGAATGACTGTACTCAGTCATTCTGAGTGTTGTGAATGACTGTACTCAGTCATTCTGAGTGTTGTGAATGACTGTACTCAGTCATTCTGAGTGTTGTGAATGACTGTACTCAGTCATTTTAAGTGTTGTGAATGACTGTACTCAGTCATTCTGAGTGTTGTGAATGACTGTACTCAGTCATTCTGAGTGTTGTGAATGACTGTAGTCAGTCATTCTGAGTGTTGTGAATGACTGTAGTCAGTCATTCTGAGTGTGGTGAATGACTGTAGTCAGTCATTCTGAGTGTTGTGAATGACTGTAGAGTCAGTCATTCTGAGTGTTGTGAATGACTGTAGAGTCAGTCATTCTGAGTGTTGTGAATGACTGTAGTCAGTCATTCTGAGTGTTGTGAATGACTGTAGAGTCAGTCATTCTGAGTGTTGTGAATGACTGTAGAGTCAGTCATTCTGAGTGTTGTGAATGACTGTAGAGTCAGTCATTCTGAGTGTTGTGAATGACTGTAGAGTCAGTCATTCTGAGTGTTGTGAATGACTGTAGAGTCAGTCATTCTGAGTGTTGTGAATGACTGTAGAGTCAGTCATTCTGAGTGTTGTGAATGACTGTAGAGTCAGTCATTCTGAGTGTTGTGAATGACTGTAGAGTCAGTCATTCTGAGTGTTGTGAATGACTGTAGAGTCAGTCATTCTGAGTGTTGTGAATGACTGTAGAGTCAGTCATTCTGAGTGTTGTGAATGACTGAAGAGTCAGTCATTCTGAGTGTTGTGAATGACTGTAAAGTCAGTCATTCTGAGTGTTGTGAATGACTGTAGAGTCAGTCATTCTGAGTGTTGTGAATGACTGTAGAGTCAGTCATTCTGAGTGTTGTGAATGACTGTAGTCAGTCATTCTGAGTGTTGTGAATGACTGTACTCAGTCATTCTGAGTGTTGTGAATGACTGTAGTCAGTCATTCTGAGTGTTGTGAATGACTGTACTCAGTCATTCTGAGTGTTGTGAATGACTGTAGTCAGTCATTCTGAGTGTTGTGAATGACTGTAGTCAGTCATTCTGAGTGTTGTGAATGACTGTAGTCAGTCATTCTGAGTGTTGTGAATGACTGTAGAGTCAGTCATTCTGAGTGTTGTGAATGACTGTAGAGTCAGTCATTCTGAGTGTTGTGAATGACTGTAGTCAGTCATTCTGAGTGTTGTGAATGACTGTAGAGTCAGTCATTCTGAGTGTTGTGAATGACTGTAGAGTCAGTCATTCTGAGTGTTGTGAATGACTGTAGTCAGTCATTCTGAGTGTTGTGAATGACTGTAGAGTCAGTCATTCTGAGTGTTGTGAATGACTGTAGAGTCAGTCATTCTGAGTGTTGTGAATGACTGTAGAGTCAGTCATTCTGAGTGTTGTGAATGACTGTAGAGTCAGTCATTCTGAGTGTTGTGAATGACTGTAGAGTCAGTCATTCTGAGTGTTGTGAATGACTGTAGAGTCAGTCATTCTGAGTGTTGTGAATGACTGTAGAGTCAGTCATTCTGAGTGTTGTGAATGACTGTAGAGTCAGTCATTCTGAGTGTTGTGAATGACTGTAGAGTCAGTCATTCTGAGTGTTGTGAATGACTGTAGAGTCAGTCATTCTGAGTGTTGTGAATGACTGTAGAGTCAGTCATTCTGAGTGTTGTGAATGACTGTAAAGTCAGTCATTCTGAGTGTTGTGAATGACTGTAGAGTCAGTCATTCTGAGTGTTGTGAATGACTGTAGAGTCAGTCATTCTGAGTGTTGTGAATGACTGTAGTCAGTCATTCTGAGTGTTGTGAATGACTGTACTCAGTCATTCTGAGTGTTGTGAATGACTGTAGTCAGTCATTCTGAGTGTTGTGAATGACTGTACTCAGTCATTCTGAGTGTTGTGAATGACTGTAGTCAGTCATTCTGAGTGTTGTGAATGACTGTAGTCAGTCATTCTGAGTGTTGTGAATGACTGTAGTCAGTCATTTTGAGTGTTGTGAATGACTGTAGAGTCAGTCATTCTGAGTGTTGTGAATGACTGTAGAGTCAGTCATTCTGAGTGTTGTGAATGACTGTAGTCAGTCATTCTGAGTGTTGTGAATGACTGTAGAGTCAGTCATTCTGAGTGTTGTGAATGACTGTAGAGTCAGTCATTCTGAGTGTTGTGAATGACTGTAGTCAGTCATTCTGAGTGTTGTGAATGACTGTAGAGTCAGTCATTCTGAGTGTTGTGAATGACTGTAGAGTCAGTCATTCTGAGTGTTGTGAATGACTGTAGAGTCAGTCATTCTGAGTGTTGTGAATGACTGTAGAGTCAGTCATTCTGAGTGTTGTGAATGACTGTAGAGTCAGTCATTCTGAGTGTTGTGAATGACTGTAGAGTCAGTCATTCTGAGTGTTGTGAATGACTGTAGAGTCAGTCATTTTGAGTGTTGTGAATGACTGTAGAGTCAGTCATTCTGAGTGTTGTGAATGACTGTAGAGTCAGTCATTCTGAGTGTTGTGAATGACTGTAGAGTCAGTCATTCTGAGTGTTGTGAATGACTGTAGAGTCAGTCATTCTGAGTGTTGTGAATGACTGTAAAGTCAGTCATTCTGAGTGTTGTGAATGACTGTAGAGTCAGTCATTCTGAGTGTTGTGAATGACTGTAGAGTCAGTCATTCTGAGTGTTGTGAATGACTGTAGTCAGTCATTCTGAGTGTTGTGAATGACTGTAGAGTCAGTCATTCTGAGTGTTGTGAATGACTGTAGAGTCAGTCATTCTGAGTGTTGTGAATGACTGTAGAGTCAGTCATTCTGAGTGTTGTGAATGACTGTAGAGTCAGTCATTCTGAGTGTTGTGAATGACTGTAGAGTCAGTCATTCTGAGTGTTGTGAATGACTGTAGAGTCAGTCATTCTGAGTGTTGTGAATGACTGTAGAGTCAGTCATTCCGAGTGTTGTGAATGACTGTAGAGTCAGTCATTCTGAGTGTTGTGAATGACTGTAGAGTCAGTCATTCTGAGTGTTGTGAATGACTGTAGAGTCAGTCATTCTGAGTGTTGTGAATGACTGTAGAGTCAGTCATTGTAAACAGCTGAGAGCTACTTACACTGTATATTATAAAGTGCTTATGACTGGACAAAATATACCTATATATATATGTGCTGGTGCTGGCCCAGGCCCAGGCCCAGCCGCCGACCCAGACCCAGCCCCAGCCCCCAGCCCCAGTGCTGACCCAGACCCAGCCCCCAGCCTTACTGCCAGCCCAGACTCTCCTAGGGACACTACCAAAACCACCACAAAAACAGTAAATATACAACCATCTAAAACCGTAAATATACAACCATCATTGCACAAGACCGTGGCCCACAGTACAGATGTTGGAGAGGAGTCTCCTTCTTCCTCTACTGGGGAAAGTAGATGGAATCCAGGACGGGGTGGCCCTGGCTTGGATACTGAGGATTATAGTGCAGTCCCAGAACCTGCAGAAATTGACAACACACCTCCCAACAATTCTCAACCAAAGGTGAATTTGTGCAAATATTATGCTTGGGGCATCTGTAAGCATGGAATAACAGGGGGAAAAAATGGGACATGCAACTTTGACCATCCCAAAAAATGTAGCGACCTCCTGTCTAAAGGAGTGTGTCGTTCTTCTTCCTGTACTTTCTTTCACCCAAAAATGTGCCACTCCTCGGTCCTCCAGAAGCAGTTTTCAAACATCATGCCCCATACCATCTAAAAGGACCGGGGGCCCAAAACCCAAGACAAACAAAAAATAGCTGACAACCCAACTCCGGTGATTTTTGTGGGGGGACGAAAAAAAAAATGGAAGGAAATAAAAAAAATAGTCCACCCCCTTTGGGAGCCTTGTTAGACTGGAGGCGCCAGGGCCACCATGACCCCCCCAAAATTCAACTACAAATCCAAAAAAAACCTAAACAAACACAGAATACAACCTCGTTCATTTTCAAATACGGGCCTTAAGCCACCCCCAAACAAAAAAATCCCTTTTTATCAGGGGATTTTAGGAGTCTAATCAATTTTTGCACCTTTCCCGGCTACAAAAAAAGATCACTTTGACAGTGAAAATGGATAAGGGAAAAACCCCTTGGCAAAAACAGAGGAAAAAGGGGGTTGGCTTGTATTAAAGTTTATCTGGGTTGTGACCCCAAAGGGTTTGAGTTCTATAATAAATCAAAAAAAACCACTGTGGGTTTTCCCAAACCAAGATGCAACTAAAATTTTAGAACAGCTCGAAAATTTTATTTTTTTGGGAAAACTTTTACTCCACCCCCAAACATCTTCGGGTGATTTAAAACCTAAGGCATACAAAAAGGGAAAAATTGCAAATAATTTATTAAAACAACCCCGAAGGGTGCCAGATAAAGGCCCACACACAACACTAACTCTAAAAACCCCACCAAGCCAGCAGATATGGAAACAGACTAGAAAACACGGACCATCTTACAAATAAGGGACCTGATAAGAGACATAAGAATATAAAAAACAATAATTCCGATCACAACCAATCAAAGCCCCGACATGCAAAAGGGGCCCGATCCCCAGAATCATGTACCTGTAATTTTTCAAAAATAAAACTTCAACAAAAAGAACATAACTGGGACCAGGTAAACCATTCCCTAAACAAAACTGTTAAAGATGTTTAAATGACAGGGACCCAAAGTGCCTTGAAAGGATCAATTTCCCTGGTAGGGCTTTCTAGGCATATTCCTAAAAAAAAGAAGAGGGGGAGTAAACTGGAAAAAAAAGATGTCCCCCAGGGAAAAGAAAATCCTGAGCTCCCAGGAGTCTGGGAAAATCTGATACACGAAAAGGAGGCCAACCAGGGGAATGAAACTATCAACGTAAAACTCTTAGGAACCAGGAGGGAGGAGCTTTTAAACTTATAGTGAAAGAAAATTTAAAAATTTCTTTTCAAAACAAAAAAAAGGCAAATATCTATTCGGGGCCCTTTCTCAGACAGGATGGGAAAACAGTGAAAAAAAAGGAAATATTGAAACCCAGTACGACTCTGTGTTTAGGAACCACTAATCGGTTGAGGATCGACGACCCCAAAAGTTTCTTCATGAATGAGCCCCAAAACTCCATAAATTATTGGGTTTCCATTACCCAACCCGATGATTTCAAAAAATTTTACAACCCTGCCCCCTACTCAACCCCGGCCCAGACTGTGGGAAATCTTTTTTTATTAAAAACTGAAAAACCCTCTCGCGTGCCCCAATACATGGATAAAAACACATGGTGAAATTCCCGTCCCCAAAAAAAAGGAAAAGCCCCACTCCAAAAGGGGGCAGCAAAACATTGCTGAACTTGAAATGCTCTGACGTCATCATAAAATCTTTGAAAATGCTAAAACAGGTTGAAATCACCTGAAATTTCCCCAAAAACTCCAAAAACCCGGGCAACATGGGTTGGGGATCGTCCTGCCCCCCACAACTCTGTCACTTGGCTGGCCTTGGTCCGGAAAAAAATCAGAAGGATGTAATATACAGACTTTGCAAAAAATTTGCAAATGCGATCTGGGAAAGCCCAAAAACGTTAAAGGAAAACTGGGAAAGGGGAAATGAATTTTAACTCCAACTCGAACACAAAGGTAGTGGGCCAGGTTTCGGAGGCTGCCATGTGAAGATCCGTTCCCCGGGCTAACTCGCCCCCCCTCTTATTCCTATCCTCATATCAGACATAAAAAGATATCGCCAAGCACCGTATCATCCCTTTTCGGATGATATAGGGTCCCCATGGGTGTCTCTGCTGAGGACGTGGTTTCTCCAGAAAAATTTAAAAAAAAAATTTTCCAATGGCCGGGGAACAATATATGTTCAGGGACAAATTCCAAACTTTCTTATGAAAATGGGGAGTTCGGGGGCAAGATTCGCTCCGCCATACTGAGCAGAAAACTAATGGGGCCGGGGGTAAGTCTGAGATCTCCCTTTAAGGGTCACAAAGTGGTCGTGCAAAAAAATGGGGTGGATAAAGAACTTTCAAAAGGAGATGAAAATGTGTCCTTTTTTAAATCCTTGTTCTTCGGCTAATCCTGTCATTTAAAATCTCCATTCAAAAGGAATGAATCCCGGGTCTGGGAAAATGTACAGATCCTTTTGCACTATAAGTTCTTCGACCCTTTAAATCTGGGAACGCTTGAAACCTTTACTTGTACCTTGGGAACGCAGGAGGGGGAAAAATCATAATCTACACTTGGAAAATCTTGGGAAGGGAATTCCCAAATCTGCCCACAGTTCCCCCTAAAAGTAGGCAATTTAAAAAAATTTTTTAAAAAAAAGGGGGGGCCTTGGGCCCAAGGCACCTTGCCGGGGCCCAAAAATTTTTCCCTTCCCTTTAAACTTGGGGTTAGCCAAAAAACCCGGCTGACTTCAAGAAAGGGGGACAGATACCTAAAAAAAGTGCCGATCCCCGCCCGTGGCTCGTACGTTGGGGTCAAATCTGATTGAATCTCATTGCACAGGCGTTGTATGATCTACACAGGTTTAATCCCAGCAGGTAATAATAATAATAATAATAATAATAATAATAATAATAATAATAATAATAATAATAATAATAAAAATAATAATAATAATAATAATAATAATAATAAAAATAATAATAATAATAATAATAATAATAATAATAAAAATAATAATAATAATAATAATAATAATAATAATAATAATAAAAATAATAATAATAATAATAATAATAATAATAATAAAAATAATAATAATAATAATAATAATAATAATAATAATAATAATAATAATAAAAATAATAATAATAATAATAATAATAATAAAAATAATAATAATAATAATAATAATAATAATAATAATAATAATAATAATAATAATAATAATAATAATAATAATAATAATAATAACAATAATAATAATAATAATAATAATAATAATAATAATAATAATAATAATAATAATAATAATAATAATAATAATAATTGTTTAAAGGGGTGGATTGGTAAGCCGGTGGAAGAGCTCGGTCAGGTGACCTAAAACCCGCGTCAGGAAATAATATCTGTTTCCTGACCAATATTACTTAACCTTAACATTATAGGGACATTTATATTCTGTGTTTATCAAAAGGGAAATTTTTCTTGGTATCCATGAAATAGAATAAAAATGATCTTAAGTTAACCTAACTTAGATTATCAGTTAAATACTTGGTTAAGTAAGGCTGGGTTACGTTGTTTTGCTTTATTATAACCTAACCTAACTATGTGCAACAGCACATTTAATAACGTAAAATTTGCATGATGAAAACCCAAGCTGCAAAAGTATTTGACCAAACCATCAACAATAATCTTCAACAATTTCACCACAAAAAAGGATGTCAACTGCAAAACTCACTTAATGTTATATAGTGTGAATTAAAATTTATCACCTAATTCTGCCGAGCAGCTGAAGTAAATATTGATGAATACGGGTAATATCTCTCTCTCTCTCTCTCTCTCTTTCTCTCTCTCTCTCTCTCTCTCTCTCTCTCTCTCTCTCTCTCTCTCTCTCTCTCTCTCTCTCTCTCTCTCTCTCTCTCTCTCTCTCTCTCTCTCTCTCTCTCTCTTTCTATCTATCTCTTTTATTACGTAGCGATAAAAAAATCTAGGTATTTATTTGTATCCGAGATCGATGCTTTGAATATAAATTTCTTGGAACAGTTTAATATAAGTTTTACCATCGTATCTGGCCAACCTAAAACACTTAATTAATAGAAAACACTAATGTATAAAATTATGTATAATATTTATTATAAGGCTAACTGATGGACAATAATTTCTATGCCAAAATTACGTTAGTTCATTACATCAGCTTAAAGTGAAAATAATAATAACTCGTGATGGTGGTAATAGTGAAACCTAGTTATCTCTTACCACAATTATTTTAAACAAGATAATCTTAAGGCCAACTGAACAATGACAAATGTCTCTCTCTGTAACAAAAATGAAACCTGTTTCTTTTGAGGACTGAATATTAGGTGAAATATATGTAAGTAACTTAGTCTCGGGTAGGCATGAAGAGTGTGGTGCAGACATGTTAATAATAACTTGTGTATAGGACAAGCTTTCATGGTTGCTTCTTCCCTGATGGAGATGAGACGCTATGTTCTGTGTTCTGGAGGCGCTGGCTGGGGGTCTCTACCAACACCAGGGTCTGGAGGTGCTGGCTGGGGGTCTCTACCAACACCAGGGTCTGGAGGCGCTGGCTGGGGGTCTCTACCAACACCAGGGTCTGGAGGTGCTGGCTGGGGGTCTCTACCAACACCAGGGTCTGGAGGCGCTGGCTGGGGGTCTCTACCAACACCAGGGTCTGGAGGTGCTGGCTGGGGGTCTCTACCAACACCAGGGTCTGGAGGCGCTGGCTGGGGGTCTCTACCAACACCAGGGTCTGGAGGTGCTGGCTGGGGGTCTCTACCAACACCAGGGTCTGGAGGCGCTGGCTGGGGGTCTCTACCAACACCAGGGTCTGGAGGTGCTGGCTGGGGGTCTCTACCAACACCAGGGTCTGGAGGTGCTGGCTGGGGGTCTCTACCAACACCAGGGTCTGGAGGCGCTGGCTGGGGGTCTCTACCAACACCAGGGTCTGGAGGCGCTGGCTGGGGGTCTCTACCAACACCAGGGTCTGGAGGCGCTGGCTGGGGGTCTCTACCAACACCAGGGTCTGGAGGTGCTGGCTGGGGGTCTCTACCAACACCAGGGTCTGGAGGCGCTGGCTGGGGGTCTCTACCAACACCAGGGTCTGGAGGTGCTGGCTGGGGGTCTCTACCAACACCAGGGTCTGGAGGCGCTGGCTGGGGGTCTCTACCAACACCAGGGTCTGGAGGTGCTGGCTGGGGGTCTCTACCAACACCAGGGTCTGGAGGCGCTGGCTGGGGGTCTCTACCAACACCAGGGTCTGGAGGCGCTGGCTGGGGGTCTACCAACACCAGGGTCTGGAGGCGCTGGCTGGGGTCTCTACCAACACCAGGGTCTGGAGGCGCTGGCTGGGGTCTCTACCAACACCAGGGTCTGGAGGCGCTGGCTGGGGTCTCTACCAACACCAGGGTCTGGAGGCGCTGGCTGGGGGTCTCTACCAACACCAGGGTCTGGAGGCGCTGGCTGGGGTCTCTACCAACACCAGGGTCTGGAGGCGCTGGCTGGGGGTCTCTACCAACACCAGGGTCTGGAGGCGCTGGCTGGGGTCTCTACCAACACCAGGGTCTGGAGGCCCTGGCTGGGGTCTCTACCAACACCAGGGTCTGGAGGTGCTGGCTGGGGGTCTCTACCAACACCAGGGTCTGGAGGCGCTGGCTGGGGTCTCTACCAACACCAGGGTCTGGAGGCGCTGGCTGGGGGGTCTCTACCAACACCAGGGTCTGGAGGCGCTGGCTGGGGGTCTCTACCAACACCAGGGTCTGGAGGCGCTGGCTGGGGGTCTCTACCAACACCAGGGTCTGGAGGCGCTGGCTGGGGGTCTCTACCAACACCAGGGTCTGGAGGCGCTGGCTGGGGGTCTCTACCAACACCAGGGTCTGGAGGCGCTGGCTGGGGGTCTCTACCAACACCAGGGTCTGGAGGCGCTGGCTGGGGGTCTCTACCAACACCAGGGTCTGGAGGCGCTGGCTGGGGGTCTCTACCAACACCAGGGTCTGGAGGCGCTGACTGGGGTCTCTACCAACACCAGGGTCTGGAGGCGCTGGCTGGGGTCTCTACCAACACCAGGGTCTGGAGGTGCTGGCTGGGGGTCTCTACCAACACCAGGGTCTGGAGGCGCTAGCTGGGGTCTCTACCAACACCAGGGTCTGGAGGCGCTGGCTGGGGGTCTCTACCAACACCAGGGTCTGGAGGCGCTGGATGGGGGTCTCTACCAACACCAGGGTCTGGAGGCGCTGGCTGGGGGTCTCTACCAACACCAGGGTCTGGAGGCGCTGGCTGGGGGTCTCTACCAACACCAGGGTCTGGAGGCGCTGGCTGGGGGTCTCTACCAACACCAGGGTCTGGAGGCGCTGGCTGGGGGTCTCTACCAACACCAGGGTCTGGAGGTGCTGGCTGGGGGTCTCTACCAACACCAGGGTCTGGAGGCGCTGGCTGGGGGTCTCTACCAACACCAGGGTCTGGAGGTGCTGGCTGGGGTCTCTACCAACACCAGGGTCTGGAGGCGCTGGCTGGGGTCTCTACCAACACCAGGGTCTGGAGGCGCTGGCTGGGGGTCTCTACCAACACCAGGGTCTGGAGGCGCTGGCTGGGGGTCTCTACCAACACCAGGGTCTGGAGGCGCTGGCTGGGGTCTCTACCAACACCAGGGTCTGGAGGTGCTGGCTGGGGTCTCTACCAACACCAGGGTCTGGAGGCGCTGGTTGGGGGTCTCTACCAACACCAGGGTCTGGAGGCGCTGGCTGGGGTCTCTACCAACACCAGGGTCTGGAGGCGCTGGCTGGGGGTCTCTACCAACACCAGGGTCTGGAGGCGCTGGCTGGGGGTCTCTACCAACACCAGGGTCTGGAGGCGCTGGCTGGGGGTCTCTACCAACAGCAGGGTCTGGAGGCGCTGGCTGGGGTCTCTACCAACACCAGGGTCTGGAGGTGCTGGCTGGGGTCTCTACCAACACCAGGGTCTGGAGGTGCTGGCTGGGGGTCTCTACCAACACCAGGGTCTGGAGGCGCTGGTTGGGGGTCTCTACCAACACCAGGGTCTGGAGACGATGGTTGGGGGACCCTAGCAACACCAGGGTCTGGAGACGCTGGTTGGGGGACCCTAGCAACACCAGGGTCTGGAGACGCTGGTTGGGGGACCCTACCAACACCAGGGTCTGGAGACGCTGGTTGGGGGACCCTACCAACACCAGGGTCTGGAGACGCTGGTTGGGGGACCCTACCAACACCAGGGTCTGGAGACGCTGGTTGGGGGACCCTACCAACACCAGGGTCTGGAGACGCTGGTTCGGGGATCCTACCAACACCAGGGTCTGGAGACGCTGGTTGGGGGACCCTACCAACACCAGGGTCTGGAGACGCTGGTTCGGGGACCCTACCAACACCAGGGTCTGGAGACGCTGGTTCGGGGTCCCTACCAACACCAGGGTCTGGAGACGCTGGTTCGGGGACCCTACCAACAATAGGATCTGTACTGATACATGCTAAAACACATATTACAACACGGCAAGCTACTACTATATTAAGAAAGCAGCATTCACTAAATTTATAGCATCAAACAATAAAATCGCGCAGTTTCTCCCTGCAAAAAATTTCTCTGGCAGAAGTGTAGCAGCCTTGTTAGATCCTTCACTCTCACTAAAACAATAATCGAGGCTACACACTTTCTTATCTTGCCAGAGTATTGTATATAAGGCCGGAGACAAGCTTCATGTACCACAAACAAGTATCACTTTTAACACAGTATAACTTACTGCTGCGGTATTAACATGAACCTGGTAAGCTTGTAATGTTTCTCAACAATGTTGGTTGCAGGTATTATGCAAGATTATTGCTTTAAGTCAGTATTAAATTTTAGAAAGACTCATTATACAGTGATATAATTTTTTCTGAAAATCTGATATTTTAATTTTTTCCTCTGCATATATTTTTATGCTAACAATCTAATTTAATATTCATCATAATCACGACATTGATCTTAATTTTATGAAGATCCATGTACATTCTGTGTATATATATATATATATATATATATATATATATATATATATATATATATATATATATATATATATATATATATATATATATATATATATATATTACCAAACTAGTACTTTCCTATATCCTTTCGAAATTTAAATTGTCTAATTTGAATCCATTAATGCTCACATTATTTTTTTCTGTAGACACTGGTAGCTATGGCCCTGTGCCTGATGTTCGGGATGGCCCTGGCCCTGCCTGCCCCTGAGTCCCAGCCTGGCCCTGAGGCTGATCCACAGATTATAATTGATCCTTTTTATAATCCGTATTATGGGTACGGAAGCCTTGGTGGCTACGCAGGCTATGGTGGCGGCTTCGGTGGCTTTGGTGGTTTTGGTTATCGTCCTCATCATGGTCACGGCCACCACCACCGCCACCACTATGGGTGATGGTTATCAGCAAGGTCTCTCTGATAGCTGATCGCTTCCTACCCAGGGTGACGGACTGATAACGTCAACATTACTTTCACTACCTGCAGAATTCCACTGACTCTTATATTCGACTGAAGAAGCCTCTTGTGTGGGCGAAACGTTTCGAACCATATACCTGAACGTTGCTAATATGTCTCATGCGTCAACTTGTCATTATTATATAGCAGCAACACTACGATACGTCATCAAAGTCTCCACTGTCATCATACACAGACGCACTGACATATAGATCGCCTTGTAGACCTACCTGCTGTACTCATTGTATTTATATTATATAATTAATATTTGGATTAAAAAACATCACATAAAAACTTTTGATACTTAAAATATGTTTTTTTCTAAGTCCTGAGTATTTAATTCAAATTTCTGTCTCGTGTTCTTTCCGAGACGCTGACGATGTGATTACATCTGCTGGCAGTGAACTAATCTCAGTGGCTAAATAATGTAATTGATTTTTTTCCTTGCATCCGTCTCGATAAACATTCTTGATGCCATAATAAAAAGATTAGAGAGGTATCAAGAATTTATAACCCATTTCTAGAACAGGAAAAGGTAATTACATTGGAATATTTTGCTAAGCTTGGATAACCCAGACTGGTTTATCCTAGCTGATCTAACTAGAGCTATCAAGCGCTAGTTTAATGGTGAAACAGAGCAATTACTGATGGATACACCAACAATTAAACTTACAATTTCCTTCCGCTAATAGACTGAGACAAAAAAAAAAATAAGAAAATATCAGTGATATAACCATCTCCTGGGAATTGCTGCTTCAAAAACCACAAGAATATGACCGCTAAAATTTAAGTGATTTACCGAATACTGTATAACAGTTGTGAATAGTTTTTCTTGGTTGGTGAGACAGGTCGTAACTCCCACAGATAGGAAAAAACAGAGTGCAACGGACAAGTGAATAATAGAAGCAGCAACACACAAAGCAAGAGGCATTCTTGAGCTTCCCCAGCGCTCAGGCTTCGGCCCAAAGCTGGGGTGTGGCTCCAAAAGGATCCTGTAGTGCTTGCTGCCTCTGCACCTCCTGACATTGTCTGCTACTATGTAACTTCCACACCCTTCGAACTCAGTGTGCGTGGGGGTTTGCTGTAGATTCGCCGGGCGATTATACCGGCAAATCTACAGCAAGCAAGCAAGATAGAAAAAAAATGAATATAAACGATTGGTTAGTTATAGACGAGAAAGCTTCGTTATCCTCCATGTCAAATCTTGCAACCACACCATCATACAGGAAGATGCTGAGATAATACACAAAATGGATTATGCATTCAAGAAAAGACAAGCAGTGACCGCAGCAGTTATAGATCAAACTTTCAACATTAACAAGCACTGGAACTGTGCTGGGGACCCTCATCCTCAGAGTAAAGAATAAACTTCCTTCAGGGAAAACTCAAGGTTCTCCCAGGAGCTGTTTGAATATTGTCTTCTCCTACCACCTCCTACATTCTATATTCTATGTAGACTTTATTTAAAGACAAAATACATTGACAAAACTACAATAGGGATTAGAACAACACAGATAAGAACTCAAGAGCTACATCCAGCTACGTCCAGCTCCCGGCGGTGGGTCGTGTTCCCAGAATGCTGCAGACATTTTCCCTCTGGATCGCAACAATGACTCTGAAAGAGGAAGCTGGCCGCCCTGTGATCCTTGGTTTCTATGATGAGTTTTTTACCCAGCTCTTTGATGAACTTTAGACCACATTTTCCCCATGCTCCAAGGGTCTCCCACCCTACTGAGATGAAGTTATAGCAAGGGAAAAGGTCTTCATATTTGTGGGTCTTCTGGGTCTCCCTGTAGCTGGCAGCTCCAGCCCCTTCCGCTAAGGAGTATGGCAATTACGTGTCTGCCAATGTGGCAGTACAGGTACATTCCCAGGCAATCTGTTTACCATCCTTCCAGGGTAGCATAGTGGCTCCATCATGACGCTTTTGACTTCCATCAGACCTATGTACTTGGGGTTCCCGCTGGGCTGGGCAACGGGCTGTATCAAGGCTTCTCTTTATGATGTCGTTGACCTCCTCTTGTCTAGCGTAGTACTTCTTACCTGATATATATATATATATATATATATATATATATATATATATATATACATATATATATATATATATATACAGATACACACACACATATATATATATATATATATATATATATATACATGATATAAACCTTGGTAATAAATACCGACAAGTTGGTTTAGAAAGACACGCAAGCAAACACCATGACACACCCATCAGAAAACGTTTCGGTCCTGGGACCTTGATCAAGGTGATCAAGGTCCCAGGACCGAAACGTTTTCTAATAAATATGTCATAGTGTTTGCTTACGTGTCTTTCTAAACCATATATATACATACACACACACACACACACACACACACACACGAGTGCGTGTTTCGTGTGTACTCCCCTAATTGTGGCTGCAGGGGTCGATTCACAACTTCTGGCCCCGCCTCTTCACTGGTCGCTACTAGGTCCACTCTTTCCCTGCTCTATGAACCTTACTACATGCTTTATTTGCAAGATTAACTGTTCGCAGTTATTTCATTGCATCATATTCTAACAGTGTGGTAATAGCCTCACACTCAGGGCTACATTTATTGGGTGGCTATGGTGAGCAATTCTCCAGGGCCCTCCCATATATTAGACTCCTCACAAAATAATTTATACTTCTAGGACGAAAAATAATAATGGATAATTGAATACGTAATTTAAAACATAAATCATCTGACATTTTTTAATAATTATTTTACTAGGATTATTATGGTAGTTATAGTAGTATCAGTAACAGTAGTAATAGCAGTAATAGTAGTGGTAATAACAATAATAATAATAATAATAATAATAATAATAATAATAATAATCTTTGAGTGGGCGCCCACCTAACTGTTAGTTCACCCTGAGGTCCCAAATAACCAAGCACAACCCTATTCACACTAGCAACCAGTGTGGTACATTACAAGACATAACTAGCTGGACCGTTACCTCTGCCATGGTCAAGGAAATTGATTCAGGAGACATAATCAGTTATTAAGCCAAAAAAGTACGATGTCTGAAGGATATTTATTTTTATTGCATGACGATGCTAGGCTTATTAGGCATCCTGGGTTGGGGGGATGCCGGATACTAGTATACCTAGTTAAGGGTTGAGACAGGTATCCCAGGTTGGGAGTTGCTAGGACACACGGGTTGCCGGACACACGACCTGTGATACATTTTTCTCTTCCAGCGCCCACTGAAGCAGCTGTTGATTTTTCAGAATAACGTGAGATAGGTCAAACATCTGAGGAATGACAGGTAGTTATATTTCATCCTAATGAAAGAAGGATGCTGCCTTCAAGGACCCCAATGGAAATAAGTCGCTTCACGTTTTTTTGGTTATCCCAGGTTCTCTACACATATGCTGCTATGTATGATATGGAACTGTATTTGTGTATACCTGAATAAACTTATTTACCAAGACTTTTCATGCCCTTCTTGAAGTGTCATAAGTTCTGTGACGAGTCATGGCAGCGACAACTTGCTCGGCTCAGACTTATAAAAATGTCTACATTTTACTATAAATTTATGGCAATATGTGAATCTTTTATTAAGAAAACAAACCCACATTTTCCCGTACTCTCTTAATTAATAAAATATTCCTAACAAGGTGAAACAATTGTTCTTTGTCACCAAACAATCCCGCACTGCTGGACTCTTGAGGCGGAAGGGTAGATACGGGATGGTTTGAAAATTAGACACATATGCAACATTTGGGTATCTTTAATGTAGACGTTTCGCCATCCAGTGGCTTTATCAATATAAATTCTACGACATAATTTGAAGACAGTAGAACTATATACAAAAAGATGAGGTAATCAGTCCCTCAGTCTTGGAGTTGGTGTTGAGAGCACCGTAGTCGTGAAGAATCTAGAGCACAGACAAGAAGGTTGACGGTTATATGATGACCTCAGGTGAAAAAGGGGACGGGTAGCAGACGAAGACATTGTCACTGGTAGGTGGAATTTCCCAGTAGAAGTAGGTCATACCCAAGGAACGGGTTAGTAGAAATGAAGACGGTTTACCTCATCTTTTGTATATAGTTCTACTGTCTTCAAATTATTTCGTATAATTTGTATTGATAAAACCACTGGATGGTGGAACGTCTACATTAAAGATACCTACATGTTGCATATGTGTCTAATTTTCATCTTGTCGGTACTGTATACCATTCATGTACAACGGGATGGTTTGTGTGACGCTGCCTCACAGTAGTGGGACACACCCCACCCGAGATGCTTTTACGTCAGTGTTACACTTCAGCCCACCCAGCAATATTCAACAATAACATCTGCACGGAAACTTGAGTTTCTTTTACCTATACGCTCTTATAAGTGCTCGCTGCTAAATACTGCCTACATCATCATATCATATCCTGCCTTAAGTGCAGCCAACTGCGGAGCCAAACTTTTCTGTCAAACGATGTTAAAGATATCATAACATGTACTCTGGTGGTGACCAGGCAACATGTACTCTGGTGCTGGTCTGGTGGGGACCAGGCAATATGCACTCTGGTGCTGGTGTAGTGATGACTCAGGTAACATGTATTCTGGTGCTGGTCTGGTGGTGACCAGGCAACACGTACCCTGGTGCTGGTCTAGTGATGACTCAGGTAACCTGTACGTACTCTGGTGGTGACCAGGAAACATGTACCCTGGTGCTGGTCTAGTGATGAGTCAGGCAACATGCTCCTAGAGTCAGGCAAAACAGGGGGGCAATGACCTGTAAAACACAAGGGATGATCTTGGTAATGTTAAGGCCTGGAGGAGCCAAGCATGGAATGTTGTTTGTAGACAGTTGCTGCACTTTCAGCAATACTGTTGTTTCTAGGGGTGTTATTTCACTAACTCTGATAATACGATAATGCCCTACATCTAGCTAAGTCTTGAAATGGTCAAGGTTACCACTGATTCAATATAAATCTTTAATACACTTGTGGTCTTCAGAGACGCATAGCTTCTCAAAAAATGAAAGAATGAGACGAAGATATGAATCAGAATTTGCTCTATCAACACACGTGAATATAGATAAAATAAATGATTATGGACGTGACACTTGTTAAAGAAATAGACTGTAAAAACAAATCATATTGTTGTTAATATTAACTTTAACTAAACTGGGGAGTTCCCTAGACAAAAAAAAATGTGTATTTATCGTTTTCGTTGGTCTTGTGTTGCAAAGTGGCAACTGTGATTATGCAACATTCACACCCATGTTGTGGAAGGATAAAAACAGATTTAACATCGTCAAGGAAAGATAACTTAGCAGAGGAGGGTGATAAAGAAGTAGCTAGACGTATTCAAATAAAAAGAGACGCAGTAACATAAGAAGTTTGGGATATAATAATAAAAACGAAACAAAAAGTAAGCCAGGAAATGTTCGAAGAGTGTGGCAACTGCTGCAGTATGAAGAAGTTCAGAGACCCCATCATGGTTCCCTGCTCTCCCACCTGTATGGCTGGGTCCCCTGCTCTCCCACCTGTGTGGCGGCGTATATAAGTCTGGAAGGGCATCCTCACTGCCTTAGAGAGTCGTCAGCAGTGCTTGCACTGCCATCTTCTCAATCAACATGAAAGTGGTAAGTACTGCATTGTTTAATTAATAATGGTTATATTCTCATTATATATAAGGTGAAAAGCTACCGAAGGGTATAACGCTGCAAGCAGCGGTGCCCTCAGAGTCTCCTGCACGGAGTTGCGTTAACGCAAACTGTTGCGTTGATATTTTGAATGAGCCATAACAACTGTGACCAAAACATCACCATCACCTCAACAAACTCGTCACAAGGTGTATATATATGGCATACAATGAAGAATTAGACACTTGTGCAACATCTGGGTATCTTTACTGTAGACCTTTCACCATCCAGTGACTTTATCAGTACAAATTCAAAGACATAATTTCGAAGACTGCAGAACAATAGGCTGAGGGACTGGCCGCATGCAAACAGACACGAACCACGGCCCGGCTGTCAGGTATTTACTACAGGTGACTGTTCAGCGCCTTCTTGAAGACAGCCAGGGGTCTACTGGTAATCCCATTTATGTATACTGGGAGGCAGTTGAACAGTCTTGGGCCCCTGACACTTGTGTTGTCTCTTAGCGTACTTGTAGCGCTCCTGTTTGGTGTTGGTTAATGGGGTTTAAAGCCCATCACTAGACGAGGGTCATGAAGGCTGCATGTAAATGATTAAGGTAAACTCTCAGCATACAGTAAGAGGTATACACCTCTCGGTGTACGTACAGTAATACCTCGTATAACGCTGTTTTGAACAGCGCGGTTTTGTCATAGAACGGTTTATAATTTTAAGGTTTTTAACAATTAAATGTTTCGTTTAACAGTAGTACGGTAGTGAACGGCAGTTTTTTTTATTACATACGAGTACTTTTTTAAACGTAATTATGAGTGAGAAGAGTACATGTAACGAAGCTTGTGAACCTAACATATGCAAATGGTTATTTAATAAACATATTATAACAAGGTGAATATGATAATGATATTCAATACAGACAAGTTGATAAGTAAGACACATGTGCAACAGTTAGGTAACTTTATTCTGAAACGTTTCACCCACAAAGTTGGCTTCTTCAGTCGAGTACAGAAAAGGTGGCAGAAGCAGTACAGATGTGAAGATGATGTGATCAGACCATCAACGTTGAAGTCTTCAGAATGATGGACTGATTACATCGTCTTTACATCTCTACTGCTTTTGCTGCCTCCTCTGTACTCGACTGAAGAAGCCTACTGTGTAGGTGAAACATTTCGGAATATGATACCTAACTGCTGCAAATGTGTCTTACCAGATTAAAACAATGTTTTAAATAGCGCTGTTTTCCATAACACAGAACTTTTTAGGCACGTATTAACTACGTAGTTCAAGGTTCCATAAATAAATATAAAAATAAACTGGGTCTTACTAATATCATAAGCCTACTACACAATTCAACGCTGAAATTTTAAACTGTAGGGAAAAGGCTGAATTGGTTAAATTTCTACTATAATTATTAGACGCGAAAAAGAAATGTTATACATTTTATAATCAGTAATAAAATCAATGGTCGAATTATTAACCTAATTGACCACAGGAGTGTCATTATTACGAGCACAGGTGTAGTCTTGTGACCTGTACACCTGTTCGTACCAAGGACTGAGGAACGAGCAAAGTCAACAGTGAGTAAATACTTATACATTCCCTTCACCAAAATAGCAGGCAAGTATATATACAATGTATATAAACTGTATACAACGCGAGTTTGTAAACAAGAGACACAGTGAGAACGGTGAGCGACCAGCCTTGTGGATAGAGACACAGTGAGAACGGTGAGCGACCAGCCTTGATCCACGTCTCCAGCATCATTTTATGACGCGCTTCCTTGTTATTATTATTATAATCAAGGGGAAGCGCTAAACCCGGAGGATTATACAGCGCCTGGGGGGGATGTGGAAGGCATTCAGGCTTAATTTGGGGAACTGGAGCACAGATCCAATTCCCTAAATCAAGAGCCCCTCACCAACATCAAGGAACCTTCCTTGAGGGGACGCTTCCTTGTTACTGGCTGGAATGAACCAAGACAACAAGGTGGCCCCGCTTCTTATACTGCCAGCAGCTGGTTCACTGGTCGGGAGGGCATTCCTATATCGGTGTGTGACATATACAAAATAAAATGTAACGTACTCTTATCATGCTATTGTCACTAAGGTTGCAAGTCACCTGTCAACCATCAGGTTGACAGGTGACTTGCAGAGAATGCTTTGACAGGTGTGTCAAGCCTTCTCTGTGTATAAACAATGAGAGATACATTCATCCTGGTGTATACATTGAAAGATCTTGGTGCATATACACTGAGATACTCTTCTCTTGATTTGTATATACAATGAAATATATTCCTTTTGGTGTATATACAGAGATATTTCTGCTGTATATATACTGAGATATACACCCTCTGAGTGTATATACACTGAGAGATACACTCCTCTGAGTGTATATATCCCAGGTACGTGGGAGATACACTCCTCTGAGTGTATATATCCCAGGTACGTGGGAGATACACTCCTCTGAGTGTATATATCCCAGGTACGTGGGAGATACACTCCTCTGAGTGTATATACACTGAAATATATTCCTTTTGGTGTATATACAGAGATATTTCTGCTGTATATATACTGAGATATACACCCTCTGAGTGTATATACACTGAGAGATACACTTCTCTGAGTGTATATATACTGAGAGATACACTCCTCTGAGTGTATATACACTGAGAGATACACTCCTCTGAGTATACATGCACTCAGAGATACACTCCTGGAGCAGTCACAATCAACACATTACACAAATATTATTCGGGAATATATCATTAATTATCTAATACCCGATTAATACATTAAGTGACATTATCCTGACTCACGAAGAGAAACATTCATGTATCCTCATGTATATGAATACTCAGCGGAAACCCTTTAGATGAGAACTGCGTAAAAAAAAAAACGAATGAATTCATCCGTGTACGCAACCGACTTTTAACCATGTAATGGCTGCAAGAATGAGTTTCCTGGTGGTTTTAAGTCTGCAAGACTCTGATTACCACTATGCTCACTCGCCCAGTCTGTTAGGCCTAGGGCCTAACAGACTGAGGACCAGACACCTATGCAGTCTCTCAGGGGACGGCCATGTTATTAAATGTAATATAAAAAAAATTCTCGAACTCACAGTTGCCATTATTTTAAACCAGTTTTTTCCTAATTCTAACAATACTTAGCACAATTTATCACAAATAATTAAATAAACATTATTAATGGAATATGCTTTACCACCAGACAACAAACTCAAATGAAAACTCTGAGGGAGGATACGAAGTAACTTTTCCAGGGACTGCCTAACCCTGTAGTGGACTACTGCATCTGTATTCAATGTTAATTAGATAATTAGTGTCCAGGTGTTAAGTTGGCGGGCCGGACGAAAACCTCATGCAGGCCGGATGTGGCTCGCGGGCCGGGGGTTGCCGACCCCTGTACAGTTAGTTACTCTCTTAACTTTGTTTTCTTCCTCCCCAGGAACTATTAGCGGTGATCCTGTGCCTGATGCTGGGAGTAGCCCTGGCCCTGCCCGGCCCTGATCCCCTGCCCGGCCCTGATGCCCTACCTTACCCTGATGCCCTACCTTACCCTGATGCCCTCCCTGACCCTGATGCCCTGCCTGACCCTGAGGGAGACCCTGACGCTGAAGCTGATCCTCATTATCACCGTCGTTATGGCTACGGAGGCTATGGCGGCTACGGAGGCTATGGTGGTTACGGGGGTTACGGCGGCTACGGAGGCTTTGGCGGCGGCTTCGGAGGCTTCGGGGGCTACGGTGGATACGGCTATCGTCCCTATTACGGCGGTTATGGCCACCATCGCCGCTATGGTTTCTATGGTTAATGTCGTTACCAACTCTCTCATGGTTCTCCGTGTCTTTGCCTGCACCTGGATCTACCGAGAGTCTTTGTTGATATATCTGTGTAACAATTGATTCTTATCAACTGTTTACGTCGTAATGACTTACGAATCCATGTAAGACACTCCTCTCAAATCCTAATTTTAATTTATATTTTCTATTTATTATTTTGGCTCCCAAAAGAGACAATAAAAACTCTTGATTCTTAAAACGTGTTTTTTTTTCACTTAATGTATAGAACGTAAAAGTTCCTACAACGTGAAATATTCAGCAATATTCTTGTGATTTAGTAGCTGGTTTAATAAACCGACAAGTTGAAGAATGAGACACTTGGGTAATATTTGGGAATTTTTACTGAGGAAACGTTTCGCCAGCCAGTGGCTTCTCCAGTCAAATACAGAGAAGAACGGTAGAAGAAGTGGAGTTTGAGGCATTCAGTCCCTCAGCCTGGAGTCGATGTGTTAATACACTGGTCCTAACAGCTCCTCCCCAGCGGTTAAGAGGCCAACCTCTCTCTCAGCTTACAAATGCTGATTAACACTGACAATTAAATAAAACACATGCGAAGTAGCTCCCCCAGGGTGACTGGAGCTTCACTTTTGGTAATGGTTTTGTTCATGGGTAGCTCCCCCAGGGTGGCATATATAAATTATAGTCTACCATTGAGTTTTGTTTGCTCCATTTCCCATTACGACCACTACGACCACTACGACCATTACGACCACTACGACCACTACGACCAGGTCTCACAGGCCATTCTTATCTGTTTTCCTAATGAGGGAAAAACGGAGAAGAACTAATAAGCTGTTGTTGTTTTTAGAGTAAAATTGTATATATCAGTAGTGTGTTGCTACCCTATTTTATATGTTAGTTTCAGTAGTTACACAGTGGTAACATGGAGCTGTTTCTAGGCCACACACACACACACACACACACACACACACAGTTCCTCACAAGAGATTAGTGCAGAAGCTAGAGCACCAGGCGCATATAACAGGAAGGGCACTGCAATGGATCAGAGAATACCTGACAGGGAGGCAACAACGAGTCATGGTACGTAATGATGTATCACAGTGGGCACCTGTGACGAGCGGGGTCCCACAGGGGTCGGTCCTAGGACCAGTGCTATTTTTGGTATATGTGAACGACATGACGGAAGGGTTAGACTCAGAAGTGTCCCTGTTTGCAGATGATGTGAAGTTAATGAGGAGAATTAAATCTGATGAGGACCAGGCAGGACTTCAAAGAGACCTGGACAGACTGGACACCTGGTCCAGCAAATGGCTTCTCGAATTTAATCCTGCCAAATGCAAAGTCATGAAGATGGGGGAGGGGCACAGAAGACCACAGACAGAGTATACTCTAGGTGGCCAAAGACTGCAAACCTCACTCAAGGAGAAAGATCTTGGGGTGAGTATAACACCGAGCATGTCTCCGGAAGCACACATCAATCAGATAACTGCTGCAGCATATGGGCGCCTGGCAAACCTGAGAACAGCATTCCGATACCTTAGTAAGGAATCATTCAAGACACTGTACACCGTGTATGTCAGGCCCATACTGGAGTATGCAGCACCTGTTTGGAACCCGCACTTGATAAAGCACGTCAAGAAACTAGAGAAAGTACAAAGGTTTGCGACAAGGTTAGTTCCAGAGCTAAGGGGAATGTCCTATGAGGAAAGATTAAGGGAAATCGGCCTGACCACACTGGAGGACAGGAGGGTCAGGGGAGACATGATAACGACATATAAAATACTGCGTGGAATAGACAAGGTGGACAAAGACAGGATGTTCCAGGGAGGGGACACAGAAACAAGAGGCCACAATTGGAAGTTGAAGACACAAATGAGTCAGAGAGATAGTAGGAAGTATTTCTTCAGTCATAGAGTTGTAAGGCAGTGGAATAGCCTAGAAAATGACGTAGTGGAGGCAGGAACCATACACAGTTTTAAGACGAGGTTTGATAAAGCTCATGGAGCGGGGAGAGAGAGGGCCTAGTAGCAACCGGTGAAGAGGCGGGGCCAGGAGCTAGGACTCGACCCCTGCAACCACAAATAGGTGAGTACAAATAGGTGAGTACACACACACACACACACTACATTAACATAATCAACGAGACTGTCCACTAACAAACTGGGCTAAGAGCATAGTGGTGGCAACTGTACAAGTGCAAGTAATGGTAGTTATGGTGTTGGTGGTGGTTGTAGTGGTAGTGATGGTAGAGGTAGTGGCAGTGATGGTGGGGTAGTGGTGGTGGTTGTGATGGTGGGGGTAGTGGTAGTGATGCTAGTGGTAGTGGTAGTGGTGGTGATGGTGGTAGAATTCCATTTATACTCCCATCTTTCCCATTATCCATGGTATTAGCTTAAAAAATTTCCTGCAAGCTGTAGTGTGGTGGGAGACGCATCAAGGTGAAACAAGAACCTTTAACTGACCTCAGCTATCCAGAGAGAGTTAGAGATAGCCAGACTCCAGCTAGATTTGCTCGCCAGATAACCAGACTCCAGCTAGTTTTGTTAGATAACCAGACTTCAGCTAGTTTTGTTAGCCAGATAGCCAGACTCCAGCTAGTTTTGTTAACCAGATAGCCAGATTCCAGCTAGTTTTGCTAGCCAGATTCCAGCTAGTTTTGGTCGCCAGATAGTCAGACTCCAGCTAGTTTTGCTCGCCAGATAGCCAGACTCCAGCTAATCTTGAAGGCTACGAAGGATACGGCGGGAATATCGAATCTGGCGGTGGCTTTTGGCGGATTTGGGGGCAAGTAAAACGGATATAAGACATTGGTGAACGTTTCTGCGTCAGGGGTGAGAACATGGTTCCAGCACACTGACTGGTAAGATGTAAACAAACACGTAGGTGCGTCAGGGGTGAGAACATGGTTCCAGCACACTGACTGGTAAGATGTAAACAAACACGTAGGTGCGTCAGGGGTGAGAACATGGTTCCAGCACACTGACTGGTAAGATGTAAACAAATACGTAGGTGCGTCAGGGGTGAGAACATGGTTCCAGCACATTGACTGGTAAGATGTAAACAAACACGTAGGTGCGTCAGGGGTGAGAACATGGTTCCAGCACACTGACTGGTAAGATGTAAACAAACATGTAGGTGCGTCAGGGGTGAGAACATGGTTCCAGCACACTGACTGGTAAGATGTAAACAAACACGTAGATGTGTCACCTTCTCTCTGGTTGTGTTTATTATTTATGTTCACGTGAAACTAATAAAATGCTTACACCGTGTACGTCAGGCACTGTACACCGTGTACGTCAGGCACTGTACACCGTGTGTGTCAGGCACGGTACACCGTGTACGTCAGGCACGGTACACCGTGTACGTCAGGCACGGTACACCGTGTACGTCAGGCACTGTACACCGTGTGTGTCAGGCACGGTACACCGTGTACGTCAGGCACGGTACACCGTGTACGTCAGGCACGGTACACCGTGTACGTCAGGCACGGTACACCGTGTACGTCAGGCACGGCACACCGTGTACGTGAGGCACTGTACACCGTGTACGTCAGGCACGGTACACCGTGTACGTCAGGCACGGTACACCGTGTACGTCAGGCACGGTACACCGTGTACGTCAGGCACGGTACACCGTGTACGTCAGGCACGGCACACCGTGTACGTGAGGCACTGTACACCGTGTACGTCAGGCACGGTACACCGTGTACGTCAGGCACGGTACACCGTGTACGTCAGGCACGGTACACCGTGTACGTCAGGCACGGTACACCGTGTACGTGAGGCACTGTACACCGTGTACGTCAGGCACGGTACACCGTGATCGTCAGGCACTGTACACCGTGTACGTCAGGCACTGTACACCGTGTACGTCAGGCACGGTACACCGTGTTCGTCAGGCACTGTATACCGTGTACGTCAGGCACTGTACACCGTGTACGTCAGGCACGGTACACCGTGTACGTCAGGCACTGTGCACCGTGTGTGTCAGGCACGGTACACCGTGATCGTCAGGCACTGTACACCATGTACGTCAGGCACGGTACACCGTGTTCGTGAGGCATTGTACACCGTGTACGTCAGGCACTGTACACCGTGTACGTCAGGCACTGTACACCGTGTACGTCAGGCACTGTACATCGTGTACGTCAGGCACGGTACACCGTGTACGTCAGGCACTGTACACCGTGTACGTCAGGCACGGTACACCGTGTACGTCAGGCACTGTACACCGTGTATGTCAGGCACGGTACACCGTGATCGTCAAGCACTGTACATCGTGTGTGTCAGGCACGGTACACCGTGTACGTCAGGCACTGTACACCATGTACGTCAGGCACGGTACACCGTGTACGTCAGGCACTGTACACCATGTACGTCAGGCACGGTACACCGTGTACGTCAGGCACTGTACACCATGTACGTCAGGCACGGTACACCGTGTACGTCAGGCACTGTACACCATGTACGTCAGGCACTGTACACCGTGTACGTCAGGCACTGTACACCATGTACGTCAGGCACGGTACACCGTGTACGTCAGGCACTGTACACCGTGTATGTCAGGCACTGTACACCGTGTGTGTCAGGCACGGTACACCGTGTACGTCAGGCACTGTACACCGTGTACGTCAGGGACGGTACACCGTGTACGTCAGGCACTGTACGCCGTGTATGTCAGGCACGGTACACCGTGATCGTCAGGCACTGTACACCGTGTACGTCAGGCACGGTACACCGTGTTCGTCAGGCACTGTACACCGTGTACGCCAGGCACGGTACACCGTGTACGTCAGGCACGGTACACCGTGTACGTCAGGCACTGTACACCGTGTATGTCAGGCACTGTACACCGTGTGTGTCAGGCACGGTACACCGTGTACGTCAGGCACTGTACACCGTGTACGTCAGGGACGGTACACCGTGTACGTCAGGCACTGTACACCGTGTATGTCAGGCACGGTACACCGTGATCGTCAGGCACTGTACACCGTGTACGTCAGGCACGGTACACCGTGTTCGTCAGGCACTGTACACCGTGTACGCCAGGCACGGTACACCGTGTACGTCAGGCACTGTACACCGTGTACGTCAGGCACTGTACACCATGTACGTCAGGCACTGTACACCGTGTACGTCAGGCACTGTACACCATGTACCTCAGGCACGGTACACCGTGTACGTCACGCACTGTACACCGTGTATGTCAGGCACTGTACACCGTGTGTGTCAGGCACGGTACACCGTGTACGTCAGGCACTGTACACCGTGTACGTCAGGGACGGTACACCGTGTACGTCAGGCACTGTACGCCGTGTATGTCAGGCACGGTACACCGTGATCGTCAGGCACTGTACACCGTGTACGTCAGGCACGGTACACCGTGTTCGTCAGGCACTGTACACCGTGTACGCCAGACACTATACACCGTGTACGCCAGGCACGGTACACCGTGTACGGCAGGCACGGTACACCGTGTACGTCAGGCACTGTACACCGTGTACGTCAGGCACTGTACACCATGTACGTCAGGCACCGTACACCGTGTGCGTTAGGCACAAACACCGTGCACGTCAGGCACTGTACACCGTGTACGTCAGGTCCATATCTGAGTATGCAGCACCATTTTGGAACCCACACCTGGTCAAGCACATCAAGAAATTAGAGAAAGTGCAAAGATTTGCAACAAGACTAGTCCCGGAGCTAAAGGTATGTCCTACGAAGAAAGGTTAAGGGAAATCGACCTGACGTCACTGGAGGACAAGAGGGACATGGGAGACATGATAACAACATATAAAATACTGAGAGAAATTGACATTTGGAGAGAGACAGGATGTTCCAGAGATAGGACACAGCAACATGGAGTCACAACTGGAAGTTGAAGACTCAGATGTGTAAGAGTGATGTTAGGAAGTACTTCTTCAGTCATAGAGTTCTAAGGAAGTGGAATACTTTGGAGAGTGACGTAGTGGAGGTTAGATCCATATATAGCTTTAAGATGAGGTATGATAAAGCTCATGGAGCAAGGAGAGAGAGTGACTTAGTAGCGATCAGTGAAGAGGCGGGGCCAGGAGCTATGAATCGAACCCCGCAACCACAATTAGGCGAGAATGAGGTGAGTACAATACTGTAGCAAGTACAATTTACAGCGCTGTAGCTGGAATATTTCACAAGCTGCAGCTGATACAATTCACAATACTGTAGCTGATACAGCTTACACAGGAACAGTTCACAATACTGCCACTGGTTCAGTTCACAACATTACAGCTGGTACAATTCACAATGCTACAGTTAGAACAACTCACAATATTGTAACTGGATCAATTCATAATCCTGCATCTGGAATAATTCACAACACTGCAGCTGGAACAGTTCACAACACTGCAGCTGGAACAATTCACAACACTGCTGCTGGAACAATTCACAACACTACTGCTGGTACAATTCACAACACTGCTGCTGGTACAATTCACAATACTGCAGCTGGAACAATTCACAACACTACAGATGGCACAATACACCGATGACTCACATATAGGAGAGGATCCTCGAGTCCACAAAACCTTCGAGTCCTGTTCAGGACGGACACAAACAATGCCTTAATTTTGGTTTCCCTGGACCCATTATGTACCTCTGTAATGTTGAGGTACAGTCCCTGGATCCATTATGTACCTCTGTAATGTTGAGGTACAGTCCCTGGACCCATGATGTACCTCTGTAATGTTGAGGTACAGTCCCTGGACCCATGATGTGCCTCTGTAATGTTGAGGTACAGTCCCTGGACCCATGATGTGCTTCTGTAATGTTGGGGTACAGTCCCTGGACCCATGATGTGCCTCTGTAATGTTGAGGTACAGTCCCTGGACCCATGATGTGCCTCTGTAATGTTGGGGTACAGTCCCTGGACCCATGATGTGCCTCTGTAATGTTGAGGTACAGTCCCTGGACCCATGATGTACCTCTGTAATGTTGAGGTACAGTCCCTGGACCCATGATGCACCTCTGTAATGTTGGGGTACAGTCCCTGGACCCATGATGCACCTCTGTAATGTTGAGGTACAGTCCTGGACCCATGATGTGCCTCTGTAATGTTGGGGTACAGTCCCTGGACCCATGATGTGCCTCTGTAATGTTGAGGTACAGTCCCTGGACCCATGATGTACCTCTGTAATGTTGAGGTACAGTCCCTGGACCCATGATGTGCCTCTGTAATGTTGAGGTACAGTCCCTGGACCCATGATGTGCCTCTGTAATGTTGAGGTACAATCCCTGGACCCATGATGTACCTCTGTAATGTTGAGGTACAGTACCTGGACCCATGATGTACCTCTGTAATGTTGAGGTACAGTAACTGGACCCATGATGTGCCTCTGTAATGTTGAGGTACAGTCCCTGGACCCATGGTGTGCCTCTGTAATGTTGAGGTACAGTCCCTGGACCCATGATGTACCTTTGTAATGTTAAGGTACAGGATGGGTATGGGGTGCAGAATAAACATATTAAAGTAACTTGTAACATATATGATATAGATAGTTTAGAAAATCGATAAGTTGAATAATTAGAAACTTTTGCAACATTTAAGAATATTGTGGAAACGTTTCGCCAACAAGTGGCTTCTTCAGTTCGGTACAGAGATGAGTGGTGGAAGATGAGTGGGAGTTTGAGGTAATTAGTCCCTTAGCCTTGAGTTGATGTGTTCAGTCCATCACGGGTACGTGTGTTCCAGTACTGGAAAATGACCGACTTCGTTTCCAGTAATTAGAGCAACAATATCTATTTTTTTCACCCGGTCTTTTTTTAACACATTTCTTTTATTAACCTCATTTTTTTGTGTGTGCTTATTTACGTTGTGATTTTCCTAGGAAAAGTCGAGCTTTCTTCAAGGAAGTGTTTAAAGATACCCATTCAGTGGATCCGGGAGACTCCCTTTCTTGGATAGCACCAGAGTTTTTTTTATCTTTTCTCTGCACTTCTTTTCCTTCTGGGCTAATCAGACGGATCTACATTCATGCTTGGGTGTTTGTCACCGTCCGTACGGTTCCTTTAGTGGTTATTCTCGCTTGTGTTTTATGTATGGATGACTACTCATGGTTTGGATGGTTTCATATCAGTTTCCCAGTAAATACGTTTGACTCCTCCAGTCACTTTCTCCGTCTTTTTTTTTTTAGGCTCTGTCCTTGCTGTTGTCACTATGACAAATGCCCAGTGACCCCTCACCATAACTATGACTCTGCCGACTTTTGCTCTGAAATCACCCAGGTTCCTTTCATAAATGTCTTCAAGACTCGCTCTGGCTTTAAACTCCTCCTTGATCCTTCTTCCAGTAATGTCTACACGAGCAAAGAGTGACGCCTTAAGGGGCACGCCAGTTCCCCTCTCTTCTAATAATGTTATTTTTCCACTATAATCTACCTTGTCCATAATTACTATCACATTTGCTTTGTCTGTTTCGTAAGGTGAAGTCCAGGATCTTTCCTTAATTCATGGTATAACTTAGCAAATCACTGAGCTCAGAGACTAACACCATCATAATGCATATCCTTCGAGATATACTTAATTATGGACCACGTGATCCTCTCCCCGCCAATCACAGGAGTCAGCTGACTGTAGAAGAGTATTGTATTGTGGTTTATAATTATATAACTAAGCCGGGGAAACCCTGAAAAAAGGTATTGTTGTATGGGTTGTTGTTCTGTCACAATACTACCAACTGAGAACAACGAGTGCAGCGTCGTCCACCTCGGGCTTCAACAAGTATAAAAAGATAATGTCGTTTTAAATAAATAGGAATCAGTTAAAAAATGGGGAGAAGAAAATTAGCTAAAACATAATTATATTAAAATCAACTGGACAGAGGATGAAATTTTCAGTCAAATAAAGAAGATATAACAATAATTAAGTAAAAAAAAATATTCATGCAGTGGCTACTACCGAGATGAATATCCGTGAGCCTAAACAAGTTCAGAACCCCATTGTCCTCTGCTCCCTCACCTGTGTGTACTGTATATAAGACTGGGAGACTTCCATCACTTCTTTAGACATCCGACAGCAGCAGTCCCAGTACGACCTTCTCTATCAACATGAAAGTGGTAAGTTCACTTGTATTTAAGTAACGAGTAATCGCATCTCACAGCCTGAGTATGTAGAAAATATTTTTACGATTGTTGTTGTTATTGATGAGGTTACTAAGGGCCACGACAGCTTGTGCGAGATGACCGCTGCTTCAGACATTCTCTTTGTTTTTACATTAAATGATGCTGAAGTTGCTTGGCGCAGAGAAAGTAACACGTAGCACGTAATATACAGATGAGAACGTTTGACTCAGATCCTAGTGGAGTCTTATAAGTGCAAAGTTAAACCTTTAACAGTAGAATCACAAGGTTTCTATTGTATCATGCTGGACACGACACCAGGTGTAACCGGATATATTAATTGAGTAGGAAACAACTCTGGACATATTTGTAAAAGGGATCAAACATTCCAAAATATAATTTGCGTTTTAAGGGAAGTCAGCATGAAAATAAAAAACACTGTCTAAGAGGAATAATGAACGCAATACATATAAAAGGCCGGGAAGTTCCCAAGAAGTTGGCAAGTAATCGCTTTGCAAACTGGGTCAGAAACTGAGGAATAATTGTATTGTATATAGGCTAAGAACACGTGGTTCTAGATGATGATATTTAGACTGTTTCTTGTGTTCAGGTCGTTGTGCTAATCTACTGACGGTGGCAGCAGCACATGACCTATAAAGATGCCCTATTAATACTTTACAATACCTTGCGGTTACCTGGAGAGGGTTTCGAGGGGGGGGAATGCCCCCGCGGCCCGGTCTGTGACCAGACCTCATGGTGGATCAGGGCCTGATCAACCAGGCTGTTACTGTTGGGTTTAGCCCCGACTCTTTTCCTCTCCCCCACCTATTCTTCAACTATCCCCACTTCTCCCTCGCACCTAGTGGGTCCCTGCCTGTGAGTCCCTTCTGTTCTGTTCCGATATTTAGACAAACTGGATGGTTGGTTAGTTTAAATAGGTGAAGAAGTAGGTGTAGACCAAAGATGGGGAGGATTAGACAGTCTAGCCTCAACAAGGATATGAAGTGACATAAATGGCTTAGAAAACCGACAAATTGAAGAATTAGATTTTTTTTGAGGAAACGTTTCGCCTACAATTGAGGGACTGATTACCTCAAACTCTTCATCTTCCACCATTCATCTCTATACCGGACTGACGAAGCCATTTGTTGCTGAGACGTTTCCACAATGAAGATTCCCAAATGCTGCAAAAGTGTCTTAATTCTTCAAGAATTTAAAAACAAAGTGAACACTAAGCCAATAAATACACAGTAACATATACAATAAATACACAGTAACATATACAATAAATACACAGTAACATATACAATAAATACACAGTAACATATACAATAAATACACAGTAACATATACAATAAATACACAGTAACATATACAATAAATACACAGTAACAAATACAATAAGATCAAACAGCTGATATCACAATATAAAAACAAATACTGTGAAAAAATAATGAACTTTCAAGTGCTTTCGTGATTTCTCACAATTCCTCGATAATGTAAGAAATCACGAAAGCGCTTGGAAGTTCACTATTTTTTTTCAAAATGGTTATTTTGCATGCTAACATATGTGTTAGTTACCTAGGATAACTTCCCAAAAATCAGACGATGTGATTTATTTCCACTGGTGTCCTTGACTAATTTACATTGGTGTCTTTGACTTATTTCCACTGGTGTCCTTATTTCCATTGGTGTCTTTGACTTATTTCCATTGGTGTCCTTGACTTATTTCCATTTGTGTCCTTATTTCCATTGGTGTCTTTGACTTATTTCCACTGGTGTCCTTATTTCCATTGGTGTCTTTGACTTATTTCCATTGGTGTCCTTGACTTATTTCCATTTGTGTCCTTATTTCCATTGGTGTCTTTGACTTATTTCCATTGGTGTCCTTGGCTAATTTCCACTGGTGTCCTTGACTTATTTCCATTGGTGTCCTTATTTCCATTGGTGTCTTTGACTTATTTCCATTGGTGTTTTTGGCTAATTTCCACTGGTGTCCTTGACTTATTTCCATTGGTGTCCTTATTTCCACTGGTGTCCTTGACTTATTTCCATTGGTATCCTTGACTAATTTCCACTGGTGTCCTTGTGGGTTGAGGCGCCGTATTTTGCTGTTATAGATTCCTAGGACAGTTCTCTTGGCTCGCTCACCCACAGATTCCTAGAACAGTTCTCTTGGATCGCTCACCCACAGATTCCTAGGACAGTTCTCTTGGCTCGCTCACCCACAGATTCCTAGGACAGTTCTCTTGGCTCGCTCACCCACAGATTCCTAGGACAGTTCTCTTGGCTCGCTCACCCACAGATTCCCAGAACAGCTCTCTTGGCTCTCTCACCCACAGATTCCTAGGACAGTTCTCTTGGCTCGCTCACCCACAGATTCCTAGGACAGTTCTCTTGGCTCGCTCACCAACAGATTCCTAGGACAGTTCTCTTGGCTCGCTCACCCACAGATTCCTAGGACAGTTCTCTTGGCTCGCTCACCCACAGATTCCTAGGACAGTTCTCTTGGCTCGCTCACCCACAGATTCCTAGGACAGTTCTCTTGGCTCGCTCACCCACAGATTCCTAGGACAGTTCTCTTGGCTCGCTCACCCACAGAAAAACATCTTATAATTGCGCTAAAGTTTATAACAAATTTAATTGTTGTTATCTTCTTCTCCAGACACTAGTAGCAGTGGTCCTGTGCCTGACGCTGGTGGTGGCCCTGCCCGACCCTGAGGCTCTGCCCGACCCTGAGGCCCTGCCCGACCCTGTGGCCCTGCCCGACCCTGTGGCCCTGCCCGACCCTGAGGCTGTAGCTGATCCTCAACTTAGTCTTGGTTATGGGAATGGTTTTCAAAGCCGTGAAGTTAATATCGTCATACAAGGATTAAGCAGTCCCAATGGCGGCTACGGAGGCTACGGAGGCTACGGAGGCTACGGAGGCTACAGAGGCTTTGCAGGCTATGGTGGACAAGGTTATCGTCCTCATGGGCACCGACATTACCACGATAGTTTCTATATTTAATGGTCTTAAGAAAACAAACTCAGTCAAGGCTCTCAGCATCGCCAGTACACGGTAACAGATACCAACAAACTGGTATAGAAAGACACGTGAGGAAACACAAGAAGACAGGTCACCATGTGTCACTCACACACCACTCTCCACCTACATAAACTGTCTTCTTAATTAACCTTCGTATGTCCCCTGAGCCTTGCATTCCTTTCCGCGTCCAGAACTCCTGAGCCTCTCTCTGCCTAGCGACTGGGTTAGGGTACTATCCCTTCCACTCGCAAATCTTCCTCTCACCTATCTACGTATTCTTCCACAATCCCCACTTCCCCGCTCACCTCGCTGGGGTCTTACCTATTCTCTCTTGTTGTTGCTGTTGTTACCTGCATATGTTAGAAGTGATCAAGGTCCCAGGACCGATTTTTACCAATAAATCTCCTTGTATTTGCTCACGTGTCTTTGTAAACCAAGTCGTTGTGTGTATATACTGAAGTACTGACTTCCAGACAAAGTATATCCAGCTGTTCTTATCCTGCAGATTAGGGATATATAATCGGTTATATTTTCATTCCGAAGCGTAAGTAAAGTCTCTCACTAATAAAACAAATGTGTGTGATGTTCTTTAAGTCCCTCAATTGGAATTCATGCAATGAAATGTAGAATGTTTTGGTTTCAAATTACGATATACTTTGACAAAATACAACGTATATTGGCAAAATACAATATACTCGGACAAAATACAATGTACTTGGACAAAATACAATGTAATTGGGCAAAATACAATTTAGACAAAATAAAATATACTCGACAAAATACAATGTACTTAAACGAAATGCAGTGTACTTGGACAAAATACAATGCACTTGGACAAAATACAATGTAACTGAACAAAATACAGTCCATTTGAACGCAATACAATAAACTCGGATAAAATGAAAATTATACAGAAGAAGCCACTGGATAGATGGTGTCAGCAGTGTTACAAGCCTCAACGATCACGTTCATCGAGTCTCAGGGACTGAATACCTCGTTTCTTACTGTCTTCCCCCCCTCAGGGAAGGTTCCTTGATGTTGGTGAGGGGCTCTTGATTTAGGGAATTGAATCTGTGCTCCAGTTCCCCGAATTAAGCCTGAATGCCTTCCACATCCCCCCCCCCCCCAGGCGCTGTATAATCCTCCGGGTTTAGCGCTTCCCCCTTAATAATAATAATAATACTGTCTTCCCTACATCATCTCTGTAGTGAATTGACAAAGCCTCTATGTGGCCACACGGTTTCACAAATAAAGACACCCGCCTCAATGAACACATTTACGCATGTAGGAACGATAACTTGAACAACGCCTGTGTACAACACCGAAATTCCACCAGTCATCTCATGAAGTTAAGGGACGCCCAATTAGTGATCAAAGAAACTAATTTCCGCAGACGCAAGTGTCTTGAATCTCCACTAATAGCTGTTTCTAATACAATTAAACAAAACAACGGCAGCTTCACCATCTCTGAAGTCTTAGCAAGAATCCTCCTGAAAACAGTAAACCTGCCATCACACAGTCTCTCCTGTTATACTACACAAACACATTGTTAGGTAAGACACATATGCAACAGTTAGGTATCTTTATTTCGAAACGTTTCGCCTACACAGTAGGCTTCTTCAGTCGAGTACAGAAAAGTTGATAGAAGCAGAAGAGACTTGAAGACGATGTAATCAGTCCATCACCCTAAAAGTTTTGAGGTGGTCAGTCCCTCAGTCTAGAGAAGAGCATTGTTTCATAGTCTGAAACAATATGGAGTTGAAGTGACAGGATGGAGCCTTATATAGTGCCAGGAGGTGAGACGTAGGTCACTAGTAGAACGCAGATGTTGGGAGGTCAGGTCCCTCTCAAATCCAGCCATTCTCACTAGTAGAGGTTGTCGAAGTTGAATGAAGGTCTGTACCAAGATACCCTTGTGTTGCAGTGTCTGACAGAATGAACATTAAAATGGTATAAAATACCGACAGGTTGTTAGGTAAGACACATATGCAACAGTTAGGTATCTTTATTTTGTCTTACCTAACAACCTGTAGGTATTTTATACCATTTTAATGTTCATTCTGTCAGACATTGCAACACAAGGGTATCTTGGTACAGACCTGCATTCAACTTCGACAACCTCTACTAGTGAGAACGGCTGGATTTGAGAGGGACCTGACCTCCCAACATCTGCGTTCTACTAGTGACCTACGTCTCACCTCCTGGCACTATATAAGGCTCCATCCTGTCACTTCAACTCCATATTGTTTCAGACTATGAAATAATGCTCTTTAGACTGAGGGACTGACCACCTCAAAACTTTAAGGGTGATGGACTGATTACATCGTCTTCAAGTCTCTTCTGCTTCTATCAACTTTTCTGTACTCGACTGAAGAAGCCTACTGTGTAGACGAAACGTTTCGAAATAAAGATACCTAACTGTTGCATATGTGTCTTACCTAACAACCTGTCGGTATTTTATACCATTTTAATGTTCATTCTGTCAGACACTGCAACACAAGGGTATCTTGGTACAGACCTGCATTCAACTTCGACAACCTCTACTAGTGAGAACGGCTGGATTTGAGAGGGACCTGACCTCCCAACATCTGCGTTCTACTAGTGACCTACGTCTCACCTCCTGGCGCTATATAAGGCTCCATCCTGTCACTTCAACTCCATATTGTTTCAGACTATGAAATAATGCTCTTCTCTAGACTGAGGGACTGACCACCTCAAAACTTTAAGGGTGATGGACTGATTACATCGTCTTCAAGTCTCTTCTGCTTCTATCAACTTTTCTGTACTCGACTGAAGAAGCCTACTGTGTAGACGAAACGTTTCGAAATAAAGATACCTAACTGTTGCATATGTGTCTTACCTAACAACCTGTCGGTATTTTATACCATTTTAATGTTCAATCTGTCAGACACTGCAACACAAGGGTATCTTGGTACAGACCTGCATTCAACTTCGACAACCTCTACTAGTGAGAACGGCTGGATTTGAGAGGGACCTGACCTCCCAACATCTGCGTTCTACTAGTGACCTACGTCTCACCTCCTGGCGCTATATAAGGCTCCATCCTGTCACTTCAACTCCATATTGTTTCAGACTATGAAACAATGCTCTTCTCTAGACTGAGGGACTGACCACCTCAAAACTTTAAGGGTGATGGACTGATTACATCGTCTTCAAGTCTCTTCTGCTTCTATCAACTTTTCTGTACTCGACTGAAGAAGCCTACTGTGTAGGCGAAACGTTTCGAAATAAAGATACCTAACTGTTGCATATGTGTCTTACCTAACAACCTGTCGGTATTTTATACCATTTTAATGTTCACACAAACACATTACAGAAAATGAACACTGAAACAGACCTCTATCCAGCCTCCAATAGAAATATATGTTAACCTATTTTTATGTTACCCAAGTAATAGCTTTTATATCCTTTTACTCATGTGCAAGTTAATTGTTCTAACATATTGTATTACTACTACTACTACTACCACTAGTATTGCACCTCACTCTGAGCCTATATATACCCTCATACCAACTCATTCATTGTGTTGTGGTACCTTCTATGACAGGTACCATTCTCTGATCCACGTTCGCCTTACCCTTTGGGTTAAGACATGGCTCAGTTCTACACTCCTCTCTAGCTCTAAACGTCGCATGTCCCTTCCTTCCCGCTCACCCCACCGGAGTCCCAACAGAAGAGCCTGAATTTCTCTTCTCAATATCTGTCCCACGATCGCCTCGCTGCTGGGTTAAGCCCTGGCTCTATTTCTACGACTAAGAACACTCCTCTCCAGCACTATTCTTCGTCTGTCCCGTCTTCCCCGCTCATCCCATTTGGGATCTTACCTGAACTTTCGTTCGTTAGTTGTATTGTTTGTAATGGCTTGATAAAGCTCCTGCAGAGCGAAAAGTTGCCACAATAGAATGTCACATTAGTTGCACTTGTGTCCTTTTACTTTACAGAAATAAAGACACCCAGATGCTTCACACGGAGTATAAATCCTCGTACCTTCCAACCTTACATTGTGTTGTGATACTCATTATTATACCGATTATTAGATCTACTTATTTCACGGGAAGGGGGGGGGAGCGCTAGACACGTAAGGGTCATATAGCGCCTGGCATTTGGGAGACAATTAGATTCCGTCCAACGAAAGGAAGGAGAAATTTAATTTAATGAGTTGTGAGTGCCTCACGGGCACCAAGAGACCTTCATGTCGGTGAGGCGCTCATCACACCAACCATAACACATGTTAGGAAGTATTTCTTCAGTCACAGAGTTGTCAGGCAGTGGAATAGCCTAGAAAGTGACGTAGTGGAGGCAGGAACCATACATAGCTTTAAGACGAGGTTTGATAAAGCTCATGGGGCAGGGAGGGAGAGGACCTAGTAACAACCAGAGGAGGCGAGGCCAGGAGCTAGGACTCGGCCCCTGCAACCACAAATAGGTGAGTACAAAACGATTCCTTTACATACCCACTGACGTGCACGTTAAGAGACCATACAATAAGTGTCAGGGGCCCGAGACTGTTCAACTGCCTCCCAGCACACAAAAGGGGGATTACCAACAGACCCCTGGAAGTCTTCAAGCTGGCACTGGACAAGCACCTAAAGTCAGTTCCTGATCAGCCGGGCTGTGGCTCGTACGTTGGTTTGCGTGCAGCCAGCAGTAACAGCCTGGTTGATCAGGCTCTGATCCACCAGGAGGCCTGGTCACAGACCGGGCCGCGGGGGCGTTGACCCCCGGAACTCTCTCCAGGTAAACTCCAGGTAAGTGTGAGTTGTTCGAGTGGATTCTGAATTACCAATTAAATAAGAGTTTCCGTGCAATAACTGGACAATTCTGGTGATTTATTTTGCATTGTTATTGGATTAAATATCAAATTGTCAATTGTATTATATAAATCAGGCTATTTGTTCCCCGTCATTAACTAGATAATATTTGTGGTAACCGACTTTAAACCTTCAGTACTAGAGTGTATCACTTAAATAAAGGTTCGGATTGCTTTTGTAATATGTTAAGCATATTTAACGTGCTAATTATCTTTAATATGCTAATTATATTTAAAATGAAGTATTTGTTTCTGTGCTATTAGTTGAATGATTCTTCATATCGGCTTCAGACTTTCAACGCCCCGTGGCCTGGTGGTTAAAACTCTTGCTTCACACGGCGAGGATCCGGGTTCGATTCCCAGCGAGGGTAGAAACATTAGGCGTGTTTCTTTACACTTGTTGTCTACCTTCACCATCAGTAAAATGGGTACCTGGGTGTTAGTGGACTGGTGTGGGTCACATCCTGGGTGTTAGTGGACTGGTGTGGGTCACATCCTGGGTGTTAGTGGACTGGTGTGGGTCACATCCTGGGTGTTAGTGGACTGGTGTGGGTCACATCCTGGGTGTTAGTGGACTGGTGTGGGTCACATCCTGGGTGTTAGTGGACTGGTGTGGGTCACATCCTGGGTGTTAGTGGACTGGTGTGGGTCACATCCTGGGTGTTAGTGGACTGGTGTGGGTCACATCCTGGGTGTTAGTGGACTGGTGTGGGTCGCATCCTGGGTGTTAGTGGACTGGTGTGGGTCACATCCTGGGTGTTAGTGGACTGGTGTGGGTCGCATCCTGGGTGTTAGTGGACTGGTGTGGGTCACATCCTGGGTGTTAGTGGACTGGTGTGGGTCGCATCCTGGGGACAAAATTGACCTAATTTGCGGGAAATGCTCAGCATAACAAGTGACTTTCTATATAGTAGTATATTACTGATGTTAACTATGGTCTGTATACCTTGTACATGTACTGAGAGTTAATATTATTATTATTATTATTATTATTATTATTATTATTATTATTATTATTATAACGCCAGTGTGTCCTGTTTATAGGAAGTTTGAAAATTTCATTGAGTTCTGTAAGGGTATATTTTGACTTTTTTTTTTTTTTTTTTTGAAAAACTTGGTATTATAATGATCTCTCTGAAGAACTATATTTAGTGAATAAAACTGAAAAATTACACAGTTTTATTCCGCCTTAAATCTACTATATCCATTTTTTTCCCCAATTTCCTTTAACCATTTCGGGAAATATATTTATGTTAAACCTACAATAAATAAAACATAAATGTTAACATGTAATCATAATTTTAACTAAAGAAGAGCAAGGAAAGTGTCCTGGTATAGCAGACTAAATGAGGAGAGATTCATTAAATTCAGTCTATTTGTTTCCGTGATATAACAGGATGTTATTTCTCTACTCTGACAACCCAACAATCTATGATATTAAGGTAGGTGTTCGTGCGGTTAACTCTGCGGATATCACCCGTAAAGTTTTGGCAGGAGACTCATATATTTTCATTGTTGGAATGGGTAAATATCTCCGTCATGGGTGTCTTAATCTACAGTTCCGGTGATTTCTAGGAGTTTTAGGTACAAATTCTTGACGTTTTGAGTGCATAAATTTAAAACGTAGACTTCATGAAATTGTTGATTTCCAGTTCCTGCAACTTTTGTAACGGTTGAAATATAGCTCCTAGGTCTATTAAGGAACTTAAATTGCAGCTTTTGACTATTGAGTGCTTAGAGGTCAAACTACAATGTCTGTGACGTGAGCTGAGATAGAGGGGGCTAGGGTTATGGGATACAAGATGTAGAAAATTTTGATTTTTTCTTAAATTCAGCATGCATAAATTTAAATTAGATAATAATTGTATATTAAAATGTGATGCTGATTTCACCCTTCGAGAAATTTCGAGTAAGGAGGGAGGCAGAACAGCCGGGGGAGTGACGCTGCACAGGAGGACACCATTTGTAATTTGTAAACACTGGTTGTCGTGGAAAATTCAGCTAATAATTCGGCGTGTTCCGAGCCAGACTGGGGTTTCGGCCTGAATTTATGATAGGAACCCGTGTTAATGTCCCCTGCTGAAGAACTGGGACAGGAAATTTGCTAGACCTCGAGAATTACAGGTGGATGGCAGAAGGGATATGACCATCACACACAGGGAAATGCATCATCAGTCCTTTCATTTAGATCTCTAACTGGCCGGTGTAAGGTCTAGGTGTGAGGCAGGTGTTGTGTGATCCATCTACACTAATTAAATGGTACGTGGTAATACAAATTTCTTTTGTGTATCCAGGAAGCTTAATCATATACATTCCACAATTTTAATTTACCAGAGTAGCTGGTTTTAATATTGTAATAATTAATTTAATGTTAGGTCTAGCTTTCTGTGAGTGTGAAGAAATGGGCATCGAGGGAGTTACAGTTCGGCGACCTATTGTGACTTAAGTCCCACTTATCTCACCCAAATTACTTGCATGTAATAATTCAGGTAATACCCTGGAAGCCTCCTGCAGGAAATTTGCTGACATAATAATAATAATTCATAAGGAAGATACCTATCTTGGATCGTGCACTGAAAGTACTAACAGATTTTCCTTTACAAATTTGACAAATTGGAACCCAGAGAATAATAACAATACGATTCATAAAGTATAACACACTGGAAGATAATTTAAAGTCAATCGGAGGAAAAAATAAATAAATCGACCGCCAGGTATAGGTATCCAAAGTCGGGGGATTCCTAATAGGTCATGTGATCGTCTCTCCGCCTATTACATGAGTCAGCTGACTGTATAACTTTATTGTTAGTTGTATAATTAAGCTAGGGATTCCCATGAGAAGAAAAAGGATTATTAGAGTTGCATCTGTCACAATGTGACAGAGTGAAGTGGAGTACGAAAATTGAGTACAACAACTGAGTACGACAACTGAGTATGACAGCTAAGTACGGCAACTGAGTACGACAACTGAGCACCACAGCTTATGCGACCTTAACAAGGGGGTTAAGAAAGGATAAGAAGCATAACAGTTTAAGAAATATGACGGTAAGAAAAGAGCAGCCAGATATAAGTTATTTTATACAGTTTATACGTAGCTGGATCGCTAGTACACTCAGCTCACACTCTGAGGTCCGGGGTTCAATTCCCCCGTACGGCAGGAAACATTAGGGACGTGTTTCCTTAAGGCAACTACAGTCCACGTTCAACCATCAGTAAAATGGGTACCTGGGTGTTAGTGGACTGGTGTGGGTCGCATCCTGGGTGTTAGTGGACTGGTGTGGGTCGCATCCTGGGTGTTAGTGGACTGGTGTGGGTCGCATCCTGGGTGTTAGTGGACTGGTGTGGGTCGCATCCTGGGACAAAAATTGACTTAATTTGCGGGAAATGCTCTGCATAACAAGCGGCTTTCTACATAGTAGTATGTCGTTGATGTCAGCTATGGTCTGTATACCTTGTACATGTACTTGTAGAAATAAAGATATTATTACAATGACGTTATGAGTCAAATAAAGAAATTGTAACTAACTGTGCAACAAAATAATCGTGCAGTGTGGCAATTATCAAGGATTCACTTGACAGCTTCAACAAGTTCAGGATGACGTTGTCCTCTGTTCCCTCATCTGTGTATGCACTATATAAGCCAGGACGAGTTACCTTCAGTGTCTTCTCTCTTACTTCGGCGTACTTGATAGATATAAACCACTCGTCGATAGATTAAGACCCGTGTCAGAACTCTGATCTGACGAATATTATAAGTAACTTCAAATTTCTTAGAAATTATTCACTAATATTCCCACTGCAGACTTCTACTGACATGAAAATGGTAAGTTCAACTCTCACGGAAGATTTTTACTGAGGTGCGTCAACTGTATTCGTGTTTATATAAGAGGAAGTTTTTACAATAATCTTAAGATATAAAACCATCAATTGACAACATGTTCTCTTGAAGCCAATGTTAGTGGAGTTATACAGAGATAATATTCTGGACATAATCCATATAAGTACCTGGTCTTAATTGCCAGAGTCAGATAAAAAATTACCACTACGTTATATTGCAAAGTGATTTAGTTGAAATTTCGGGCGTTGTGACTGTATCTTAGTGTTTAGAAAATGTATTTCCACATGTTAAAGGTACCCACACAGATTTATTCAGTATCATTATTGTTTCTGTCTTATATCGAAGTCCTTATGTCTAAGGGGTAGTTCAGAGGCCAAGGCTCAATTTTGGAAATGGTTCAAAATGAAGTTTTCATAGCCTGCCGTAAGTAAGTCTATCCAGGTATACACAAATACAATTACATAGATTATCATACATAGCAGCATATGTGTAGAGAACCTGGGATAACCCAAAAAAGTCAAAGTGGCGTCCTTTATGTGAAGCGTCTTATATCTTGTTGATCCCTGAGTTTCATGATCCCGTTTCAGAATTGATGATATAGATTAATATAGTATAATAGGTTTTTTAAAATGATTTTCATAGGCTTTGAATGTAATTCCACGCATTTTCTTGATTTATAGAATTGCATTCAATCCTGGAAGCATCCTCCCACTTTTTTTTTTTTTGTAGGAGTGGACCGCCATCACCAGGTCCACGGTGCACCGTGGACCTGGTGTCAAAGCTCTCGCTATGACGGGTTCGACTCCCGTCAAGAGTGGAAATATTGGGAGTGTTTCCTTGCACCTGCTGTCCATGTTCCACCCATCAGTAAAAATGGGTACCTGGGTGTTAGTCGACTGGTGTGGGTCGCATCCCGGGACAAAATTGATCTAATTTGCGGGAAATGCTTAGCAAAACAAGGGGCTCTCTATATAGTGGTATGTCACTGATGTCAGCTATGGTCTGTATACCTTGTACATGTCCATGACCGAGTGTCCCTCTGTAGTGTAAGAAAGAACTTTGTTCACTCTTGTCTTGGTATCCACCACTTCCATCCAGTATTCCTTTCCCCACGCTTGACCTATAGTGAACTGCTAAGCGTCAAGCACCAAGATCATACCATACAATGCCTTGTTGCTGGGTCTAAACCCAGTTCTTTTGAGTATGAATGGTAGACAATACCGACAAGATGAAGAAATAGACACATGTCAAACATCTGAGTATCTTTACTTCTAGACGTTTCGCTATTCATTGGCTTTTGTATATAGTTCTAGTCTTGCCATTATGTCCTTGAATTTGTATTGATAAAGCCACTGGATGGAGAAACGTCTACAATAAAGATACCCAGATGTTGTACATGTGTCTAATTCTTCACCCAGTTCTTTTCCTTTCCTCTCTAATCCTTCCTCTTCCCTTCCCCCACTATTCACTCCCTATCCTCACTTCCTACTCAACCTTCCCCCACTATTCACTCCCTATCCTCACTTCCTACTCAACCTTCACAAGATCCTTACCTGAGAATAAGCATAGTCTTGTCTAGGAAGGCAAAAAAGAATTAATACCAATTTTTCTTCTTAGTTTTTCTTTGATATGCGTATTTTTTTACTGACATCTAATAATATATGCCTTGGCTGCACACAGTTATCAGGAAATGTGAATTATCTGAGGATCAGTGATGCTGTTAACTGATTTCGTGTTATGGCTGAAACAAATTCCCATCTAAATAAAAAAAAATTCTTTTTACTTTATTTTCCAACAAAAGAAGTGATGAACATCAAAATGGTATACAATACCGACAGGTTGTTAGGTAAGGCACATATGCAACAGTTAGACAACTTTATTCCGAAACGTTTCGCCTACACAGTAGGCTTCTTCAGTCGAATACAGAAAATAGACTGTTCCTGCCTATTTTCTGTATTCGACTGAAGAAGCCTACTGTGTAGGCGAAACGTTTCGGAATAAAGTTGTCTAACTGTTGCATATGTGCCTTACCTAACAAAAGAAGTGATCATACTAAATATAAAACTCGAATAAAAGTCCCTGGGAAATAAATACCTTATTTGAGTTTTATGTGCGTTTTATACAATGTTAACTTCTTGACTTAAGAAATCGTAATGACACGATTGCAAACAAACCATACCCCCGGCCGGGATTGAACCCGCGGTTATAGAGTCTCAAAACTCCAGCCCGTCGCGTTAGCCACTAGACCAGCTAGCCACAATAAGATTCATCCAACTAGGTATATTTCTACACCATAGGAAGGTTAGCACAGGCACCACTGTGACCACAAATGCAAGTTTTTACAGACGAATCTCCAGCTAGCTGGTCTAGTGGCTAACGCGACGGGCTGGAGTTTTGAGACTCTATGACCGCGGGTTCAATCCTGGCCGGGGGTATGGTTAACTTCTTTTCTTACTAACACCCGCGTCAGGAAACACTTGTCCTGTTTCCTGACAAATCTTACCTAATCTCACCTCTTCTTAGAAGAAAGAGGAAGCAGAGAAACTATTTTTTCTAAGGTATGTGGAGTAATTAATTACTTTATTTAATAACACTGGAGTAGAGGTGAGAGTGAGACCTGAGTCAGGACTCTGTGCTGACGAATATTAAAAAAATCTTTAGCTTATTCTTATCAAACTGGAATTATCGTTACAGGGGATAATTAGTTCTATCTCCAGGGTCTCTTAGAGACTCTTGATTTCTTCACATTATAGCTTCTCTGATTTGTGAAAACTGTTCACAATGAAAAGGTTAATTTTCAACTGTTGGGCCTCTTCAGGGCGTTGAGATAGATCTGTACCGGGACTCTTGATCATATTTTAACAATGCTTTACCTAAATATTCTCAGTTTTTTAGTATCTGACTAGGATGACTTCCAGCTCCCTGGAGTTTTGAGGATGTCGCGTTACAGCTCCTGGGCTCCTTTCGGACTCTTAAGGATCTTTTAATACTACTTCATCCAGATCTTAAATTTAGACTGTGTTTCACAGAGTTGAGTTCCAGCTCCTGGGCGTCTTGAGTGTTGAGGTGCAGGAATACATATTAGTTATTACTGGAATCGTGGGAAACCTTTCTAGTATCACACACCGACTGAAACACATCTTATAAATGTACTAAAAACTGGTCCTTAACAAGTGTAACAATCCACAAGCAGTTGTAGGACCCGAGTTTGTGGCTTGTTGTATGCCTACCCAACGTTCAAGGGACTGGAACATAGATGGTCATAAATGATACACTAGTAAATTCTAATTCCTGGACAAGTAATAACCATAAACTGGGACTCGTTCATGACTGTTTAAGAATATTACGTGACTCCGCCAACAGGCAGTGACGACATATATGAGTCTTGTACTTTCTAAGCTACTTGCCAATGCTGCTGAAAATTCGTAATGGGCATACAAAAAATTTCAGAGTACACTGCCAATTGTCTTGCAAAGGGCAACAGTAACTATAAGAGAAAAACTTGCAATAAGATTTTGCATTGGACAATGCGAGGTACAATCTCAGAATGAATATTACATCAGTCTGTCTCTTTCCCTTTAGTTACTACTATAGTCAGCCTGACAGTCGTTTATACTGTAAATTTTCTTCTTCCCCAGACATTGGTAGCGGTGGCCATGTGCCTGATGCTAGGAGTGGCCTTGGCCCTACCTGTCCCTGTGGCCCTGCCTGCCCCTGAGGCTCAACCTGATGCACTAGCTAACCTTAATTTCCTCCGTGGTTATGGACGCGGGCCTGGTATTAACCCAGGTTTCAACATGGTCTTCAGACTCTTCAGTGGTGGACAAGGTTTTCGTCCTTACAGGCGCCGCCACCATCGCCGTGGATTCTATGGTTAATGTCACCTAGACCGAACTCTGTCAAGCTTCTCACTTATCTACTGTATACAGAGGTTGTGACGTCAGTGTCTGTGCACACATGTATGAACGTTTAAGTCATGACTCAAGTTTTAAGTGATGATTATCAACATCATAACAAAAAACACCCAGTTCCTGTTATCAGCAATAAAATTTATATCTATTCTTTATTACTTTCGTTCACCATAAATCAATAAAAATATTCCATACTAAAACTACGTGTGTTGTTTAAGTCCTCGTTACAGTAGTTATGCCGCCCCCTCGGCAGACCAAGCCTTCCTATTCATCTAAATATATGTGTGCAAACACCTGAAAACGCTCAGGTTTTATTTCCTGTTTTCACTGTGGTATTTATATACAAGTATACATACACACATGTATGGATATAAATACCCATGCATACATACACAAGCACATGCACGTCCATATATTCTGGTGTACAAGAAACTCATGACCGCTTTGTAACAGTCTGGTGTGAGTATTGAGGTACAGGTGCTGGTGTTAAGGGATACCGGGAATACATTTCTTGGATTTTACTGTTACCGATGCAAATTTAGTTCAGTATATCTACCTGATATAGAGTTCAGTATATCTACCTGATATAGAGTTCAGTATATCTACCTGATATAGAGTTCAGTATATCTACCTGATATAGAGTTATTGTTGTTTTATTCGTCAGGAAACAAGACAAGGGAAGATTTCTTCCAATATCTTCAATATTCTAAATATTTTTCTCAGTCGTCTCTTTAATAATTTGGGATCAACTGTTCCATTGCAATTAACTCTGGTATTCATTATATATAATATTATTAAATGTGCTGTTTAATGGGGGTAATTACAATCTGTATATATTGAAGAAAAGCCTAAGATAATTAACTCAGTCTAACCTACCCTAGAGGTTAGGTTAGCTAAGATTTGTCAGGAAACAGGACAAGTGTTTCCTGACGTGGGTCTTGGTTATATGATGACCCATCAATGGAGCTTTTTGTCATCTGACCGAGGCCTTCCACTGGCTTACCAGTCCACCACTGGGAATATTAATATCTATCTCTGTATTTATCGCTACAGTACTCGTTGAACATTTATCGCTACAGTACTCGCTGAACACTTATCGCTACAGTACTCGTTGAACATTTATCGCTACAGTACTCGCTGAACATTTATCGCTACAGTACTCGCTGAACATTTATCGCTACAGTACTCGCTGAACATTTATCGCTACAGTACTCGTTGAACATTTATCGCTACAGTACTCGTTGAACATTTATCGCTACAGTACTCGCTGAACATTTATCGCTACAGTACTCGCTGAACATTTATCGCTACAGTACTCGCTGAACATTTATCGCTACAGTACTCGCTGAACATTTATCGCTACAGTACTCGCTGAACATTTATCGCTACAGTACTCGCTGAACATCAACTGACCCTCAGTGACGAGTTGCGCTGTAATAATCGTTCCAGTCAGTGGAAAAAAACGTGTGACATCAATGTTCTTTTTATTTGTTAAAGTCCGGCAGCTCCTCACTGTCGATCATACAACTTAAACTGCTGCGTTCGACACTTATAACTAAAAAATTATATTGTTTGATAAAGATGACACAGTAATAGATGGTTATAAATGCGTAGTTACATGAAAATCCATGAAACACGCACTACACAGAATGTAAAGTGCTTCGAAGAATGAAAATACGTGCATAAATAGGATCCAAAAACTTCGAGGAGTGTAGCAACCCAGGAGGATCCAGCGGGCAGCAGCAGCCATGACAGGTTCAAGGACCCCATCGTTTCCTACTCCTCCACCACCGGTTTGCACAGTATATAAGACTGGTTGAGTACCATGGTGTGCCTGAGAGACCAATCAACAGTGACTGCGCCAACACCACCAACATGAAAGTGGTAAGTTCTACTCTCGCAAAACTTTTCTGAAAAGATTCAGAATTATACTGAACACAGAACTGCTATATGTATTCGCAATATACTTATTGTATAAAGCTGGCAGCATAGTATAAGGCAGCAAGTAGCGTTATTTGCGTGGTATCTCAGGAAGCCTAGCATTGTCATGAACTACCGAGAGAGGTGAGTCGCTGTGTTCCATCTGTATAATGGTACAAACAACCGACTCGTTCAGGAATTCATGCTACACCTGCGTGTCTATATTTGAAGAAGTTGGCGAAACATGTTCAAAATATAGATACCCGGGTGTTGCATGTGTCTAATACCTCGGTATGTATATTTAAACTTAATGGCTTCCAAAATGTGCTTATAGTGACAGTCCTCAATTAGGTTAAAACTCGTCGATATTAGGGTTGTATGATACCTGTACACAACCAGTCTTTTATAATTCAATCCTTGTCAGGAAACAAATATTTCCTGATCTGAGTCTTAGTCACATGATAATCCACAGCTGAAGCTTTTGGTCATCTGACCGAAGCCTTCTGCTGGCTTACCGTCCCACCCTTTCAAAAATTATGGTCATAGTTATAACCATTTCGTAACAATGTATATTCATTATTATTGCATAATATAAGTTCTAATGTGCTGATTTTATTAAACAAATTGGTTTATATGCAGTAATTACAACGACTATTTTGATCGACTTCAAATCCATAACACTGATTTGTTAAATTATATAAACCCAAACGGGCTACAAACTATCATGACAAATAATAATTAAAAAGATTCGTATATCTTCATTCGATAATTTTTCTTCTATAATCTTGGACTCAGAATAAGAAAATTTCTTAATTTCAATGAAAACTGTTATATTTCCATATGATAAGTTGAGGCTACAGTTGCTAAACAAATTCAGTTTTGTTTGGGATTGTTTACATATCAATTCCCATTTTTGTTGACGGAATTTGAATATCAGCATCCTGGTGATGTTTCTTGAATGTCTCTTCAGATCGGCTTCAAATCGTCATTAGTAACATTTAATTTCATAAAAATCGTAAAATATTATTTTCGATTAAAAGTGTGATAATCGATATATTTTCGGTGAAAAATTGTCAGAAAATGGCCGCAACTACTCTCAAACTTCGAAAAATATAATAATAATTATTTTTATGGACTTTCTTATATTATTTTTTGAAAATATACAAAAAATATACCACACTCTGCACTATTCCTTTTGCTTTCATTATGGTAAAGAGGGTTGGGCTTGTGGCATATGGGGACACCTTCCTCTGAGAGTGAATTATATCTATTATTGTTAAGGTATTTGATTAAGTTCAGTTAATCTTGTAACGAAAACATATATAGACATACGCACAGTAGTGCTAGTGGCTGTGTTAATACTAACAGTTCTAGGAGTGGTAGTGCTAGTGGCTGTGTTAATACTAACAGTTCGAGGAGTGGTAGTGCTAGTGGCTGTGTTAACACAATACTAACAGTTCTAGGAGTGGTAGTGCTAGTGGTTGTGTTAACACAATACTAACAGTTCTAGGAGTGGTAGTGCTAGTGGCTGTGTTAATACTAACAGTTCGAGGAGTGGTAGTGCTAGTGGCTGTGTTAATACTAACAGTTCGAGGAGTGGTAGTGCTAGTGGTTGTGTTAACACAATACTAACAGTTCTAGGAGTGGTAGTGCTAGTGGCTGTGTTAATACTAACAGTTCTAGGAGTGGTAGTGCTAGTGGCTGTGTTAATACTAACAGTTCTAGGAGTGGTAGTGCTAATGGTTGTGTTAACACAATACTAACAGTTCTAGGAGTGGTAGTGCTAGTGGCTGTGTTAATACTAACAGTTCTAGGAGTGGTAGTGCTAGTGGTTGTGTTAACACAATACTAACAGTTCTAGGAGTGGTAGTGCTAGTGGCTGTGTTAATACTAACAGTTCTAGGAGTGGTAGTGCTAATGGTTGTGTTAACACAATACTAACAGTTCGAGGAGTGGTAGTGCTAGTGGCTGTGTTAATACTAACAGTTCTAGGAGTGGTAGTGCTAGTGGTTGTGTTAACACAATACTAACAGTTCTAGGAGTGGTAGTGCTAGTGGCTGTGTTAATACTAACAGTTCTAGGAGTGGTAGTGCTAGTGGTTGTGTTAACACAATACTAACAGTTCTAGGAGTGGTAGTGCTAGTGGCTGTGTTAATACTAACAGTTCGAGGAGTGGTAGTGCTAGTGGCTGTGTTAATACTAACAGTTCTAGGAGTGGTAGTGCTAATGGTTGTGTTAACACAATACTAACAGTTCTAGGAGTGGTAGTGCTAGTGGCTGTGTTAATACTAACAGTTCTAGGAGTGGTAGTGCTAGTGGCTGTGTTAACACAATACTAACAGTTCTAGGAGTGGTAGTGCTAGTGGCTGTGTTAATACTAACAGTTCTAGGAGTGGTAGTGCTAGTGGTTGTGTTAACACAATACTAACAGTTCTAGGAGTGGTAGTGCTAGTGGTTGTGTTAACACAATACTAACAGTTCTAGGAGTGGTAGTGCTAGTGGTTGTGTTAACACAATACTAACAGTTCTAGGAGTGGTAGTGCTAGTGGCTGTGTTAATACTAACAGTTCTAGGAGTGGTAGTGCTAGTGGTTGTGTTAACACAATACTAACAGTTCTAGGAGTGGTAGTGCTAGTGGCTGTGTTAATACTAACAGTTCTAGGAGTGGTAGTGCTAGTGGCTGTGTTAATACTAACAGTTCGAGGAGTGGTAGTGCTAGTGGTTGTGTTAACACAATACTAACAGTTCTAGAAGTGGTAGTGCTAGTGGCTGTGTTAATACTAACAGTTCTAGGAGTGGTAGTGCTAGTGGCTGTGTTAATACTAACAGTTCGAGGAGTGGTAGTGCTAGTGGCTGTGTTAATACTAACAGTTCGAGGAGTGGTAGTGCTAGTGGTTGTGTTAACACAATACTAACAGTTCTAGGAGTGGTAGTGCTAGTGGTTGTGTTAACACAATACTAACAGTTCTAGGAGTGGTAGTGCTAGTGGCTGTGTTAACACAATACTAACAGTTCTAGGAGTGGTAGTGCTAGTGGTTGTGTTAACACAATACTAACAGTTCTAGGAGTGGTAGTGCTAGTGGTTGTGTTAACACAATACTAACAGTTCTAGGAGTGGTAGTGCTAGTGGTTGTGTTAACACAATACTAACAGTTCGAGGAGTGGTAGTGCTAGTGGCTGTGTTAATACTAACAGTTCGAGGAGTGGTAGTGCTAGTGGTTGTGTTAACACAATACTAACAGTTCTAGGAGTGGTAGTGCTAGTGGCTGTGTTAATACTAACAGTTCTAGGAGTGGTAGTGCTAGTGGCTGTGTTAACACAATACTAACAGTTCTAGGAGTGGTAGTGCTAGTGGCTGTGTTAACACAATACTAACAGTTCTAGGAGTGGTAGTGCTAGTGGCTGTGTTAATACTAACAGTTCTAGGAGTGGTAGTGCTAGTGGCTGTGTTAATACTAACAGTTCTAGGAGTGGTAGTGCTAGTGGCTGTGTTAATACTAACAGTTCTAGGAGTGGTAGTGCTAGTGGCTGTGTTAATACTAACAGTTCGAGGAGTGGTAGTGCTAGTGGCTGTGTTAATACTAACAGTTCGAGGAGTGGTAGTGCTAGTGGTTGTGTTAACACAATACTAACAGTTCGAGGAGTGGTAGTGCTAGTGGCTGTGTTAATACTAACAGTTCGAGGAGTGGTAGTGCTAGTGGTTGTGTTAACACAATACTAACAGTTCTAGGAGTGGTAGTGCTAGTGGTTGTGTTAACACAATACTAACAGTTCTAGGAGTGGTAGTGCTAGTGGCTGTGTTAATACTAACAGTTCGAGGAGTGGTAGTGCTAGTGGTTGTGTTAACAAAATACTAACAGTTCTAGGAGTGGTAGTGCTAGTGGCTGTGTTAATACTAACAGTTCTAGGAGGTTTTAGTGCTAGTGGTTGTGTTAACACAATACTAACAGTTCTAGGAGTGGTAGTGCTAGTGGCTGTGTTAATACTAACAGTTCTAGGAGTGGTAGTGCTAGTGGCTGTGTTAATACTAACAGTTCTAGGAGTGGTAGTGCTAGTGGCTGTGTTAATACTAACAGTTCTAGGAGTGGTAGTGCTAGTGGCTGTGTTAATACTAACAGTTCTAGGAGTGGTAGTGCTAGTGGCTGTGTTAATACTAACAGTTCTAGGAGTGGTAGTGCTAGTGGTTGTGTTAACACAATACTAACAGTTCTAGGAGTGGTAGTGCTAGTGGCTGTGTTAATACTAACAGTTCGAGGAGTGGTAGTGCTAGTGGTTGTGTTAACACAATACTAACAGTTCGAGGAGTGGTAGTGCTAGTGGCTGTGTTAATACTAACAGTTCTAGGAGTGGTAGTGCTAATGGTTGTGTTAACACAATACTAACAGTTCGAGGAGTGGTAGTGCTAGTGGTTGTGTTAACACAATACTAACAGTTCTAGGAGTGGTAGTGCTAGTGGCTGTGTTAATACTAACAGTTCGAGGAGTGGTAGTGCTAGTGGCTGTGTTAATACTAACAGTTCTAGGAGTGGTAGTGCTAGTGGCTGTGTTAATACTAACAGTTCTAGGAGTGGTAGTGCTAGTGGCTGTGTTAATACTAACAGTTCTAGGAGTGGTAGTGCTAGTGGCTGTGTTGGGACAATAACAGTTCTAGTGGTAGTACTAGTGGTTGTGTTGGAATAACAGTTCTATGAGTGGTAGTGCTAGTGGCTGTGTTAATACTAACAGTTCTAGTGGTAGTGCTAGTGGTTGTGTTGGAATAACAGTTCTAGTAGTGTTAGTGCTAGTGGTTGTGTTGGCACAATAGCAGCAGTTCTAGCAGTGCTAGTGGTTGTGTTGGAACAATAACAGTTCTAGTACCAATAGTACTAGTAGCTGTGTTGGAACAACAATAGTTCTAGTAGCAGTATTACTAGTAGCTGTGTTGGAACAACAATAGTTCTAGTTGCAGTAGTACTAGTAGCTGTGTTGGAACAACAACAGTTCTAGTAGGAGTAGTACTAGTAGCTGTGTTGGAGCAACAATAGTTCTAGTAGCAGTAGTACTAGTAGCTGTGTTGGAACAACAATAGTTCTAGTAGCAGTAGTACTAGTAGCTGTGTTGGAACAACAATAGTTCTAGTTGCAGTAGTACTAGTAGCTGTGTTGGAACAACAACAGTTCTAGTAGCAGTAGTACTAGTAGCTGTGTTGGAGCAACAATAGTTCTAGTAGCAGTAGTACTAGTAGCTGTGTTGGAACAACAATAGTTCTAGTTGCAGTAGTACTAGTAGCTGTGTTGGAACAACAACAGTTCTAGTAGCAGTAGTACTAGTAGCTGTGTTGGAACAACAATAGTTCTAGTAGCAGTAGTACTAGTAGCTGTGTTGGAACAACAACAGCTCTAGTAGCAGTAGTACTAGTAGCTGTGTTGGAACAACAATAGTTCTAGTAGCAGTAGTACTAGTAGCTGTGTTGGAACAACAATAGTTCTAGTAGCAGTAGTACTAGTAGCTGTGTTGGAACAACAACAGCTCTAGTAGCAGTAGTACTAGTAGCTGTGTTGGAACAACAATAGTTCTAGTAGCAGTAGTACTAGTAGCTGTGTTGGAACAACAACAGTTCTTGTAAAGAACAGAAAGGCACAATACCGTGACTGGAACAATACACAACTAGCCCGAACACTTACGAAGTCACACTGACTTTGTTAGTGTGACATTGTAAATTGTCCAAGTCGGACCGAAACGTCGTCGTAAGCTCCTCTCTTTTATGTTTTGAACAGTTCTAATGATCGTACTGCTACCTGTTTTGTTAGCACAATAAGTTCTAGTGGTATTAATAGTGGTTGTCTTGAAACAATAACAGTTCTAGCAGTAGTAGTAGTGCTAGTGGATGTGTTAGCACAATAACATCAGTTCACTGCTAGTAGTCAATGTCTACTTCCTGCCTTCCTCTTACGTCGTTCCGCCGGTCATTATATTCCCTTCACTTACTTCTTCAAGTCGAGGATGCTTGCTGCTGCCGGAGTGAGAGAGTGACAGGTTATACTATGCTATTCCCATCTCAAATTTCTTAACAGAATTAAAGGCATCTAGAGTCTAGTTTTTCGTTACGAGTAATGTGCTGTCTGTCTTTCTCCCTGTACTCTGGTAGACTGTGTTAACTTCGTTTCCTTCTTCCGCAGATATTGTTAGCGTTGGCCCTGTGCCTGATGCTGGGGATGGCCCTGGCCCTGCCTATGGCTGTTTCAGACGCCGTAGCTGATGCTCATCACCGTCATGGTTACGGAGGTTATGGTGGCTTCGGAGGTGGAGGTTATGGTGGCTACGGAGGCATTGGTGGATTCGGTGGATATGGTGGAAACATCGGGTTTGGCAACGGGTTTGCTGGTGGATTTAACAGCGGATATGGAGGAGGCTTTGGTAGATATAGTCCATATAGCACCTACGGCTAATGTCTGTGACGGACGGAGGGGAATGTGGTCCAGTGCGCATGTGAAGTAACTTACCGAGAGATTCAGTGACGGGTAACTAACTTCTGTCGGCCGTCACATGTATTTATTTGCGTGTTTGGTTGTGTAGCAGAACTGTTACTCGTTAATAATTAAAATTTTTGTTGACAAATATTCAATAAATGTTTCATTGTTTATGTTTTTGGTTTCTTTAACCTTAGTTCCTTATTTGTGTTATATGACTGGTGAAATTCCTTCTACGCACAATGCACTGTAAAATCTAACTTGGTAAGAGGAACCTTGTTTAATGTGTCTCAGTGCTGTAAAACAATTGTTTGTGCTGACAATGATTTAAAGTACTATTAATCCATCACCTGAAAACATGACAGGAGGTGGAACATGAGAGAGGAAAACATGACAGGAGGTGGAACATGAGAGAGGAAAACATGACAGGAGGTGGAACATGAGAGAGGAAAACATGACAGGAGGTGGAGCATGAGAGAGGATAACATGACAGGAGGTGGAACATGAGAGAGGAAAACATGACAGGAGGTGGAACATGAGAGAGGAAAACACGAGGCTTCTTACTATGTGACGGGTGACTCAACAAGGGAGAAAAATGTCCCGTAGACAGCCAACTTGTAGTCAAAATGTGATAAATACTTTAGAAAACTGACAAATTGAAAATGAGACACTTTTGCAACATTTGGGAATGTTAATTCGTCACACAGTGGCTTCATCAGTCCAATGCAAAGAAGAACAGAAGAAAAAGATGAGGAATTTGAGGTAATCAGGCCCTCAGCCTGGAATCGATGTGTTCAGTCCATCCGTCTTGAAGACTGATGGCTGAGGGACTGATGACTCCAAACTCCTCCTCTTTTTCTACCGGTCTTCTTTGTATAGGACTGATGAAGCCACTGTGTGGCGAAACGTTTCCTCAATAAAGATTTCAAAATGTACAAATGACTCTTTCTTCAGCAAATAAAAACATCAACTTCCGTAAGATTGTGGATTATAACTAACCTTTCTTCCAGTTATGTTCTTACCCTCGTATTAAGATTGTGGATTATAACTAACATTTCTTCCAGTTATGTTCTTACTCTCGTCTTAAGATTGTGGATTATCACTAACCTTTCTTCCAGTTATGTTCTTACCCTCGTCTTAAGATTGTGGATTATTACTAACCTTTCTTCCAGTTATGTTCTTACTCTCGTCTTAAGATTGTGGATTATTACTAACCTTTCTTCCAGTTATGTTCTTACTCTCGTCTTAAGATTGTGGATTATCACTAACCTTTCTTCCAGTTATGTTCTTACCCTTGTCTTAAGATTGTGGATTATAACTAACCTTTCTTCCAGTTATGTTCTTACCCTCGTCTTAAGATTGTGGATTATAACTAACCTTTCTTCCAGTTATGTTCTTACCCTCGTCTTAAGATTGTGGATTATTACTAACCTTTCTTCCAGTTATGTTCTTACCCTCGTCTTAAGATTGTGGATTTTCACTAACCTTTCTTCCAGTTATGTTCTCACTCTCGTCTTAAGATTGTGGATTATCACTAACCTTTCTTCCAGTTATGTTCTTACCCTCGTCTTAAGATTGTGGATTATAACTAACCATTCTTCCAGTTATGTTCTTACCCTCGTATGTTGCCATCAGTGCCTTTCAACGACTCCAATGGAAATAAGTCACTTTGACTTTGGTGTTATCCTAGAGGTTTTCTTCACATATGTTGCTATGTACGATAATCTGTATAACTGTATTTGTGTATACCTGAATAAACTTACTTTGTTGTTTCTCTTACTATCTCCTGTACCTCCTAGGAAAAACTAAAGACTGGTAAGTCAGTGGAAGGCCTCGGTTAGATGACTAAAAGTTCCAGTAGCGAGTCATCGGATTAAGATCCGCGTACGGAACCATTAATCCTGTTTCTTGACGAATCTTACCTAATCTAGCCTGCACTACCTGTTATATATAAAAATGGGTTGTCGAAAGATTAAGACCCGTGTCAGGACTTCGTCCTGAGGACTCAACAACAATCCTGTACTTCCTGGCCTCTAGTGAGAACCTGCAAATATAACTCTTTCTCCCGCTTCCTTCTACCTTCTCCACTCCTGTTTTCCTGTCAAAGTTACCACATCGTCTACCTTCCTCTTATTTTCTTTACATTAAGGAATGCTTATTCTTTCTCTGAAATTGTATTAGGAAGTACAGAAATCTGCTACAAACAAAGTTGTGGCGACTTATCGTAATATCGCAACACTTAAATTTGGAAGCACTTGAATTACACAGAACAAAACTGTCTTGGCAATGTTTTGTCCTGCGTCGACTGGCGGATGTGTGGAATATGTAATTGAACTTGGGTTACTCTCCACCATCAGATGTCCAGCTGCAGATGATCTCTTGTATTGAGTGGCTTGCAACTGTGGCAACTGTTGCAGAAGTGAATATGAATGTTGCAGAGCTGGATGATCCTGTTCATCCATGTGCGACCAATGTTGTGTTCACTGTGATTATTTAGCAGTTGAAGATGACACTGATGAATACACACACACACACACACACACACACACACACACACACACACAGGGAGATTGACTGGGAAAACCTGGAGCCACATGGGGGTCCCGAAACATGGAGAGCCAGGATGTTGGACGTGGTGCTGGAAAACCTCATGCACCAACATGTTAAGGACACTACCAGAGTGAGAGGGGAGGATGAACCAGCAAGATTGGACCTTGTGTTCACCCTGGGCAGCTCAGACATTGAGGACATCAAGTATGAGAGTCCCCTAGGAGCTAGCGACCACGTGGTTCTGTGCTTTGAATACATAGTAGAGCTGCAAGTGGAGAGAATAACAGGAGTAGAATGGGAAAAACCTGACTATAAAAGAGGGGACTACATAGGGTTGAAGAACTTCCTGCGGGAGGTCCAGTGGGACAGAGAACTGGCAGGAAAGCCAGTAAATGAAATGATGGAATATGTAGCAACAAAATGCAAGGAGGCAGTGGAAAGGTTCATTCCCAAGGGCAACAGTAACAACGGGAAGACCAGAACAAGCCCCTGGTTCACCCGACGGTGTAAGGAGGCAAAAACAAAGTGCAATAGAGAATGGAAAAAGTACAGAAGGCAGAGAACACACGAAAATAGGGAGATCAGTCGCAGAGCCAGGAATGAGTACGCACAGGTAAGGAGGGAGGCCCAGCGACAGTATGAAAATGACATAGCATCGAGAATCAAGACTGACCCGAAACTGTTGTATAGCCACATCAGGAGGAAGACAACAGTCAAAGACCAGGTGATCAGATTAAGGACAGAAGGTGGAGAACTCACAAGAAATGATCAGGAGGTATGTGAGGAGCTGAACAGGAGATTCAAGGAAGTTTTTACAGTAGAGACAGGAAGGGCTGTGGGAAGACAGAACAGAAGGGAACATCAAGAGGGAATATACCAACAAGTGTTGGATGACATACGAACAACTGAGGAGGAGGTGAAGAAGCTCTTAAGTGACCTTGACACCTCAAAGGCGATGGGACCGGACATCTCCCCATGGGTCCTTAGAGAAGGAGCAGAGATGCTGTGTGTGCTTCTAACCACAATCTTCAACACATCCCTTGAAACTGGGCAACTACCTGAGAAATGGAAGACAGCTAATGTAGTCCCCATATTTAAGAAAGGAAACAGAAACGAGGCACTAAACTACAGACCTGTGTCTCTGACATGTATCGTGTGCAAGGTCATGGAGAAGATTATCAGGAGGAGAGTGGTCGAACACCTGGAAAGGAACAAGATTATAAATGAAAACCAGCATGGGTTCATGGAAGGCAAATCTTGTATCACAAACCTCCTGGAGTTTTATGACAAGGTAACAGAAGTAAGACACGAGAGAGAGGGTTGGGTAGATTGCGTTTTCCTAGACTGCAGGAAGGCCTTTGACACAGTTCCCCACAAGAGATTAGTGCAGAAGCTGGAGGATCAGGCACACGTAAAAGGAAGGGCACTGCAATGGATAAGGGAATACCTGACAGGGAGGCAGCAACGAGTCATGGTACGTGAGGAGGTATCACAGTGGGCGCCTGTTACGAGCGGGGTCCCACAGGGGTCAGTTCTAGGACCAGTGCTATTTTTGATATATGTGAACGACATGATGGAAGGAATAGACTCTGAAGTGTCCCTGTTCGCAGATGACGTGAAGCTGATGAGAAGAATTAAATCGGACGAGGATGAGGCAGGACTGCAAAGAGACCTGGAGAGGCTGGACATGTGGTCCAGTAACTGGCTTCTCGAATTCAATCCAGCCAAATGCAAAGTCATGAAGATTGGGGAGGGGCAAAGAAGACCGCAGACAGAGTATAGGCTAGGTGGACAAAGACTACAGACCTCACTCAGGGAGAAAGACCTTGGGGTGACCATAACACCGAGCACATCACCGGAGGCACACATCAACCAAATAACCGCTGCAGCATACGGGCGCCTGGCAAACCTGAGAATAGCGTTCCGATACCTTAATAAGGAATCGTTCAAGACACTGTACACTGTGTATGTTAGGCCCATACTGGAGTATGCAGCACCAGGCTGGAACCCACACCTGGTCAAGCACGTCAAGAAGTTAGAGAAAGTACAAAGGTTTGCAACAAGGCTAGTCCCAGAGCTCAAGGGAATGTCGTACGAGGAAAGGTTAAGGGAAATCGGACTGACGACACTGGAGGACAGAAGGGTCAGGGGAGACATGATAACGACATACAAGATACTGCGGGGAATAGACAAGGTGGACAGAGATAGGATGTTCCAGAGAGGGGACACAGGGACAAGGGGTCACAACTGGAAGCTGAAGACTCAGACGAGTCACAGGGACGTTAGGAAGTATTTCTTCAGTCATAGAGTTGTCAGCAAGTGGAATAGCCTAGCAAGTGAAGTAGTGGAGGCAGGAACCATACATAGTTTTAAGAAGAGGTATGACAAAGCTCAGGAAGCAGAGAGAGAGAGGATCCAGCAGCGATCAGTGAAGAGGCGGGGCCAGGAGCTGAGTCTCGACCCCTGCAACCACAATTAGGTGAGTACAATTAGGTGAGTACACACACACACCCACACACACCCACACACACACACAGACACACAGACACACACACGCACACACGCACGCACGCACGCACGCACGCACGCACGCACGCACGCACACACACACACAGGCTTAGTGTCTAATCGACATGTGCCTAGGACAAAATGGTAACTAACTAACTAACACACACACACACACACACACACACACACACACACATACCTAAGAATAGTGCTCCGATACCTCAGTAAGGAATCGTTTAAGACTCTATATACAGTGTACGTCAGACCCGCATTAGAGTGTGCAGCACCAGTCTGGAACTCACACCTGATCAAGCATGTCAAGAAATTAGAGAAAGTGCAAAGGTTTGCAACAAGACTAGTCCCAGAGCTAAAGGGCATGTCCTATGAGGAGTGGTTAAGGGAAATCAACCTGACGACACTGGAGGACAGTAGGGATAGGGGGGACATGATAACGACATATAAAATACTGAGAGGAATTGACAAGGTGGATAGAGACATGATGTTTCAGAGATGGGACACAGAAACAAGGGGTCACCTATGAGGAGAGGTTAAGGGAACTCAACCTGATGACACCTGAAGACATGAGGGATAGGGGAAACATGATAACGACCTACAAAATTCTGAGAGAAATTGACAAAGTGAACAGAAGTAAAATGTTTCAGAGATGGGACACAGGGAAAGGGCACAACTTGAAGTTGAAAACTCAGATGTTAGCAAGTACTTCTTTAGCCTCAGAGTTGTCAGGAAGTGGAACAACCTGGAGAGTGATGTAGTAGAGGCGGGATCCATACATGGCTTTAAGAAGAGGTACGATAAGGGTCTTGGAGCAGGAAGAGACTGGACCTAGTAGCGACCAGCAAAGACACGAGGCCAGGAGCTGTGACTCCACCCCTGCAACCACAAATAGGTGAGTAAACACACGCAGATATATATATATATATATATATATATATATATATATATATATATATATATATATATATATATATATATATATATATATATATATATAGTTGTTATTGTCATCGGATTTAACTGAATAATTGTAGCAGACTTAGATTGGAATTTTCCAACCGTTAGAGAGGTGAGGAGTGGAACCAGGCAGGTTATACCACAGAACGGGGGAATCCCTCCAATATTCACAACGATCTGGTACTTGCCATCAGTGAGCTCGTCACTGATCCAGGTTTGCAAACAACGTATTAAGAAGGTCTACTACGATGAATACAACAACAGAACAACTAAACAATGGTCCGTGAGTGTGTTGTGTGACCGCCACTTGTTGGGTCCTAGCGGAAGATTCTGCTATTCCCGTGAATCGTATTATAATTTATTTGACATACTTGACATAAGAAGATATTATGAGGACCCCCAACTGAAATTAGTCACTTTGTCTAAGCTCTTTTTTTTGGGTTATCCTACATAGTTTAGACATGTATGACAATTATATTTACGTGTGTGTGTTGTGGTGTACCTGGTAATAAGCCAGGTAGACTAGGTCTACTAAATCTGCAGGAATTTTTGAGGCACAACTACTGCTCGTATAAACAAATATATTTAATAATTTTCAGTGCCATTTCTTTTATTATCAAATCTATGTTGACTATAACTTATTCTTTCATTCAGATATTTTAATGTATCTCATTAAAGGTATTCATTAATTTTCCTTAAATTGCTGACCAGCTCGTAAGGTATTTCAGGAACATCTTGTGTCTTCTTGCATAATAACTACTAAGCTGTTACCTTCTTAACTTTCCTTCTAATTATTTACTTATTAAACAAATCATTAGACAAGAGCCTGAGCTTGCTACCATCTGCAGCTCATAAGACTGCCATCCCCACGAGCCCATTTGAGGCGGGGTAGATGGCAGACCAGTGGCCTAGCTTCTCCCTACGAGCCCCGTGAGGGCGGGGAATGTGGCTAGGCCTGGGGACACTTGGTCCCAAAGATGAGGAGGTACTTGTACCTCCTCCCATGGGAGACTTACGTCTCGAGACATTCCCCAGATAGGGAGCCAAGGCCGGGTCACCACTACTTGGAAAAGACCCAGGCCGGGAGAATACCGGCGAAAAAAAAAAAAATCATTAGACAGTACCTAGTGTATTGTGTCGAGAGCCTCCCGACTCCATGAGGGTCATTAATCCCACGCTCCAATTAGTTACCAAACAGCAACTATTCTAAATCTCTTAAATATAGGCCTAAAGGAATATTTCAACGAATATTCCTTGACAGGTAAACACTCCTACGTATATACCCTCGGAGTGCAAAAACGTATTGTGATGGAAAATTATCTTAATAATATGGGGGAAATCCCTGGCAAAACCATAAGAATGATGCTTGCTGTTTTTCTGCTACAGTCTAGCATGTGTGCTGCGGTGTCGACACACCTTAACCACTACACACACACACAATAAACAAATAGCAACATTACTTAATGCTCTCAGAAAGGTAACAACGGTACATCTAGAAGAACTGCATGGAATCAAAGCTACAGATAATCAAGCTGACTGTATCAAAAGTAAAAAAAAAAAAAAATGTAAGCGTGAATATGACAAAAGCTCTTCCTTCGGTTTGGCAACTTTGTCCCCAACGCCCACCTTAGCTAAATTCAAGGTCGTCTCCTTCCCCATCCTTCCCCGCCACCTGCTTCTTCTGTATATAACACCGGATGAACCACTACTGTGTCTGAGAAATCCGTGAGCAGTGATCCCACTAAGACCGTCTCTTATCAACATGAAAGTTGTAAGTTAGACTCTCGTCAACCAGTCTGTATTGCACACTATATTCGTGGTCACATTTACAATATTGATGGATATACACATTATTGATGGATAGGTTCACAATATCGGTGGATATACTCACATTATTGGTGGATATACTCAAAATATGGGTGGACATATATCTAACATTAGTAGAAATGTTAGCGACATTTGTGGATGTATTCGCAATATATTTAAGTTATATAACCAGACATGCGGTATGTGGTCGCGATCAGTTATACTATGACAGTATCCCAGGAACCTGGCAGTGTGGTCGCGACCAGTTATACTACGACAGTATCCCAGGAACCTGGCAGTGTGGTCGCGACCAGTTATACTACGACAGTATCCCAGGAACCTGGCAGTGTTACATGCCCTTCTAAGATAATAAATACCTTGTGAAGGACTATGAGGTAATGAGTGAAAACGCTGATAAAAGAGCCCATCCACTTAGTGGCCAGATCCTGCAGTACTTAACCTGACAGAGAGAGGCACATATCAAGGCCCCGCTTGATCATTATCATATTAACTTTAGGGAACTTGTGATATGTGAAGATGGGTCTTGTAAGTTCTTAATTTGACAGTTTTACGTTTTTACGAAAATCGGAGGTTAACCCTTAAATGGTCCAAACGTATATATACGTTTTCTCAACATCTGAAAGTATGTAAAAGAGAGTAGATCTACTTTTGTAGCACTACGAATTTGAACGTCGATTTGTTTGGACCGTTTAAGGGTTTTAACAAGAGTAATAATGATAGAGTGAACCACGTACAAATATAAATTGTAATACATTAATGTGAAAGAAGGTTCCCAGCAGCTGGACTCTCAAGCCTATTAATGGAGGGGGATGTGTTCAGACAGGATTTAGGGGAACACGTATGTGATCTTCACGAATTTTGCCTTAATTTTAAGTGTGTACGGCGCGACCAAAGCCGGATTAAGATTTTGTAGGCCCCTGGGCTACAGGTAGTGAGGCCCCTGGGCCACAGGTACTGTGAGGCCCCTGGGCTACAGGTACAGTGAGGCCCCTGGGCCACAGGTACTGTGAGGCCCCTGGGCTACAGGTACAGTGAGGCCCCTGGACTACAGGTACTGTGAGGCCCTCAGTAATATTTTCAAAGGAAGAAAAATTTACCACAACAGTCAACAGTTTATCATATACGTGATGTAATAACATACTGTAATTATAAACTTACAGCAGTAACTAACTGTGTACACTTCATTTAGTTTCTGGAGGCCCTCCAGCTGGCGGAGGACCCTGGGCTGCAGCCCCTAAAGCCCATGCTTTAAGAGGCACGTAAGTTCCCCCGGTTTCTAATAACATGTTCATTTTTCCACTATAATCTACCTCGTCCATCACAGCGCAGACCTCTACAACACAATATTTTTTTTCTCTCTCCACTCATCCTGTCAGACAATTATTGTGTTAACTTGAGTTATCTTCTTCCCCAGACACTAATAGCGGTGGCCCTGTGCCTGATGCTGGGGGTGGCCCTGGCCCTACCGGCTCCTATGGCCTTGGCCCTGCCCGTCCCTGTGGCCCTCCCTGACGCCCTAGCTGATCCTCACCGCCACCATCATCGCCATGGCGGCTTCGGTAGATATGGTGGTTATGGAGGCTACGGCGGTTATGGAGGAGGATTAGGCGGCTTAGGAGGCTTTGGTGGTTTTGGAGGCTTAGGCGGCTTCGGAGGATTTGGTGGCGGCTTTGGTGGCGGGTTTGGAGGACTGGGAGGAGGATATGGAGGCGGCTACTGGTAACTTCGACTAATATCACACTCAAGGACATTTCTGGTGGCCTTCAACACCGCCCAGCCCACACCAGCCTACACCAGCCTACTCAATGAAAAAATTAAGAACAATAAACACCCATAATAGTAAACACATTATAGTGAAGTCTTTGTAAAGATAAATACATTAATCATTACTATTCTGGCGGATTTCAATAAAAACGTTCACTTTTTTTTTGCATTTTTCTAAGTCCTTCCCGGTGTATTTGTTATAATTCTATATCTAGTTAAATACTGTGATTTTATCAAAGGTATATAAATCAGATATGATGACTAAGAAACGTGCAACATCTGGATATCATTACCTGAGAGACGTTTCGCCCAACACCACAGCCATAATAAGTAAGGAATCAACCTTGGTAATTCCGGCAAATTGGTTTAGAAAGACCCGTGAGCGAACACTAGGATATATTTATCAGAAAATGTTTCGGTGATCCCAGGACCGAAACGTATTCTAACAAATATGTCCTAGTGTTTGCTGACGTGTCTTAATTATAACCATCATCAGTGTAATACACACATAGGAAAGGAACTCGTAGAGTTGAAGCAGTGGGGACAAAGTTGAAGCAGTGGGGACAAAGTTGAAGCAGTGGGGACAAAGTTGAAGCAGTGGGGACAAAGTTGAAGCAGTGGGGACAAAGTTGAAGCAGTGGGGACAAAGTTGAAGCAGTGGGGACAAAGTTGAAGCAGTGGGGACAAAGTTGAAGCAGTGGGGACAAAGTTGAAGCAGTGGGGACAAAGTTGAAGCAGTGGGGACAAAGTTGAAGCAGTGGGGACAAAGTTGAAGCAGTGGGGACAAAGTTGAAACAGTGGGGACAAAGTTGAAGCAGTGGGGACAAAGTTGAAACAGTGGGGACAAAGTTGAAGCAATGGGGACAAAGTTGAAGCAGTGGGGACAAAGTTGAAGCAGTGGGGACAAAGTTGAAGCAGTGGGGACAAAGTTGAAGCAGTGGGGACAAAGTTGAAGCAGTGGGGACAAAGTTGAAGCAGTGGGGACAAAGTTGAAGCAGTGGGGACAAAGTTGAAGCAGTGGGGACAAAGTTGAAGCAGTGGGGACAAAGTTGAAGCAGTGGGGACAAAGTTGAAGCAGTGGGGACAAAGTTGAAGCAGTGGGGACAAAGTTGAAGCAGTGGGGACAGAAGTAATGGTGCTGTGAAATATTAGCTGTTTACTGTATTTCTCACAGTATGAATATATTATATTTTCCGGGAACTGTGGATATAAATCCAGATATACTCATGTAATCTCTTTTGGGGCCTAGTTCATAGGCCTTATGTACATCCATAGGCTCTTGTGTACATCCATACGCTCTTATGTACATCCATAGGCTCTTGTGTACATCCATACGCTCTTGTGTACATCCATATGCTCTTGTGTACATCCATACGCTCTTGTGTACATCCATATGCTCTTGTGTACATCCATATGCTCTTGTGTACATCCATACGCTCTTGTGTACATCCATATGCTCTTGTGTACATCCATAGGCTCTTGTGTACATCCATACGCTCTTGTGTACATCCATAGGCTCTTGTGTACATCCATACGCTTGTGTACATCCATACGCTCTTGTGTACATTCATACGCTCTTATGTACATCCATACGCTCATGTGTACATCCATACGCTCTTGTGTACATCCATAGGCTCTTGTGTACATCCATACGCTCTTATGTACATCCATAGGCTCTTGTGTACATCCATACGCTCTTGTGTACATCCATATGCTCTTGTGTACATCCATACGCTCTTGTGTACATCCATATGCTCTTGTGTACATCCATACGCTCTTGTGTACATCCATATGCTCTTGTGTACATCCATACGCTCTTATGTACATCCATAGACTCTTGTGTACATCCATACGCTCTTGTGTACATCCATATGCTCTTGTGTACATCCATACGCTCTTGTGTACATCCATATGCTCTTGTGTACATCCATACGCTCTTGTGTACATCCATATGCTCTTGTGTACATCCATATGCTCTTGTGTACATCCATATGCTCTTGTGTACATCCATATGCTCTTGTGTACATCCATAGGCTCTTGTGTACATCCATATGCTCTTGTGTACATCCATAGGCTCTTGTGTACATCCATACGCTTGTGTACATCCATACGCTCTTGTGTACATCCATACGCTCTTGTGTACATCCATACGCTCTTGTGTACATCCATACGCTCTTGTGTACATCCATATGCTCTTGTGTACATCCATATGCTCTTGTGTACATCCATATGCTCTTGTGTACATCCATATGCTCTTGTGTACATCCATAGGCTCTTGTGTACATCCATATGCTCTTGTGTACATCCATAGGCTCTTGTGTACATCCATACGCTTGTGTACATCCATACGCTCTTGTGTACATCCATACGCTCATGTGTACATCCATACGCTTTTGTGTACATCCATACGCTCATGTGTACACCCATACGCTTTTGTGTACATCCATACGCTCATGTGTACACCCATACGCTCTTGTGTACATCCACACGCTCATGTGTACACCCATACGCTTTTGTGTACATCCATACGCTCATGTGTACACCCATACGCTCTTGTGTACATCCACACGCTCATGTGTACATCCATACGCTCATGTGTACATCCATACGCTCATGTGTACTTCCATACGCTCTTGCTCTACCGTGTTAGTGTCTTTATTATGCTCCCCATACCCATCTTGTGAGTGGTAATCAAAGGATTACAGAGGTACATAATGGGTCCAGGGACTGTACCTCAACATTACAGAGGTACATAATGGGTCCAGGGACTTTACCTCAACATTACGGAGGTACATAATGGGTCCAGGGACTGTACCTCAACATTACAGAGGTACATAATGAATTCAGGGACTGTACTGGAACATTACAGAGGTACATAATGGGTCCAGGGACTGTACCTCAACATTACAGAGGTACATAATGAATTCAGGGACTGTACTGGAACATTACAGAGGTACATAATGGGTCCAGGGACTGTACCTCAACATTACAGAGGTACATAATGGGTCCAGGGACTGTACCTCAACATTACAGAGGTACATAATGGGTCCAGGGACTGTACCTCAACATTACAGAGGTACATAATGGGTCCAGGGACTGGGCCCCAAAGTTTTGATAGCTGAACTTGGTACAATGGTAATGAACTACAGGTAGATCTGGTCACAATCATGAACAAGTTACAAAGGTAATGAATCATCCACACGTAATACATGATTACAATGATGAACAGATTACAAAGTAATGAGTGAGCCATTAACACGTCCACACCCGGTCACAAATGTAATGAGTTATTAGTCCAAATAATAATTGAGACAGACTGACAGACAGACAGACAGACAGACACACACACACACACACACACACACACACACACACACACACACACACACACACACAGTGCAAAGGTTTGCGACAAGGTTAGTTCCAGAGCTAAGGGGAATGTCCTATGAAGAAAGGTTAAGGGAAATCGGCCTGACGACACTGGAGGACAGGAGGGTCAGGGGAGACATGATAACGACATATAAAATACTGCGCGGAATAGACAAGGTGGACAAAGACAGGATGTTCCAGGGAGGGGACACAGAAACAAGAGATCACAATTGGAAGTTGAACTCAGATGAGTCAAAGGGATGTTAGGAAGTATTTCTTCAGTCATAGAGTAGTCAGGCCGTGGAATAGTCTAGAAAGTGACGTAGTGGAGGCAGGAACCATACATAGTTTTAAGACGAGGTATGATAAAGCTCATGGAGCGAGGAGAGAGAGGACCCAGTAGCAACCAGTGAAGAGGCGGGGCCAGGAGCTAAGACTTGACCCCTGCAACCACAAACAGGTGAGTACACACATGGAGTGCACAATAAACTAGCCACTTCGATGACAAAATGCAAAATATAAAATCTGGGTTTAGTTAAGAAGTAATTTGCGTAACTAAGAGTTTTAGTTAGTGTCACAATGTTTATTCGTCCTAATAAAGGCAACTGAAGCAAATCTCCGCCCAGATATACACACTATGTCTCAAGAAATCGTAATGACACGATTGTAAACAAACCATACCCCCGGCCGGGATTGAGACTCTATGACCGCGGGTTCAATCCCGGCCGGGGGTATGGTTTGATAGACACTATGTATTGTGCCAAAACAAAAGCATTCACACTGCTAAACTTACAAACTATACTGTAGTCACTTAGCCTTAATACCATAATCTGTAATAATTTAAAGTTAAGAATTAATCTAAGTCTGCCCGAAATGCCTAGCCATGCTAGGTGTCCTAGTGGCCCCCTCTGTAATGCCTAGCCATGCTAGGTGTCCTAGTGGCCCCCTCTGTAATGCCTAGCCATGCTAGGTGTCCTAGTGGCCCCCTCTGTAATGCCTAGCCATGCTAGGTGTCCTAGTGGCCCCCTCTGTAATGCCTAGCCATGCTAGGTGTCCTAGTGGCCCCCTCTGTAATGCCTAGCCATGCTAGGTGTCCTAGTGGCCCCCTCTGTAATGCCTAGCCATGCTAGGTGTCCTAGTGGCCCCCTCTGTAATGCCTAGCCATACTAGGTGTCCTAGTGGCCCCCTCTGTAATGCCTAGCCATGCTAGGTGTCCTAGTGGCCCCCTCTGTAATGCCTAGCCATGCTAGGTGTCCTAGTGGCCCCCTTTGTAATGCCTAGCCATGCTAGGTGTCCTAGTGGCCCCCTCTGTAATTAGTATTTTACTTTTTTTTACTAATCGTAGGGATTATACAGTGCCTATGGGGAGATGGAAGGTATTCAGACTCAATTTGGGGAACTGGAACACAAATCAGGTTCCCCAGATCAAGGGCCTCTCACCAGCATCAAGGAACCTTCCCTGAGGGGAATTAGTATTTTAAAATATGTAAACCATACAATATCCAAAACCTGTAAACCCCGCATTGTAATCCTTATAGAAAATAAACTTGATTGATTGATTGATTATTAATGAGTCAGTTAAAGAAGCAGATGGTTAATAATTCATAAACTTAATAATGTTGGAGTGGATAAAGTATGAACATTCACATAATAATATCGGTCAATATTTCCTTTATACAACCCGGTGTAATTTAGCTGTTAAATTATATAAACCAAAAAGGGTTACAAAAATCTAATGACTAGATATCAGAAAGTTATGTTTCAGATCATCAGATCAGAGGAGTCACAGGTAAGGAGCCACGAGGGGCGAGGACATGTGGGGACAGGGCGAAGAATAGATGGTGAGAGGAATGTATTGAGTCGAAGAGAGAAGAGTCAGGACTAGACCCAACTGCTAAGCCTGGATAAACACTGACGAAGACGATATAGAAGGCAACAGGAACTCTGCAGGTGCTGACTGCATCTTGCTGGATGGTAATAACTGTGGCATGATGATGATGGTGTTTGCAGGCGACAAGGGAGGAGCTCATCGTTGATTGGTCAGTTCATAGAGGTTTGGTGGTTACTTGGAGTTGTGGCGTTGTTTTACGATGTGTATTGGCTTGAGGAATTCAGTTCCATTTTCAAGACGTTTAAATCGTTGTACAGGGATGATATCTAGACGTGTTAGAAAGTGTTGATATTCTGAATCTTGAGATCGTTCTTCAATGTGCTCTAGAATATCAGAAAGTTCCATTGTACCGTTTATGAGAGATGAATCGATGGTGTACTTGACTTTTTTTTGGATGAGGTGAGAGTGGAGTTCAGAAAAGGCCATATCTTGAGAATATTTTTCTGTAGTGTCGAAGTTGATTCCATGCCATTTACAGTATTTTTTAGCATCGTGAGATGGTGTTGGTTTTTCTTTCTTGTTAAGTGGTGTTGTAGGTGGAAGTGAAGATACGATGTCAACTTCAGTAGGCGAATTAGAAGATGTTTCTGGTGGCAAGGCATCTGATTGGTGGGATTCAATGAGGAGTGGTGGCAGTGAAGGCTTCTCATTGGACGTAGTTTGAGTGACGTCACTAGTTGTTGGTGGTGTTGGAGCTGCTGCAGCAGAGGTGGTGATTATGTCCTTGGTGAATCTGAGAATTTCTTCAGAAGGTGGAGATGCTGGAAATGTGAATGATGGAATGTTATTCAATGCAAATAACTCGTTGATGGTAGAATTAAAGGATCCAGGTACAGCCATGTTCTGCATGTGAGCGTATAGTAGACAATAGTGGATCTTCGTTACGTCACATGTTGGAGGAGTGGTGGAGGTGGGCTGAGTAGATGCTTGAAGTAATTTTGTAGTGTCTGCTTGCAACTTTGCAACTGCAGCATACGTTGGAGTGTTGGTAGTAGATTTTTTCTTTGCTGCATCTTGTGTTTTCTTCATAATATCTTTTCTTGTAGGACATTTTGCCGCCAATGTATGGTGATCATTACTTTTGCAGTTTAAGCACGCTGGTTGTGATGGAGCAGCAGCGGTGCAAGAACTGAAGGTGTGTCCCTCACTACCACATGTAGTGCAGAACTTCTTGTCTTTTACTGGACATGCTTTGGTGGTGTAAAGATAAGAATAGCAGTTCCAGCAATGTTGGATGTAGTGGTATCTCTCTGCTTCTATGTAGGTGGGACTGATGTAGTAGTAGTAGACAGCAAGACCTTCGGTCAGAGCAGTGGCAGCCATGTTCACGTCGGCAAAGGTGACCTTGAGCATAGACGATGCATTCGGGATTTTAGTAATGCTGTCAACAGTAGCCCAAGTATTTTGAATTTCAATGGATGACTTGAGTTCAGCAATTGGTAGAGAAGTCAGAATCTTGTCCAGCTTTTTTAGGAATACTGATTTTCTTGCCCTGAGGGCAGGAGAGGATGCAACAGTAAATCCTTGAGCTGTAAGAGTAGTGGTGGCTTCTGTAGTGAGTAACTTCTCTGCTTCAGCATCATCGTGACATACAACAATGAATGCTTCTTTCAGTGACAAAATAGTGTTGAATTTTACTTGCAATGCTCCCTGCATAACAGTTGCAAGAGCAAGCTTCGTTGAATCATCAACGGTACCACTTTTTGGCTTGATCTTTACACGATTTGCGTAGCTCATTGTGCAAGTCAAGGCGAAGACGACGCTCCCCAACGGGGATCGTAGGGAGACTTTTTTTTTTTTTTATTCGCCGGTATTCTCCCGGTCCGGGTCTTTTCCAAGTAGTG
>NC_091375.1:8157197-8354697 GCF_038502225.1 Cherax quadricarinatus
AATTCGGGTTAGACGTATTCTAAGTGTTGGCAGAGCCACTCATGGTGCCAGTCCGGCTCAGCTTTGCAATAATCAGTAAATTTTCTTTTCCTCAGTTGTTTGTTGGCCGATCTTATTGAAACTTTGCCACATTCCTTTACGTGTATGCTTCTAATCGTACACCAAAAAGAAAAAAAAATCGGAAGAAAAATACGAAAAAATAAGGAGATAGTTCACGGGTCCCTTAATCTTTCAATGACCCGTTTTGGCTGGAGTTAGTTTCTTTTTCGAAAAGATTCAAAATATAACTTTCTTCACTATATCCCATTTAACACTCTAAAATTTACATAAAACAGAGCAGCTGAAGTATTACTCTGTTTTTGTAATTTGCTCACAAAACAATGTTTATTACCTAACCAGTTCATTATTATACACTGTTAACTGTTAATTGTTACCTGACTACTCCGACCAGCTAAAGTAAATGTTGACCAAAATATCATTAATAACTACACATGGTTGAACTGTTCTATGAGTTTAGTGATTCTTCAGTTTTCGTGAATTCTTCAGTATCAGTTGGGTTGTGCAAAGGAGTTAAATTTTTCGCAAGTGAAAGTAAAGCTGATTTATGTTAACCAATGTTAATATAAGGTAACCCAACTTAATCTAACCTAGACCAATATTACTGCATCCTTGGGGAAGCGCTAAACACACTGGGGTCATACAGCGCCTGGGGAATGGAGGGTCTTCATTCAAGAGCCTCACTAGCATCAAGGAACCTCCCTTCAAGAGCCCCTCAGTAGCATCAAGGAACCTCCCTTCAACAGCCCCTCACTAGCATCAAGGAACCTCCCTTCAACAGCCCCTCACTAGCATCAAGGAACCTCCTTAAAGAGGCTAGACCAAGAATTAAATTGAATTGAATTAAAATAACCAAAAGTTCCAGTGGCGGGTCATCATATAACTAAGACTCGCGTAAGGAAACACTTGCCCTGTTTCCTGACGAACCTTACCTAACCTAACCTCTATGTTAATATTACAGAATTTACAAAATAAATAACAGGAATTAATTGTAATGTTTACTTTGGATATAAACAATAGGACAGTTGATCCCAAATTATTGTAGAAGAGACGACTTGTGTCTCATTTATCAACTTTTCGTTTTTCTTAACTATTTATTCACAATATTTACACAATCTTCGAGACCCTGATAAGTTTAACGCATGTGGAAAGCAAGTCTCGTGACTTAGTGAAGCAAGTCTCGTAACTTAGTGAAGCAAGTCTCGTGACTTAGTGAAGCAAGTCTCGTGACTTAGTGAAGCAAGTCTCGTGACTTAGTGAAGCAAGTCTCGTGACTTAGTGAAGCAAGTCTCGTGACTTAGTGAAGCAAGTCTCGTGACTTAGTGAAGCAAGTCTCGTGACTTAGTGAAGCAAGTCTCGTGACTTAGTGAAGCAAGTCTCATGACTTAGTGAAGCAAGTCTCGTGACTTAGTGAAGCAAGTCTCGTGACTTAGTGAAGCAAGTCTCGTGACTTAGTGAAGCAAGTCTCGTGACTTAGTGAAGCAAGTCTCGTGACTTAGTGAAGCAAGTCTCATGACTTAGTGTGTATAATGACACCGAAGTTAATCCCTGAGTCATATATTAAACTTATGTTCGATTCATTCTCTATTTAACTGTGCTTATATTAACTCAAGTGTCAATAAATCCAGCGTGACGAGTCGCTACGTTAATGTTCCCTGGTGATGACGCCTGAATTCTCTCAATGCTAAGTTAATAATGTACACTAAAATATAATACATCGTGTACAAGGGGCTGTGAAGAGTTACTAGTTCATGTCCTTGCTATACTACCTACTCACCTGGATTCTACCTGGAGGGTGTTTCGGGGATCAACGCCCCCGCGGCCCGGTCTTTGACCAGAACTCACGGTGGATTAGCATCTGACCAACCAGGCTGCTACTGCTAGCCGCACGGAGTCCAACGTACGAACCACAGCCCGGTTGATCAGGTACTGACTTTAGGTATCTGTTCAGCTCCCTCTTGAAGACAACCAGGGGTCTATTGGTAATTCCCCTTATGTCTGGTAGAAAGCTGTTGAACAGCCACATTTAATACCGTATCCGAAGATTTGACAAAAACATATAGTAATAAGCACCGGCTTCCTATTTCCCAAGCAACACTTGATCCAAATATCTCAGGAAACCTTTACACTTATTCAGCGGGTATTGACCATTGACCAGCACGTCTAATAATATCGTGATCTCCACATCTAACACATAATTTGCAGAGGGAACGATATTTAAGGTTTTCCCATGAATTCAGAGTTAGCTGTGAATTGTTTCAGCCACCCCACAGTGAGTCTTTTCTCGCAGATTTTGTGCTTGTTTGAGAGAGAAATTCTGGTCTCATCCTGAGTGATGAAGCAACGAGTACCATAGCCACACCGCCTCGACAATCAGGTGACTGTGGATACGTATTGTCTGTTATTAATATTCTAGTGTCAAGCTGGGAAATTCCATGACAGTACAAGTAACATTCGTACGAGTGAAGTGCAAGGATGATACAAGCCATCACTATGATGAAAATTACGCATTATAACACGATGACAATGATGTAGAAATAATGATATTTAAAAAGCTAACCTATCATGAAACAGCCTGAGACAATTAATAATAAAGTAAAAGTCTTAAGCGAAAACGCAATTGTACTGACAATCGTCCTGGCTTCACAGCCCAGCATGAACAAGTAGAGATTCCCTCTCTACCCGGGCCCTGCTACACCTCCCCGTCCCTGCCTACATGTTTGCCTGATATATAAGCCTAAAGGGAAGTCTTCAGTTTCATCGAGTCACCATCTGGAAAAGACCCGGGCCCGGACAAGACCAGCGAACCTGCTACAGTACAGTCTTCAGTTCCAGAGAAGCCAGTCTGTCATATCTGCACTGCGACTGTCTCTGTCGACATGAAAGTCGTAAGCTTCACGTTCACAAAACTCTCTTGTTCAGATGGATTAATTATATCAGACCCAATACTGGTGAATGTATTCACAGTATTAGTGGGTATATTCACAATACTGATTAATATATTCGCAAAACTGATGAATACTTTCACAAATCTGATGAATATATTCACAATATTGGTGGGTATATTCACGATAATGGATATATTCACACTACTGGTGGATATATTCACAGTATATTTAAGATATAAACCAGGCAGCACGATACAGGATAGTAGGCGCTTTAATATCCTAGAATCTCTGGAAACTTGTCATCATCATGCGTTACTCAAAGATAACTCGTAAAGTATAATGCACCAGTGAGCAAGCATGTTGATAACTGCTCTTCACAACATCTCTCTAACGTTTTGCTGTAATGTGGAGGCTATAAAAGTATCGGATTCTATCTATCCCCTTCTAGCTCAAACCTCGTAGTGCTCAACCAAACTGTCCGAGTGACACACACACAGCTAGTGTCATGTTGATCCAATTACTGGGCAGACCCAGCAGTGCCTAACCTGACTGAGAGATGTAGTGTCACAACGATATACAAAACTTGAGAGTGAGGAATCTGATCTGTATCCGGAGTGTAGAGCACACTGACTTCTTGGTTGTGGATATGGGATTACACAGACGTTGACAAATGGTCTGGTGATACCGACAAGATGTGAAAAAAGATACTTATGTACAGTTCAGGACATTTATTAAAGGAAACGTTTCGCCACGAGTGACTTCTTCAGTCCTAATACAGATAAAACTAAGACACGAGTATATATAGTGTCAGGTGTCAGGTGGTAAACCTCGCAGCTCACCACCTGACTCCTGCCACTATATATACGCATTTCTTAGTTATCTCTGTTATTAAGACTGAAGAAGTCACTCGTGGCGAAACATTTCCTTTAATAAATGTCCTGAACCGTACATATGTGCCTTTTCCCAGAGATGTTATGAGTCAAGGGGCACCGAGGTATGACAATTTGACGATACCTTAAGCTTATAAATATATATGGGTGTATTAAACATGAATCTGGTATATGATATACCCGTGTGGTGAAGAGAGCCACTATATCCACTCAGTATTTATCAAGATAAATAATTATGCATAACACTGTCGTCAATAATAAATAATGTAATGTATATCATATACTTAAGGTTCTGTGAACTCTATTTATCAATTTAATATTTACACTCGAGCTGATTTCAAATTAATATTAAGTTAATTTCTAAAATAAATATTTAAAAAATACGATATCAGCCGCTTTTCACCAGGTAAAAGTGACGTTCCAAAAAAGAAAAGAAAGCATTTACCATTATTCCTGTAACAGCTACATTAACTAAGGTGCTCGAGGATCACAGTTCAGAAAGACGTGAAATTTAATACGGTATAAAAGAACCTATTTTTTTTACATGTCTATTAATATTTTTGTGTTATCTATTGCGGAACATTAAAATATTTCAAGATGTTGGTTTCTCTTCCAAACCTCGTCCCTCTCTTTCGTAATTTTCTTTCATGAGGTTAATCAGTTTTTATTAGTGATGTTTTTAGAAAATCAGTTAACCAATCTCCTCTCTATCTCTCTTTCTCTCTCTCTCTCTCTCTCTCTCTCTCTCTCTCTCTCTCTCTCTCTCTCTCTGTCTATCTATTTATCTTTATTACTACACTCATCCTGGTAGACAGGTATTGTGTTGTAATAAAGTTGGTAGAATTACCGACAATATGTAAAGTAAAAGGACACAAGTGCAACTAATGTGACATTTATTGTGACAACGTTTCGCTCTCCAGGAGCTTTATCAAGCCATTACGTAATGGCTTGATAAAGCTCCTGGAGAGCGAAACGTTGCCACAATAAAATGTCACATTAGTTGCACTTGTGTCCTTTTACTTTACAAGTATTGTGTTGACGTTGATTGTCTTCCCCAGACACTGGCAGCGGTGGCCCTGTGCTTGATGGTGGGGGTGGCCCTGGCCCTGCCCACCCCTGTGGCCCTACCTGACCCTGATCCTCATCATCATCACCGGTTTTATGGTGGCTACGGGGGTTATGGAGGCTATGGCGGTTATGGAGGCTATGGTGGTTATGGAGGCTATGGAGGCTATGGCGGTTTTGGAGGCTACGGCAGTTATGGTAGCTTTGGAGGATTTGGATTTCAGCCCTTTGGTTTCTTTGGTTAATGTAGATATCGTCCAGTGAACCAACATATTGACTCATGGCGACCTATAACATACTGACTCGTGGCAACCTATAACATACTGACTCATGGCAACCTATAACGTAACTGACTCATGGCGACCTATAACATACTGACTCATGGCAACCTATAACATACTGACTCATGGCAACCTATAACATACTGACTCATGGCGACCTATAACATACTGACTCATGGCAACCTATAACATACTGACTCATGGCAACCTATAACATACTGACTCATGGCAACCTATAACATGTACTGTACACATACGTGTTCGTGTGCTTGTAGGCACAAGTTATATTACTATGTAACAATAACCTAATTTGCAACCAAACCCTTATGCATAAGCTGAAATGAACATTAATGTTCATTCTGTCAGACACTGCAACACAAGGGTATCTTGGTACAGACCTGCAATCAACTTCGACAACCTCTACTAGTGAGAACGGCTGGATTTGAGAGGGACCTGACCTCCCAACATCTGCGTTCTTACTTCTACTAGTGACCTACGTCTCACCTCCTGGCGCTATATAAGGCTCCATCCTGTCACTTCAACTCCATATTGTTTCAGACTATGAAACAATGCTCTTCTCCAGACTGAGGGACTGACCACCTCAAAACTTTAAGGATGATGGACCGATTACATCGTCTTCAAGTCTCTTCTGCTTCTATCAACTTTTCTGTACTCGACTGAAGAAGCCTACTGTGTAGGCGAAACGTTTCGAAATAAAGATACCTAACTGTTGCATATGTGTCTTACCTAACAACATAAGCTGAAATCTTGGGAGATGTAACAGGCAAGTAACCTGGAGGATCTGTGTCAACAATATGAGAAATGCCGCTACCATTTGTTAGAAACATACTGATGTGGGGTGTGATTGTGTGAATGTGTGAATGTGTGTGTGTGTGTGTGTGTGTGTGTGTGTGTGTGTGTGTGTGTGTGTGTGTGTGTGTGTGTGTGTGTGTGTGTGTGTGTGTGTGTGTGTGTTTAATCAGTAATTATTAATATGGCTAAAGATTAATTAAAATATTAATTAGTTTAATTTTAAGATCTGGTTATTTGATTATGAGATTCAACATGTCATAATTGTCAAATTTAAGAAAGTACATTAAAAAATTAATTACATATTTTATTATCCTTGATATGAGTAATTTTGGTAATTTTGGTAAAGTTACTTAAAAAACATTAGCAAGAGAAAATATTTACTTGCCACATCAGCTCTGATATAATAGTGAAGAGTGGCATCAATATGCTGGCTACGTACTGTGAAGATAAACACATACACACACACGTACATACCCACTTACTCATGCACATACGTACACACGGACAGAGACACAAACGTGCACACATATTCAGTATTAGAAATCACTGGAGTTTTGGAAACAAAGAGATAAACCAAAATATTTCGAGTGACTACAGCGCATCCAGGGCACAATCAAGATTGGGGGACCCCAAAGTAGTAGTAGTGGTAGTGATTTACAACCCACCACCAAACAGTAGAAGACCAAGGCAGAAATAAGATGACTACATAGCAGTGGTTAATACCACAGCGGAAGCAGCAAAATAAACTCACACGACCAACGCTAAGTTGCTAATAACAAGGGCAATTTCAACCTTGAAAAAAAAATCTGGTAAAATGAGGCCCATTGAGGAGACAAGAAAAGTGGAGGATAAAGATGACAGAGGCGACAACTGAATGATTTGTGTCAGCACGTTAAAGAATCACCAAGAGAGAGAGAGAGAGAGAGAGAGAGAGAGAGAGAGAGAGAGAGAGAGAGAGAGAGAGAGAGAGAGAGAGAGAGAGAGAGAGAGAGAGAGAGAGAGAGAGAGAGAGAGAGAGAGGGTGAACCAGCAAGACTGATCTAATACTTTAAGTGCATCTAATGTGAGAAAACTGTACAGCATAGTACACTACACTATGGTACACTGTACAACATAGTACACTACACTATGGTACACTGTACAACATATTACACTACACTATGGTACACTGTACAACATAGTACACTACAACATATTACACTACACTATGGTACACTGTACAACATAGTACACTACAACATATTACACTACACTATGGTACACTGTACAACATAGTACACTACACTATGGTACACTGTACAACATAGTACACTACAACACAGTACACTACACTATGGTACACTGTACAACATAGTACACTACACTATGGTACACTGTACAACATAGTACACTACACTATGGTACACTGTACAACATAGTACACTACACTATGGTACACTGTACAACATAGTACACTACACTATGGTACACTGTACAACATAGTACACTACAACATATTACACTACACTATGGTACACTGTACAACATAGTACACTACAACATAGTACACTACACTATGGTACACTGTACAACATAGTACACTACAACACAGTACACTACACTATGGTACACTGTACAACATAGTACACTACAACATAGTACACTACACTATGGTACACTGTACAACATAGTACACTACAACATAGTACACTACACTATGGTACACTATACAACATAGTACACTACACCTGCATTGTTATGGAACACATAACAGTAGAGGTGAGGAGAGTGCTGATGGCAGAACCTAATGAACTAAGTATCACTAAAAGTTTACCAGAAACTGTAAACAAGAGCGCGTTCTCTCGATAAATGCTTCGCTGTAGTTATATGTACACAATATATGTTAGCTTAAAGGTGAATATTTTTTTTTTTTGTGGGGGTTCGATCGTCACTGGAACGGTGTTCAAATGTACTTCGACTGGAACGGTGTTCAAATGTACTTCGACTGGAACGGTGTCCAAATGTACTTCGACTGGAACGGTGTCCAAATGTACTTCGACTGGAACGGTGTCCAAATGTACTTCGACTGGAACGGTGTCCAAATGTACTTCGACTGGAACGGTGTTCAAATGTACTTCGACTGGAACGGTGTCCAAATGTACTTCGACTGGAACGGTGTCCAAATGTACTTCGACTGGAACGGTGTTCAAATGTACTTCGACTGGAACGGTGTCCAAATGTACTTCGACTGGAACGGTGTTCAAATGTACTTCGACTGGAACGGTGTCTAAATGTACTTCGACTGGAACGGTGTTCAAATGTACTTCGACTGGAACGGTGTTCAAATGTACTTCGACTGGAACGGTGTCCAAATGTACTTCGACTGGAACGGTGTCCAAATGTACTTCGACTGGAACGGTGTCTAAATGTACTTCGACTGGAACGGTGCCCAAATGTACTTCGACTGGAACGGTGTCCAAATGTTCTTCGACTGGAACGGTGCTCTGCTTCGTCATTTAGTTGATCCGTACATAAAACACCGTAACACTGAATTGGAAATAAGAGATCTTAGAGTTGGAGTGCAGTATCAAGGTGTATGCTACGACTCTGCTCTCACCTTCCTTCGTAACCTTTTCGACAACGTTTGGCACCACGGCTTAAAAAACAAGCCTTGTAATTCTTTTGACCTTCCTATCAAAATGACTTGCATATGAATGGTGTACAGTGCCGACAAGACGAAGAATTAGGCACATGTGCAACATCTGGGTATCTTTATTGTAGACGTTTGGCCATCCAGTGACTTTATCAATACAATACATGGACATAAAATAAAGACCGTAGAATTATATACAAAAGATGAAGAAGTTAGTCTTCATTTGATGTCCTTGTAGTGTATTGATAGCCACTGGATGGCGAAACGTCTACAAATAAAGATACCAAGACGTTGAACATGTGTCTAATTCCTCTAATTCAATTCCTGAGCAAAGCTCAGACCTCTCCAACACCACTGTCCTCATCAATTGTCACCATCAATTAAGGAAAGATCCTGGACTTCACCTTACGAAACAGACAAAGCAAATGCGATGGTAATTATGGACACGGTAGATTATAGTGGAGAAATGAACATGTTATTAGAAGACTGGGGAACTTACGTGCCTCTTAAGTCTTCTAGGCACTGATGAAGCTATCTTATTGAAAATAAACAAATCAGTACCCTTCCACACATGCTTAATGGCACTCGAGAGTTTGAGGTTAGATACTAAAGTTCATTTCGGCACAGGTACACATAAGTACAATTATCATATATAATGTAAATCACCTAGGATAACCCCAAAAAAGTCAGACTTATTTTCATTGGGGTCCTTGGATGACACGTCCATACCATGAAGCTGAGGCTTAACAAGTTTCCAAACTTTCTCTCTGACTTAAGTCCAGTGAGTTTCCAGGTCAGTCATTAAATTATGGCAAAAATCACAATAAGTTAGCTAAATTTTTTATGTCTTTGGCAGTACGACAAGGGGCACCGTCTTCCATAACAAAAGTTGCCCTCATACTTCTCAAATATAGGCCGGGGATCCTAAACAGTGTAGGTCAAGGTGGTGTTCTCTGTGCTTCAGATACCAGATACCATCACACATCTGGCTCGCAGCTGTCACAAAAGAGGTGAGAACCAAGTATTCTCTCTTTTTTTTTTTTTTTTTTATTCGCCGGTACTCTCCCGGCCCGGGTCTTTTCCAAGTAGTGGTGACCCGGCCTTGGCTCCCTATCTGGGGAGTATCTCGAGACCTAAGTCTCCCATGGGAGGAGGTACAAGTACCCCCTCATCTGTGGGACCAACTGTCCCCAGGCCTAGCCACAGTCCCCGCCCTCACGGGGCTCGTAGGGAGAAGCTAGGCCTCTGGTCTGCCATCTGTCCCGCCCCAAAGGGGCTCGTGGGGATGGCAGTCTTATGAGCTGCATGTGATAGCAAGCTCACCCTTAAGTATTTTCTTTCACGAGGTTGCAAAAAGAGGGAAAATGCAGTAAATTACTTTAACATTCGCTGCCCTGATGGAAATTTACCAAATTAATATTCATTCATCAAAGGATACAGCCATGGATATACCCAATTTCATTAAAAAAGAAAACTACTTACAACAGAAAAATAAGATTACACAGAGAAACATTACGCAGATTAGAAAATACTGGAAGGTAAAAGTGACAATATCGTAGCTGAAATAAGTCACAACGAATGATTTTTAAAGGTAGTGGTTCGCATTTGACTATAGTCAACCTAAACATTAGGACACTGAACGATGTACTGAAAACAGCAAGTATTTACAGTAGTCGTGATATTTATGTTGTAGGTACCTATTCAACAAGACGACGTCTGTAAAAGTTAGGGGAGAGACAGAGAGGTCACGGAAAGGGTGAGATGCGAACCCACGGCCAGCTAGTCATGAAACTAGCAGGACAGTGTGTTAACCACTGTACCACGCCAGCCTAACAAGGTGAATATTTCTTATTAAGTCATGATGGCTAGTACACTTACCCTCTAGTTTCAAGATTCACTCATCGTGGGTATGAATCTCACCCATCTTCAGTATTACAATTTCGTGAGTAAGAAACAAATAGTTTCTTTAAATGATCAGCTTCTGTTTACTGTGGTCGATGAATGAGACATTTGTACAACATTTGGTTATCTTCATTGTGGAAACGTTTCGCCAACCAGTAGCTTCTTCAGTCCAATATAGAGACGAACGGTGGAAGATGAGAAAGAGTTAGGGGTAATCAGTCCCTCGGCCTGGAGTCGATGAACTGAGATGAGAACTGAACACATCGACTCCAGGCCGAGAGACTGATTACCTTCCACCGTTCTTCCCGTAATGGACTGATGAAGCCATTACCTGGCAAAACGTCTCCACAGCATAGAAATTCAAATTTTGCACAAGTGCCTTATTCATCAGTTCGTTTTTCCAAATAATTGACATAACATATTGGCCTTTAATATGACACGACCAACATATTCTTAACGTTAACCTGGTCAACACTTCTGTTAATTTGATTAAGTCTTTCGGAAAAATGGATCGACCAGCTGCACCAATGTGTTAGTGAGGACAAGAGTAACAGGAATTTAAGAAATTTCGAAAATATTAGAGGAATGAGAAGAAGTTTGAACCAGACTTATGGCAAGTGTATTAGTCTGATGAAAAGTAACTTGAGCAACCACAGGACGAGGTGTGTTAATAATATTTTGCAAATTAAGTATACAGAGATGGCCCAGTACAAGAGTCGTTACAGAACTGAACTTAGAAAAGAATAAAATTCTCTTATCCTTACAATAGACGTCTGGAAACTGAGACGAAAGTTCTCTCACGCTAACAATAGACGTCTGGAAACTGAAGAAAGTCCTCTAGTCTAACAATAGAATCTTGAAACTGTAAAGAAAGATCTCTCATCCTTACAATAGATACCTTGGAACTGAGAAGAAAGTTCCCTTATCCGTACAACAGATGTATGAAACTGAGAAGAAAGTTCTCTTATTCTTACAATAGAGACACGAAACTGAGAAGTTCCTTCATCCTTGCAAAAGACAGCTTGAAACTGAGAAGAAAACTAAGACGAGAAAAAAAACTGAGAGCAATTGAACCTCAAAGTCAAGACTGAGAGGATTAAAAAGACACATGAGCAACATTTATGTATTCTTATTGCTGGAATGTGTCACCTGCGCAGCAGGTGTGTGTCTTGTTAATGATGATGCCCTGTATTACAACCAAAAGTTCTCGAACTTTTGACAGGTAGAAGAAGGCAACAAAAATAACTTTTTTCTTGTTCTTCCATATATGATAATATATGACAGTCCACCTTCAAGATCCTGAGTGACTTAGCCAAGAACAATATATGAATCCTCAGTGCCACCAGTGACTGAGCCAAGAAGAACACATGAATCCTCAGCGCCACCAGTGACTGAGCCAAGAAGAACACATGAATCCTCAGCGCCACCAGTGACTGAGCCAAGAAGAACACATGAATCCTCAGCGCCACCAGTGACTGAGCCAAGAAGAACACATGAATCCTCAGCGCCACCAGTGACTGAGCCAAGAGCACATCAGTCCTCAACATCACCAGTGACTGAGCCAAGAAGAACACATGAATCCTCAGCACCAGTGACTGAGGCGAGAAGAAAATATCAGTCGTCAGCAGCACTTGTGACTGAGCCAACACCATCACCTTCACAGTAACAAAAACGTTTTGTGCAGATGTTACCATACACGTATATTGCCTGGGAATCCCCCCTTCTACGCAACATTGGCACCAGTTTGCTACAAAGACAATAACATACATTTTCTCTAATGTAGACACATTAGGCGAGGATAATGACAGAAAAGATATAAATTAAACAAAATAACTTGAAATGTAGCAGCTAGAGGCAAAGGATATATAAGAACAATACAAAACAATATACAACTATAGCGTATGTCTAGGCCTCATACCAGGGTAAACCAGTTAAGGGGCTTCCCCCCATCCCCAGAAACCACCCCTTCCCCATCGCTGCCCAGGGGTTCGTCATATATATAAGAGAGAAGAGGGAACTCTCCAACTACTGAGAGATCCTTCTGCCATACTCGAGCTGCCATACTCGTCTACAAACAACATGAGAGCGGTAAGTTTAACTATCACCTATGTGTTTTGTATGTGTTTACACACGTGTGTTGGGACACACTAGTACCAACACTTGTGTTGGGACACACTAGTACCAACACTTGTGTTGGGACACACTAGTACCAACACCTGTGTTGGGACACACTAGTACCAACACTTGTGTTGGGACACACTAGTACCAACACTAGTGTTGGGACACACTAGTACCAACACTTGTGTTGGGACACACTAGTACCAACACTAGTGTTGGGACACACTAGTACCAACACTTGTGTTGGGACACACTAGTACCAACACCTGTGTTGGGACACACTAGTACCAACACTTGTGTTGGGACACACTAGTACCAACACTTGTGTTGGGACACACTAGTACCAACACTTGTGTTGGGACACACTAGTACCAACACTTGTGTTGGGACACACTAGTACCAACACTTGTGTTGGGACGCACTAGTACCAACACTTGTGTTGGGACACACTAGTACCAACACTTGTGTTGGGACACACTAGTACCAACACTTGTGTTGGGATACACTAGTACCAACATTTGTGTTGGGACACACTAGTACCAACACTTGTGTTGGGACACACTAGTACCAACACTTGTGTTGGGACACACTAGTACCAACACTAGTGTTGGGACACACTAGTGATGTTAGACACTAGTACTAGCACTAGTGATGTTAGGCACTAGTACTAGCACTACTGATATTAGACACTAGTACTAGCACTAGTGATGTTAGACACTAGTACTAGCACTAGAGATGTTAGACACTAGTACTAGCACTAGAGATGCTAGACGCTACTAGCACTAGTGATGGTAGACACTAGTACTAGCACTAGTGATGGTAGGCACTAGTACTAGCACTAGAGATGCTAAACACTAGTACTAGCACTAGTGATGTTAGACACTAGTACTAGCACTAGCGGTGCTAGACACTAGTACTAGCACTAGAGATGCTAGACACTAGTACTAGCACTAGTGATGTTAGACACTAGAACTAGCACTAGTGATGGTAGGCACTAGTACTAGCACCAGTGATGGTAGACACTAGTATCAACACTAGTGATGTTAGACACTAGTACTAGCACTAGTGATGGTAGACACTAGTACTAGCACCAGTGATGGTAGACACTAGTATCAATACTAGTACTAGCACTTGTGATGGTAGATACTAGTACTAGCACCAATGTTGGTAGACACTAGTATCAACACTAGTGATGTTAGACACTAGTACTAGCACTAGAGATATTAGACACTAGTACTAGCACTAGTGATGGTAGACACTAGTACTAGCACTAGTGATGGTAGGCACTAGTACTAGCACCAGTGATGGTATACACTAGTATCAACACTAGTGATGTTAGACACTAGTACTAGCACCAGTGATGGTAGACACTAGTATCAACACTAGTGATGTTAGACACTAGTACTAGCACCAATGTTGGTAGACACTAGTATCAACACTAGTGATGTTAGACACTAGTACTAGCACTAGAGATATTAGACACTAGTACTAGCACTAGTGATGGTAGACACTAGTACTAGCACTAGTGATGGTAGGCACTAGTACTAGCACCAGTGATGGTATACACTAGTATCAACACTAGTGATGTTAGACACTAGCACTAGCACCAGTGATGGTAGACACTAGTATCAACACTAGTGATGTTGGACACTAGTACTAGCACTAGTGATGGTAGACACTAGTACTAGCACTAGTGATGGTAGGCACTAGTACTAGCACCAGTGATGGTATACACTAGTATCAACACTAGAGATATTAGACACTAGTACTAGCACTAGTGATGGTAGACACTAGTACTAGCACTAGTGATGGTAGGCACTAGTACTAGCACCAGTGATGGTATACACTAGTATCAACACTAGTGATGTTAGACACTAGTACTAGCACCAGTGATGGTAGACACTAGTATCAACACTAGTGATGTTAGACACTAGTACTAGCACCAGTGATGGTAGACACTAGTATCAACACTAGTGATGGTAGACACTAGTACTAGCACTAGTGATGGTAGGCACTAGTACTAGCACCAGTGATGGTAGACACTAGTATCAACACCAGTGATGGTAGACACTAGTATCAACACTAGTGATGGTAGACACTAGTACTTGCACTAGTGATGGTAGGCACTAGTACTAGCACCAGTGATGGTAGACACTAGTACTAGCACTAGTGATGGTAGGCACTAGTACTAGCACTAGTGATGGTAGGCACTAGTACTAGCACCAGTGATGGTAGACACTAGTATCAACACCAGTGATGGTAGACACTAGTATCAACACTAGTGATGGTAGACACTAGTACTAGCACTAGTGATGGTAGGCACTAGTACTAGCACCAGTGATGGTAGACACTAGTATCAACACTAGTGATGGTAGACACTAGTATCAACACTAGTGATGTTAGACACTAGTACTAGCACTAGTGATGTTAGACACTAGTACTAGCACCAGTGATGGTAGACACTAGTATCAACACGAGTGATGGTAGACACTAGTACTAGCACTAGTGATGGTAGGCACTCGTACTAGCACCAGTGATGGTAGACACTAGTATCAACATTAGTGATGTTAGACACTAGTACTAGCACTAGTGATGGTAGGCACTAGTACTAGCACCAGTGATGGTAGACACTAGTATCAACACTAGTGATGTTAGACACTAGTACTTGCACTAGTGATGGTAGGCACTAGTACTAGCACCAGTGATGTTAGACACTAGTATCAACATTAGTGATGTTAGACACTAGTACTAGCACTAGTGATGGTAGACACTAGTACTAGCACCAGTGATGGTAGACACTAGTATCAACACTAGTGATGTTAGACACTAGTACTAGCACTAGTGATGGTAGACACTAGTACTAGCACTAGTGATGGTAGACACTAGTACTAGCACTAGTGATGGTAGACACTAGTACTAGCACTAGTGATGGTAGACACTAGTACTAGCACTAGTGATGGTAGACACTAGTATCAACACTAGTGATGTTAGACACTAGTACTAGCACTAGTGATGGTAGACACTAGTACTAGCACCAGTGATGTTAGACACTAGTATCAACATTAGTGATGTTAGACACTAGTACTAGCACTAGTGATGGTAGACACTAGTACTAGCACTAGTGATGGTAGACACTAGTACTAGCACTTGTGTGTTTGAGGTCACAGACAAATTTTGTCAATTTTCTGGATTACAGATATTAAAAAAAATATTTTGTGATGTGGATTACATTTTCTGATTAATAACCTTCTTCCTCAGACACTTGTAGTGGTGGCCCTGTGCCTGATGCTAGGAGTGGCCATGGCCCTGCCCGCCCCTGTGGCCCTCCCTGACCCTGTGGCCCTGCCCGCCCCTGTGGCGCTCCCTGACGCACTTGCTGACCCTCACCATCACCATCGTGGATTTTTCGGTGGCTACGGAGGTTATGGTGGCTATGGTGGCTTCGGCGGCTTCGGCGGTCTCGGCGGCTTTGGTGGTTTTGGCGGCTATCCAGGCTACTACTGGTAGTCTGGCACAGGTGTGCGTACCGTCCAGTGAGTCAACTGGACATGAAAACTGTGTTATAACCTCTGGTCGCCGACCAATGAGTATTTGTGTTGCGTCTGCTCACCAACTTGTGGTTACGAGCTGAATTCATAGCTCCTGACCCTACCTTTTAAATACTATAAACCGGCTTTACTCAGTCCCGATTTCCAAGGGCTCAGCCATACCTACTCGTGAAACTGCGCATATTTCCTTCCACCTCATCATTATGTTGTTTCTACTTCCCTGAGTCTCGAAAATCACTTGTGGCTTATCCACAGATTAATCTGCAGTCTCCCATGTCTACCGTTCCCCATATATTACGCAGTTTGTTCCTGTATTTTACTATTTAGTTTCATGAGTATTTTGTAATACAGGATCATGTCTCCTCCTCGCCTCTAGTTAAAAAGGTCAATTTCTTAAGATTCTTATCTGAAAAACCTATATTTGAGGTCACAGTGGTGGCCAATGCTAACCTCCCTATGGTGTACAGAAATATACCTAGGTGGATCAATCTTATTAGAGCCGGCTGGCCCAGTGGTTAACACACTGGCCTGTGAGCTTCAGGACTCACTCGCCATGGGTTCAAACCCCCACCCGTTCCTTGATGTGTTTGCAATTATGTTATTGCGATTTCGTGAGTCATTCTCCTCCTTGTTCACGCCTCATCAGTGTGGAAAAAAAATGCTTATTACTATGACCATAATTTTTAAAGGGGTGGACCGGTAAGCCAGAGGAAGGCCTCGGTCAGATGACCAAAAGCTTCAACAGTGGGTCATCATCTAAGACCCGCGTCAGGAAACACTTGTCCTGGTTCCTGACGAACCTTACCTAACCTAACCTCAGTGTGACACCACCGTGTACACTCTTAGACTTATCTCATTACTTCGTATTTACCAAGATTAAACACTAACAGCCACTTTCGTGTCTACTTGTGTATGTACGTATATGCTAAATAAAAAAAATCTTTAAATTTTGTGTTTCCTTGAAATTCCTGTCTTGTTCTTGAAATTCCTGTGTCCTGTCCTTGAAATTCCTGTCTTGTCCTTGAAATTCCTGTGTCCTGTCCTTGAAATTCCTGTGTCTTGTCCTTGAAATTCCTGTCCTGTCCTTGAAATTCCTGTGTCCTGTCCTTGAAATTCCTGTCTTGTCCTTGAAATTCCTGTGTCCTGTCCTTGAAATTCCTGTGTCCTGTCCTTGAAATTCCTGTCTTGTCCTTGAAATTCCTGTGTCCTGTCCTTGAAATTCCTGTGTCGTGTCCTTGAAATTCGCGGTGTTGACACCGCCTGGGATGTATACTATGTTATGTTATACTGTAAGTTGAAAACATTTATATGTTAAAACACACACACACACACAAACACACCAGGGGCCAGGAGCTGTGAATCGACCCTTGCAACCACAAGTAGGTGAGTACACACACACGAAATTTACGGTTTTAAGAACAAGGTGACCCAAGAGTGGCCACTACTATTATATTGGCCACTACCATTATATTGGCCACTACCGTTATATTGGTCACTACCGTTATATTGGCCACTGCCGTTATACTGGCCACTATAATCGTATTACAGACTTAATATCTTGGAGAGAAGATTTAGGCAGCTAAGAGATGAAGTCTGTAAAGCAATACAAAGAGTGCATAAGCAAACAAGTGGTTCTTCCTTCCTTAAGTATCAACGATAAATCCAACTGCCAAAGCCCTCTAGCATACTGTCTTGGTATATTTTCCACAGATGGGATGGGCCACACCCACCTTCCTTACACGGTTCTAGTTGCTGGATGGATGGGGGGAGCGGGGGAAGTTGGACCTCTAGTGTCTTACAACTAATTGTGTGTGTGGGTCAGGTTGCAGTCAGGACGCACGCACGGGAATGTTCGCTAATATGAAAATTTTTTAAAACTAGCATATAACCAAGCATCCTGGCTGAAGACCAATGTAACATTAAGTCTTCCCTTCTTAAACCCCGTCAACACTTATACTGTGTCGCACTCTTAAACCCCGTCAACACTTATACTGTGTCGCACTCTTGAACCCCGTCAACACTTACACTGTGTCGCACTCTTGAACCCCGTCAACACTTATACTGTGTCGCACTCTTGAACCCCGTCAACACTTATACTGTGTCGCACTCTTGAACCCCGTCAACACTTATACTGTGTCGCACTCTTGAACCCCGATAACACTTACACTGTGTCGCACTCTTGAACCCCGTCAACACTTACACTGTGTCGCACTCTTGAACCCCGTCAACACTTACACTGTGTCGCACTCTTGAACCCCGTCAACACTTACACTGTGTCGCACTCTTGAACCCCGTCAACACTTACACTGTGTCGCACTCTTGAACCCCGTCAACACTTACACTGTGTCGCACTCTTGAACCCCGATAACACTTACACTGTGTCGCACTCTTGAACCCCGTCAACACTTACACTGTGTCGCACTCTTGAACCCCGTCAACACTTACACTGTGTCGCACTCTTGAACCCCGTCAACACTTACACTGTGTCGCACTCTTGAACCCCGTCAACACTTACACTGTGTCGCACTCTTGAACCCCGATAACACTTACACTGTGTCGCACTCTTGAACCCCGTCAACACTTACACTGTGTCGCACTCTTGAACCCCGTCAACACTTACACTGTGTCGCACTCTTGAACCCCGTCAACACTTACACTGTGTCGCACTCTTGAACCCCGTCAACACTTACTCTGTGTCACACTCTTGAACCCCGTCAACACTTACACTGTGTCGCACTCTTGAACCCCGTCAACACTTACACTGTGTCGCACTCTTGAACCCCGTCAACACTTATACTGTGTCGCCCTCTTGAACCCCGTCAACACTTACACTGTGTCGCACTCTTGAACCCCGTCAACACTTACACTGTGTCGCACTCTTGAACCCCGTCAACACTTACACTGTGTCGCCCTCTTGAACCCCGTCAACACTTACACTGTGTCGCACTCTTGAACCCCGTCAACACTTACACTGTGTCGCCCTCTTGAACCCCGTCAACACTTACACTGTGTCGCACTCTTGAACCCCGATAACACTTACACTGTGTCGCACTCTTGAACCCCGTCAACACTTACACTGTGTCGCACTCTTGAACCCCGTCAACACTTACACTGTGTCGCACTCTTGAACCCCGTCAACACTTACACTGTGTCGCACTCTTGAACCCCGTCAACACTTACTCTGTGTCGCACTCTTGAACCCCGTCAACACTTACACTGTGTCGCACTCTTGAACCCCGTCAACACTTATACTGTGTAGCACTCTTGAACCCCGTCAACACTTACTCTGTGTCGCACTCTTGAACCCCGTCAACACTTACTCTGTGTCGCACTCTTGAACCCCGTCAACACTTACTCTGTGTCGCACTCTTGAACCCCGTCAACACTTACTCTGTGTCGCACTCTTGAACCCCGTCAACACTTACACTGTGTCGCACTCTTGAACCCCGTCAACACTTACACTGTGTCGCACTCTTGAACCCCGTCAACACTTACTGTGTCGCACTCTTGAACCCCGTCAACACTTACTCTGTGTCGCACTCTTGAACCCCGTCAACACTTACTCTGTGTCGCACTCTTGAACCCCGTCAACACTTACTCTGTGTCGCACTCTTGAACCCCGTCAACACTTACTCTGTGTCGCACTCTTGAACCCCGTCAACACTTACTCTGTGTCGCACTCTTGAACCCCGTCAACACTTACTCTGTGTCGCACTCTTGAACCCCGTCAACACTTACTCTGTGTCGCACTCTTGAACCCCGTCAACACTTACACTGTGTCGCACTCTTGAACCCCGTCAACACTTTGTGTCGCACTATTGAACCCCGTCAACACTTACTCTGTGTCGCACTCTTGAACCCCGTCAACACTTTGTGTCGCACTCTTGAACCCCGTCAACACTTACTGTGTCGCACTCTTGAACCCCGTCAACACTTAATGTGTCGCACTCTTGAACCCCGTCAACACTTACACTGTGTCGCACTCTTGAACCCCGACAACACTTGCACTGCGTCGCGCCCTTGAACCCCGACAACACTTGCACTGCGTCGCGCCCTTGAACCCCGACAACACTTGCACTGCGTCGCGCCCTTGAACCCCGACAACACTTGCACTGCGTCGCGCCCTTGAACCTCAACACATGCACTGCGTCGCACCCTTGAACCCCGACAACACTGCGTCGTACTCTTGAACCCCACACAAGGACGAAGTCATCTTTTATTCATTCCACGCAAACAGATCTGCGAGGCGGGATGACTCAGCAATAAGTTCAGAACTCAGTTCTAGCCAGTTTTTATTATGATCATCTTCACACATGTAAAAAAAAGAAACATTTTTTCTTAAGAAACTTGATCAAACAGGAGGTTGTCATAAGCTTCTACTGACATTCAGAGTTTACTTAAGTCTCGGCTTCTTGGAGTTTTTTCATCCTGACAAATTAATTTTTCAGACTGGTTATAAATGACCATAATTTTTAAAGGGGTGGACCGGTAAGCCAGCGGAAGGCCTCGGTCAGAAGACCAAAAGCTCCAAAGGCGGGTCATCATCTGACTAAGACCCGCGTCAGGAAACATTTATCCTGTTTCCTGACGAACCTTACCTAACCTAACCTAATTAATTTTTCACTTCATGAGGGTTACGAATATTTCCATCCAGTACAATAAGACAATCAGTTACTTCCAGTGTTAACACTTTAAGAAGTTGATATTTTTTTTAATAATTTTCAAAATCATCAAAATCTTAAAATTTACAATGTATCTGTTGTGTATATTGACGGCGCGTCAGTAAACAGAGTTAATACCACATCTAGCTAGTACACATTGATCATTATTCTCAAACTTCTGTAAACAAAGTTAATATTACAACTACACTGATCATTATTCTCACTTCTACAAAAAAAGTACACGAGTCGGTACGCATTTAAGAAGATACGAGTCACTGACATGACTAAGATGTGTTACAGAGGTGAGAAGCAAGTATTCTCTTGCATGAAGTTGTAAAAGAGATAAAAATGCAGTAAATTATTTTATCACACGCTGCCCTGGTGGAAACTTACAGAGTTAATATTAATTTTTAATCAAAGGATACAGCCATGAAAATATCGAAATTTCACATAGAAACATTACTCGAATTAGAAAATATTGGACGATAATAGTGACAATATCGCAACTAAAACAAGTCTTAACTAACCTATGATTTTAAGACATACTGAGTCGCATTTAATTATTATCAAATCACGAGAGAGAGAAAGTGATCTAGCCAGGAAATAATCAGGGAAGCATGAGACAGCCAGTTTTAAGAGACATTAAGACAGCCGAGATAAACTTAAGTGTACTGTACGTTAAGTGTACTGTACGTTAAGTGTACTGTAAGTTAAGTGTACTGTACGTTAAGTGTACTGTACGTTAAGTGTACTGTACGTTAAGTGTACTGTAAGTTAAGTGTACTGTACGTTAAGTGTACTGTACGTTAAGTGTACTGTACGTTAAGTGTACTGTACGTTAAGTGTACTGTACGTTAAGTGTACTGTAAGTTAAGTGTACTGTACGTTAAGTGTACTGTACGTTAAGTGTACTGTACGTTAAGTGTACTGTAAGTTAAGTGTACTGTACGTTAAGTGTACTGTACGTTAAGTGTACTGTACGTTAAGTGTACTGTAAGTTAAGTGTACTGTACGTTAAGTGTACTGTACGTTAAGTGTACTGTAAGTTAAGTGTACTGTACGTTAAGTGTACTGTAAGTTAAGTGTACTGTACGTTAAGTGTACTGTAAGTTAAGTGTACTGTACGTTAAGTGTACTGTAAGTTAAGTGTACTGTACGTTAAGTGTACTGTACGTTAAGTGTACTGTACGTTAAGTGTACTGTAAGTTAAGTGTACTGTACGTTAAGTGTACTGTACGTTAAGTGTACTGTAAGTTAAGTGTACTGTACGTTAAGTGTACTGTACGTTAAGTGTACTGTACGTTAAGTGTACTGTACGTTAAGTGTACTGTAAGTTAAGTGTACTGTACGTTAAGTGTACTGTACGTTAAGTGTACTGTACGTTAAGTGTACTGTACGTTAAGTGTACTGTAAGTTAAGTGTACTGTACGTTAAGTGTACTGTACGTTAAGTGTACTGTACGTTAAGTGTACTGTACGTTAAGTGTACTGTAAGTTAAGTGTACTGTACGTTAAGTGTACTGTAAGTTAAGTGTACTGTACGTTAAGTGTACTGTAAGTTAAGTGTACTGTACGTTAAGTGTACTGTAAGTTAAGTGTACTGTACGTTAAGTGTACTGTACGTTAAGTGTACTGTAAGTTAAGTGTACTGTACGTTAAGTGTACTGTAAGTTAAGTGTACTGTACGTTAAGTGTACTGTAAGTTAAGTGTACTGTAAGTTAAGTGTACTGTACGTTAAGTGTACTGTAAGTTAAGTGTACTGTAAGTTAAGTGTACTGTAAGTTAAGTGTACTGTACGTTAAGTGTACTGTAAGTTAAGTGTACTGTACGTTAAGTGTACTGTACGTTAAGTGTACTGTACGTTAAGTGTACTGTAAGTTAAGTGTACTGTAAGTTAAGTGTACTGTACGTTAAGTGTACTGTAAGTTAAGTGTACTGTAAGTTAAGTGTACTGTAAGTTAAGTGTACTGTACGTTAAGTGTACTGTAAGTTAAGTGTACTGTACGTTAAGTGTACTGTAAGTTAAGTGTACTGTACGTTAAGTGTACTGTACGTTAAGTGTACTGTAAGTTAAGTGTACCGTACGTTAAGTGTACTGTAAGTTAAGTGTACTGTAAGTTAAGTGTACTGTAAGTTAAGTGTACTGTACGTTAAGTGTAATGTACGTTAAGTGTACTGTACGTTAAGTGTACTGTAAGTTAAGTGTACTGTACGTTAAGTGTACTGTACGTTAAGTGTACTGTAAGTTAAGTGTACTGTACGTTAAGTGTACTGTAAGTTAAGTGTACTGTACGTTAAGTGTACTGTAAGTTAAGTGTACTGTACGTTAAGTGTACTGTACGTTAAGTGTACTGTAATTTAAGTGTACTGTACGTTAAGTGTACTGTACGTTAAGTGTACTGTAAGTTAAGTGTACTGTACGTTAAGTGTACTGTACGTTAAGTGTACTGTACGTTAAGTGTACTGTAAGTTAAGTGTACTGTACGTTAAGTGTACTGTACGTTAAGTGTACTGTAAGTTAAGTGTACTGTACGTTAAGTGTACTGTAAGTTAAGTGTACTGTACGTTAAGTGTACTGTAAGTTAAGTGTACTGTACGTTAAGTGTACTGTAAGTTAAGTGTACTGTAAGTTAAGTGTACTGTAAGTTAAGTGTACTGTAAGTACAGTACGTTAAGTGTACTGTAAGTTAAGTGTACTGTAAGTTAAGTGTACTGTAAGTACAGTACGTTAAGTGTACTGTAAGTTAAGTGTACTGTAAGTACAGTACGTTAAGTGTACTGTAAGTTAAGTGTACTGTACGTTAAGTGTACTGTAAGTTAAGTGTACTGTAAACAGCAAGCACTAACAGTGGTTATGATAGGAATGTTGTGTTAAGTACTTATTCAACAAAACGTCATCGGTCTAGACTAGGAGAGAGACAGAGAGCTGACAGAAAGGGTGAGATGCGAACCCACGGCTAGCTCGTCATGAAACTAGCAGGACACTGTGTTAACCACTGTACCACGCCAACCAAACAAGGTTCATCCAAATGTGCATATTACTTGTTAGGTTTTCATGGTCCAGTGGTTAGCATCTTTATTGTGGGAACGTTTCGCTAGATAGTAACTTCCTCAGTCCAATGAATAGAAGAATGGTGGAAGATGAGGAGTTAGAGGTGGTCAGTCCTTCAGCCTGGAGTCCAGGCCGAGGGACTGACTACCTCAAACCCTTCTTCTCTGTATTGGACTGAAGACGCCACTGGCAGGCAGACGATACGTTTCCACAATAAATATTCCCAAATATTTGCACAAGCGGCTCATTGTTCTCTCTGTATCTGACTAGTTTTTAAATTGTTAATACAAGAATATATCGTATATATCACTATATATACACCGATAGTTACAGTGTATATATCACTATATATACACCGATAGTTACAGTGTATATATCACTATATATACACCGATAGTTACAGTGTATATATCACTATATATACACCGATAGTTACATTGTATATATCACTATATATACACCGATAGTTACAGTGTATATATCACTATATATACACCGATAGTTACAGTGTATATATCAATATATATACACCGATAGTTACAGTGTATATATCACGATATATACACCGATAGTTAGTGTATATATCACTATATATACACCGATAGTTACAGTGTATATATCACTATATATACACCGATAGTTACAGTGTATATATCACTATATATACACCGATAGTTACATTGTATATATCACTATATATACACCGATAGTTACAGTGTATATATCACTATATATACACCGATAGTTACAGTGTATATATCAATATATATACACCGATAGTTACAGTGTATATATCAATATATATACACCGATAGTTACAGTGTATATATCAATATATATACACCGATAGTTAGTGTATATATCACTATATATACACCGATAGTTACAGTGTATATATCACTATATATACACCGATAGTTACAGTGTATATATCAATATATATACACCGATAGTTACAGTGTATATATCAACATATATACACCGATAGTTACAGTGTATATATCACTATATATACACCGATAGTTAGTGTATATATCAACATATATACACCGATAGTTACAGTGTATATATCACTATATATACACCGATAGTTACAGTGTATATATCTATATATACACCGATAGTTACAGTGCATTTATCACTTTATATACACCAATAGTTACAGTGTATATATCACTATATATACACCAATAGTTACAGTGTATTTATCACTATATATACACCAATAGTTAGTGTATATATCACTATATATACACAGACAGTTACAGTGCCAACACAGAAACACATTCAAGGGTGTCTGTATCACTATATACATTGAAAATTTGTATCGACCCTTATTTTGGGAAAGATAAGCGGGCATAGCAGTCATATAATTATAGTATTTTCCGGTATATAAGGCGCACGACAGAAGTACAGTAACAGTAAATTAATCATATTCAAGTGTTAACGACTCTCTTATTTTTCAGCTAAAGTGTAACCCAAAGCCTATCCTTGACCCTGACCTTGAGCATATAAGACGCAGGGTGGTTTTCCAAGACTTTTTTTGTGGGAGAAAACGGAGCGCCTTATATGCCAGCAAATACGGTAAACGAGTTTTTCGTTATCAATTTTATTAAATTAACGTGAGTAATCCATCATTATTTTAGTTTTATTAATTCCTCGACTTTCACAATTATTATTATTATAATCAAGGGGGAAGCGCTAAACCCGGAGGATTATACAGCGCCTGGGGGGGGATGTGGAAGGCATTCAGGCTTAATTCGGGGAACTGAAGCACAGATCCAATTCCCTAAATCAAGAGCCCCTCACCAACATCAAGGAACCTTCCTTGAGGGGTCGACTTTCACAAGACTTGCTTTACACAGGATAAAAATTTGTACAAACCAGAAAGTTCCGTGTTCGTTATTACGTTTATGGTTGGGAGCGTTAAACCCGTTGGGAGGTTATTCAAGGTCAGGGTATGGGGAGGCAACAAGGGTCCATCCAAGGGAGAGGGGGAAGACGAGTCTAATGTGGTGGATCAAGAGCCCTTCACCGGCATAAAGGGCCATGCCTTGACGGGTTTAGGGTATAAAGTTACGTGGGTATGATTGGTTTGGTGGGTTGTGATCTTGAACCTTGTGCAGGGATGACATCCGGCCTCCTAACCTTGTGCAAGGTTGCTATCCGGCCTTCTACCATCGTATAAGGTTGCTATCCGGCCTCCTACCCTCGTGCAAGATTGATATCCGGCCTCCTACCCTCGTGCAACATTGATATACGGCCTCCTACCCTCGTGCAACATTGATATCCGGCCTCCTACCCTCGTGCAACATTGATATACGGCCTCCTACCCTCGTGCAAGATTGATATCCGGCCTCCTACCGTCGTCCAAGATTGATATCCGGCCTCCTACCCTCGTGCAACATTGATATACGGCCTCCTACCCTCGTGCAAGATTGATATCCGGCCTCCTACCCTCGTGCAACATTGATATACGGCCTCCTACCCTCGTCCAAGATTGATATACGGCCTCCTACCCTCGTGCAACATTGATATACGGCCTCCTACCCTCGTGCAAGATTGATATCCGGCCTCCTACCGTCGTATAAGATTGATATCCGGCCTCCTACCCTCGTGCAACATTGATATCCGGCCTCCTACCCTCGTGCAACATTGATATACGGCCTCCTACCCTCGTCCAAGATTGTTATACGGCCTCCTACCCTCGTCCAAGATTGTTATACGGCCTCCTACCCTCGTGCAACATTGATATACGGCCTCCTACCCTCGTGCAAGATTGATATCCGGCCTCCTACCGTCGTCCAAGATTGATATCCGGCCTCCTACCCTCGTGCAACATTGATATCCGGCCTCCTACCCTCGTGCAAGATTGATATCCGGCCTCCTACCCTTGTGCAACAGATATACGACCTCCTACCCTCGTCCAAGATTGATATACGGCCTCCTACCCTCGTGCAACATTGATATACGGCCTCCTACCCTCGTGCAACATTGATATCCGGCCTCTACCCTCGTGCAAGATTGATATCCGGCCTCCTACCCTCGTGCAACATTGATATACGGCCTCCTACCCTCGTGCAACATTGATATACGGCCTCCTACCCTCGTGCAACATTGATATACGGCCTCCTACCCTCGTGCAACATTGATATCCGGCCTCTACCCTCGTGCAAGATTGATATCCGGCCTCCTATCCTCGTGCAACATTGATATACGGCCTCCTACCCTCGTGCAATATTGATATACGGCCTCCTACCCTCGTGCAACATTGATATACGGCCTCCTACCCTCGTGCAACATTGATATCCGGCCTCTACCCTCGTGCAAGATTGATATCCGGCCTCCTATCCTCGTGCAACATTGATATACGGCCTCCTACCCTCGTGCAATATTGATATACGGCCTCCTACCCTCGTGCAACATTGATATACGGCCTCCTACCCTCGTGCAACATTGATATACGGCCTCCTACCCTCGTGCAACATTGATATACCCTCGTGCAAGATGGCTTGTAATTTTGTTTCTTTTTCTTTCTTAGTCTTGATTGTCGGCTCGGGTCATCCAACACAGGCGAGATGAAAAGGGCAGCAAAGATCTTGGCATAGATCCGAGACTTAATCTGGCATCAGCACCTAAACTGGTCCCCTTCCGCTCTTGGCTGACATGCAGTCTTCATACCATCCTAAATCCGTTTTCCACCCCACCAAAATCAGAGCGCAACGGACAAGTGAACAGTAGTAGCAGCAACACACACACAAAGCAAGAGGCATTCTTTGAGCTTCCCCAGCGCTCAGGCTTCGGCGCAAAGCTGGAGTGTGACTCAAAAAGAATCCCGTAGTGCTTGCTGCCTTTGCATCTCCTGACATCGTCTGCTGCTATGTAGCTGCCACACCCTTCGAACCTAGTGTGGGCGGAGTTTGTGGCAGCCCAAGGTGCTTTTTCCTCAGAGCCCCATGGGGGCGGGGAATGGGGCTAGGCCTGGGGATAGCTGGTCCCAGAAGATGAAGAGGGACTTGTACCTCCTCCCATGGCAGACATTGATCTGAGACACTCCCACGACAGGGAGCCAAGGCCGGGCCACCTCTTGGAAAAGGACCGGGCCGGGCGATTATACCGGCGAATTTACAACCACAAATATTTAATTGTGGTTCACGACTGGCGACTCTACTGCTTCGGAAGAGTTGTCAGAAGATCCCAGTACATCGGTTCGTCAGAATCTCTACTCGTGTTGGTCACTTTATATTACTTGACGTGTCAGAACAGTCATGTGTACGGGTTTCATTTTCGAAAACGAAACGTTTCGGAATAAAGATACCTAACTGCTGCACATGTGTCTTATTAACCTATCGGAACTTTTATACAATTATCATGTTGATAAATTAGACACATGTGCAACTCTTGGGTATCTTTATTGAGGAAACGTTTCGCCACACAGTGGCTTCATCAGTCCATACAAAGGACAATCTTGAAGAACAGGAGGAGAATGAGGTAATCAGTCCCTCAACCTTGAGTCGATGTGGTCAGTCCATCAATCTTGAATAGAATACGGCATACGTGCTGAGAAGGAGCTTATAAACCGTTGGCAGGAGAGGTGCAGCAGTCATAGGTCGTGTAACATTTGTTCAATGTGGAAGTAGGTCGTGCCCAAGAATTAGGCAAGCGAAGAATTCCCAAGTATTAAGATCCCAAGAAGTTGCAGTGTCTGACAGGTTTGTAGATGAATGGTTCAGAGAACCGACATGTTGATAAATTCTCCTTTGTATGGACTGATGAAGCCACTGCGTGGCGAAACGTTTCCTCAATAAAGATACCCAAGAGTTGCACATGTGTCTAATTTATCAACATGTCGGTTCTCTGAACCATTCATCTACAAACTACAATTATCATATTGACTTTTACTGATAACCTGGATTCTCTGGTTCTTCAGTTCTCTCCTACCAAACTCTACTTGCTAGATTTCTCTTATATAATTTTTACATATTTAAATTTTCATAAAATCATTTTGCATTAATTTTCTTCTATTTTGGTTTTCGTTTCTGCTATTTTCAAGATTAAAATAATGTGTGTTTAGCTAAGAATTACATTGAGTTAATATGTTTGGATAATCCAAATGTCACAATTATATCTAGAATGGATTATCATCATGTTGAGACACGTTGGTGAATGTTAAGCTGCTGAAGGTTGAGAATGATTAAGATTCGTGTGTAACAGTTGGGTAACTTTATTGTCTTATTCCTTTACTTATATCTTTATTTGTACATGTACAAGGTATACAGACCATAGCTGACATCAATGATATACTGCTATATAGCTCCTTGTTATGCTGAGCATTTCCCCCAAATTAGGTCAGTTTTGTCCCAGGATGCGACCCACACCAGTCCACTAACACCCAGGATGTGACCCACACCAGTCCACTAACACCCAGGATGTGACCCACACCAGTCCACTAACACACAGGATGCGACCCACACCAGTCCACTAACACACAGGATGTGACCCACACCAGTCCACTAACACACAGGATGCGACCCACACCAGTCCACTAACACCCAGGATGCGACCCACACCAGTCCACTAACACCCAGGATGCGACCCACACCAGTCCACTAACACCCAGGATGCGACCCACACCAGTCCACTAACACCCAGGATGCGACCCACACCAGTCCACTAACACCCAGGATGCGACCCACACCAGTCCACTAACACCCAGGATGCGACCCACACCAGTCCACTAACACCCAGGATGCGACCCACACCAGTCCACTAACACCCAGGATGCGACCCACACCAGTCCACTAACACCCAGGATGCGACCCACACCGGTCCACTAACACCCAAGATGCGACCCACACCTGTCCACTAACACCCAGGATGCGACCCACACCAGTCCACTAACACCCAGGATGCGACCCACACCAGTCCACTAACACCCAGGATGCGACCCACACCGGTCCACTAACACCCAGGATGCGACCCACACCGGTCCACTAACACCCAGGATGCGACCCACACCAGTCCACTAACACCCAGGATGCGACGCACACTAGTCCACTAACACCCAGGATGCAACCCACACCAGTCCACTAACACCCAGGATGCGACCCACACCGGTCCACTAACACCCAGGATGCGACCCACACCAGTCCACTAACACCCAGGATGCGACCCACACCAGTCCACTAACACCCAGGATGCGACACACACCGGTCCACTAACACCCAGGATGCGACCCACACCAGTCCACTAACACCCAGGATGCGACCCACACCAGTCCACTAACACTCAGGATGCGACCCACACCAGTCCACTAACACCCAGGATGCGAACCACACCAGTCCACTAACACCCAGGATGCGACCCACACCAGTCCACTAACACCCAGGATGCGACCCACACTAGTCCACTAACACCCAGGATGCGACCCACACCAGTCCACTAACACCCAGGATGCGACCCACACTAGTCCACTAACACCCAGGATGCGATCCACACTAGTCCACTAACACCCAGTATGCGACCCACACCAGTCCACTAACACCCAGGATGCGACCCACACTAGTCCACTAACACCCAGGATGCGACCCACACCAGTCCACTAACACCCAGGATGCGACCCACACCAGTCCACTAACACCCAGGATGCGACCCACACCAGTCCACTAACACCCAGGATGCGACCCACACCAGTCCACTAACACCCAGGATGCGACCCACACCAGTCCACTAACACCCAGGATGCGACCCACACCAGTCCACTAACACCCAGGATGCGACCCACACCAGTCCACTAACACCCAGGATGCGACCCACACCAGTCCACTAACACCCAGGATGTGACCCACACCAGTCCACTAACACCCAGGATGCGACCCACACCAGTCCACTAACACCCAGGATGCGACCCACACCAGTCCACTAACACCCAGGATGTGACCCACACCAGTCCACTAACACCCAGGATGCGACCCACACTAGTCCACTAACACCCAGGATGTGACCCACACCAGTCCACTAACACCCAGGATGCGACCCACACCAGTCCACTAACACCCAGGATGTGACCCACACCAGTCCACTAACACCCAGGATGCGACCCACACTAGTCCACTAACACCCAGGATGCGACCCACACCAGTCCACTAACACCCAGGATGCGACCCACACCAGTCCACTAACACCCAGGATGCAACCCACACCAGTCCACTAACACCCAGGATGCAACCCACACCAGTCCACTAACACCCAGGATGCGACCCACACCAGTCCACTAACACCCAGGTACCCATTTTACTGATGGGTGAACATAGACAACCAGTGTAAAGAAGCACGTTCGATGTTTCCACCCCTTCGCCGGGAATCGAACCCGGACCCTCATCGTGTGAAGCGAGAGCTTTTGCCACCAGGCCACGGTATTTTATACCATTTTCAGCATAAAGTTGAGACTCCTTTGCCTCTGGCTACGCTGTTTCAGGTGGTGGGTGACAATAATTCACAACTCAAATGGTCTAGAGGACGTTTCGGTGAGTTCTGGACCATTGTCAGATAGAAAGAGCATCTAAAACTTACTAGCTGCGGGCTTTTATGAATTGTTCCAGATACCTAAAGTCAGTACCGGATAAGCCGGGCTGTGGTTCGTACGTTGGACTACGTGCGGCCAGCAGTAACAGCCTGATTGATCAGGCTCTGATCCACCGGGAGGCCTGGTCATGGACCGGGCCGCGGGGGCGTTGATTCCCGGAATACCCTCCAGGTAGACCCCACTCACTGACTTTCAATTTTCCATTTATGACCAGATTTTCTGACAGTCATCAAAAAAGACTTAATAATCACAAGAGATGAGATACAAGAGGGAGACTTACGTGACTAAGACACATCAAACACCGCCAGGAGCTGTTCAGGACCTGTTCAAGCAGAACATGAACAGGCTGCAAGAACAATATCAATATAACTAAAGAGTGATATGCAAAGACGGTAAAAAATACATTACCCAGTGGAAAGTCTTGTGATTACCAGAGAATAAGAACTTGATACTCTTGCCCTGTCATTGACCACTCGTCATATCAACTGTTTCCTGTAAACTGCCTATTTATAACACATTACTTCTTCCCACACCATTATATTCACACCACCATAGATCCATATACTGGTGCTAACACTCGCCACTACTATTCTAGCAGTAACACTGTTTTAACCCAGGTCAAGCATACTTGACGTGGGTTATAATACTCCACAAACACAATAACCCGAGCAGATTATAGTAACACATTTCTGTTTTCTTATTTGTATTTTCAGCTAATCTATAGTATATCACTTTTGAAATATCATAATTTGTAATATTTTATAAGAATTCAAATAATCATTTAGAACTGAACCTCTAATGGAGTATATACGAAACAACACCAAAATGCCCCGGCATGATAGTAAGTTTCTCTGTACTTAGCACATCAAAATGCCCCGGCATGATAGTAAGTTTCTCTGTACTTAGCACATCAAAATGCCCCGGCATGATAGTAAGTTTCTCTGTACTTAGCACATCAAAATGCCCCGGCATGATAGTAAGTTTCTCTGTACTTAGCACATCAAAATGCCCCGGCATGATAGTAAGTTTCTCTGTACTTAGCACATCAAAATGCCCCGGCATGATAGTAAGTTTCTCTGTACTTAGCACATCAAAATGCCCCGGCATGATAGTAAGTTTCTCTGTACTTAGCACATCAAAATTATAATCACACATTGTAAACATAGAAAAGAAATAAAATCTTTATCTTTAATGGGCACAATTGCACAAGTGTTGATACACAGAGAATGATAATCAAGGTCTGTTTCTGACTTTCTCAAGCTCTAACTATTTCAAGTTTTACTTGTCAAAAAAAATGAAATCGAAATAAGTTTAAAATTATCTTGAGTAAGAAAAAGTGCTCTCGTGACGCTCGTGAGGTCTAGTTTAGTAAGTTTAGGTGTAAGTCCGATCTAGCTGAGTTTACTATAGATCCCAGCTTAGTGCTTAAAGTATTCTTGATTCGTGTTATAGAAGAGAAATGCAAACTTCATAAGCTTTCAGCCTAACAAGCTACCTGCAGCCATATATACTCCGCACCCCCAGATAATGATGACCTGAGAAATAATGGAATTATCGTGAAAAATTAGTTGGTTAGTTAATGGAGTTTGAAGTGTGTCAACTACACAGACGTCACGTAGACAAGCTCCCAGTAAGCTGGTCAAGGCCTCATCTAACTAAATATTCCAGTTTTTAAACAGTTCATAACTTTTAAACGCAATTATTTTCCCACATCAGCTCATATCAGAAGCTGGTCTTATGTAAGGGATCCTACCTCCCAATCCTCAAAAGTAGGCTAGCACCCAAGTACCTATTTACTACTAGGTGAACAGGGCCAACAGATGTATGGACACTTCCACAAAACGTCTCGACTCGCCTATGATTGAGTCTTTAGTCCTTCAGCGATCTTATCACTGAGCCACAAGTCACCTCCACCTCTCCTTATTTCATTTTGTGAAATCAGGCGATCCAGTGTTCTATTTAACTTTTCTAGTTCCAATACAGGGACATCCTTATACTCTGGATAATACAGGGACATCCTTATACTCTGGATAATACAGGGACATCCTTATACTCTGGATAATACAGGGACATCCTTATACTCTGGATAATACAGGGACATCCTTATACTCTGGATAATACAGGGACATCCTTATACTCTGGATAATACAGGGACATCCTTTTACTCTGGATAATACAGGGACATCCTTATACTCTGGATAATACAGGGACATCCTTATACTCTGGATAATACAGGGACATCCTTATACTCTGGATAATACAGGGACATCCTTATACTCTGGATAATACAGGGACATCCTTATACTTTGGATAATACAGGGACATCCTTATACTCTGGATAATACAAGGACATCCTTATACTCTGGATAATACAAGGACATCCTTATACTCTGGATAATACAGGGACATCCTTATACTCTGGATAATAAACCATGGAACGGGTTGGGTTTGATAAAAATAAATATGAAATACAGAGCGTCACAAAAATATCTCTTAGCACACAATGCCTCACTTAACTAGTGATAAATACTTTGGTTTCGTAAGATTGGTCAGGAAATAGGACAAGTGTTTCCCGTCGCGGGTCTTTGTCAGATGACCCGCAGCTGGAGCTTATGGGCATCTGACCGAGGCCTTCCACTGGCTTACCAGTCTACCCCTTTATATATTATGGTTACGATTATAACCATTTACTGACAAGTTGTTAATAGATAGTAAGGAGTTAGTCGACTGTTGAAAGTAGCATACAAGGGAAGGACGAGGAAAGGACCCTGATGTAAAAAGTTACAATGATTTTGTTTGTATTGTAAGCCTGAGTTACTGAGCCTATGGGGGGTTAATAATACAGATAAAGTCATTTTATATATACCTCTCTGCTTGTATACACCTCTGGGTGTGCATAGGCTTTGTAATAACTCGCGTGCGCCTACCTTTGACATCTCCCACTTACTCACTTTCTCTCTGCACTCCTCACCTCTCATGCCGTGTTTTTGCATGACCTTGTTGCAGGAATGTATATAAATACCAGGAACATATGCTTGGATTTTCATACCACAGTTGGCACTTGTACCGAGACAGAGCAGCCAGTCAACATGAAGCTGGTAAACATTAAGTTATTTTTTATTAATGTTATGGCTTTTCCATCACTACAAAATACTTGTGCAAAAATTATTACAATATCAAGTGATCTGAGCAATTGGAAAATCCAGTTTTCTTTTTTTGTAAAGCCTGATCGCTGCATACACTTGCACTGGACTATATGGAAAGCAACAAGAAGTCTCCCAAACTATAAGTGTTGTAATTAAGAACATAAGAAAGAAGGAACACTGCAGCAGGCCTACTGGCCCATACGAAGCAAGTTGTGCAGGATTATATTAACAGAGCTCTATTAGTGTAAATATGTATACCTAGGAAATTTACTCGGTGACTCCGGACTCAGTGCAGTGAAATTATTGAAGCGCAGCCACTAGGAGTGTCCAAGGTTATCACATATTGTATTGTGTATAACTCTAGTGTTATTATAATATTACTTTTCTTTCTGGGGTTGTATTATTATTATTATTAATTTCATAAGAAGGCAATAACAACGAGTAAATATTAACTATATTATACAGCATGAAGTACGTAAATAATATTAAACCTTTTTTGACCAGTTTGATTAAAATATTAATCTTATGATCATTACAACGAATTATGTTGGATATTGTTGGTATGAGTTTGCTCACAAGATGAGTGTCTCAGTCTGCCAGGATGATGCTAGGTGAAGCAGCATCAGTAAAACTTATTATATTGCTAAATTCAGCTATATGACAAACAAAATCTAAATTATTAACAATAATGTGGTAGCGGGTTCGGTTGACAAACCAGGTGTTAGTCCGGTCTGGATCTTATTCTGGGTATTTGGGGTATTAGTAGTATAACTTATACTGAGCGGAGTTGTGAAATAAGTTGTAGTAGGATAAGTTGTAGCGTCTGAGTGGCTAGTTTATTGTGCCGCCGCAGAGCATCATGGGAATGGTAGCGTAAGAAACGAGATTACAGAGGTCACAGTGGTCTTTGTTCTTCTTGATTCGCCGGTACTCTCCCGGTCCAGGTCTTTTCCAGGTGGTGACCTGGCCTTCCCTCCCTGTCTTGGGAGTGTCTTGAGACCTGTCTTTGTCAGACCCCACTGACCATTGTTACATCACTGCAGAGGAATCTTAATATTTAAATTGGTATTTAATTTCCCCTAAAATAATTTACAGTTTATATAGTTGTTGCGCACTACGAAATACGATCTCAAAAAAAAAAAAAAAAAAAAAGAGGCTGGATGTTTGGAGACTGAAATATAATGTTCCAGTGTATGGCCTTGTCTCTGTCTACACACTTTATATTTTATGACACTGCCATCTTCATATAAATCTTACTGCCGGAGATATTTATAACCTAGCCTTAGTCTAGCAGTAACAACAGTACTGCCAGAAATACTTATAACGTAGCCTTAGTCTAGCAGTAACAACAGTACTGCCAGAAATACTTATAACGTAGCCTTAGTCTAGCAGTAACAACAGTACTGCCAGAGATATTTATAACCTAGCCTTAGTCTAGCAGTAACAACAGTACTGCCAGAAATACTTATAACGTAGCCTTAGTCTAGCAGTAACAACAGTACTGCCAGAGATATTTATAACCTAGCCTTAGTCTAGCAGTAACAACAGTACTGCCAGAAATACTTATAACGTAGCCTTAGTCTAGCAGTAACAACAGTACCGCCAGAGATATTTATAACCTAGCCTTAGTCTAGCAGTAACAACAGTACTGCCAGAGATATTTATAACCTAGCCTTAGTCTAGCAGTAACAACAGTACTGCCAGAGATATTTATAACCTAGCCTTAGTCTAGCAGTAACAACAGTACTGCCAGAGATACTTATAACCTAGTCTTAGTCTAGCAGTAACAACAGTACTGCCAGAGATATTTATAACCTAGCCTTAGTCTAGCAGTAACAACAGTACTGCCAGAAATACTTATAACCTAGCCTTAGTCTAGCAGTAACAACAGTACTGCCAGAAATACTTATAACCTAGCCTTAGTCTAGCAGTAACAACAGTACTGCCAGAAATACTTATAACGTAGCCTTAGTCTAGCAGTAACAACAGTACTGCCAGAAATACTTATAACCTAGCCTTAGTCTAGCAGTAACAACAGTACTGCCAGAGATATTTATAACCTAGCCTTAGTCTAGCAGTAACAACAGTACTGCCAGAGATACTTATAACCTAGCCTTAGTCTAGCAGTAACAACAGTACTGCCAGAGATATTTATAACCTAGCCTTAGTCTAGCAGTAACAACAGTACTGCCAGAAATACTTATAACCTAGCCTTAGTCTAGCAGTAACAACAGTACTGCCAGAAATACTTATAACCTAGCCTTAGTCTAGCAGTAACAACAGTACTGCCAGAAATACTTATAACGTAGCCTTAGTCTAGCAGTAACAACAGTACTGCCAGAGATATTTATAACCTAGCCTTAGTCTAGCAGTAACAACAGTACTGCCAGAGATACTTATAACCTAGTCTTAGTCTAGCAGTAACAACAGTACTGCCAGAGATATTTATAACCTAGCCTTAGTCTAGCAGTAACAACAGTACTGCCAGAAATACTTATAACCTAGCCTTAGTCTAGCAGTAACAACAGTACTGCCAGAAATACTTATAACCTAGCCTTAGTCTAGCAGTAACAACAGTACTGCCAGAAATACTTATAACGTAGCCTTAGTCTAGCAGTAACAACAGTACTGCCAGAAATACTTATAACCTAGCCTTAGTCTAGCAGTAACAACAGTACTGCCAGAGATATTTATAACCTAGCCTTAGTCTAGCAGTAACAACAGTACTTCCAGAGATACTTATAACCTAGCCTTAGTCTAGCAGTAACAACAGTACTGCCAGAGATATTTATAACCTAGCCTTAGTCTAGCAGTAACAACAGTACCGCCAGAGATACTTATAACCTAGCCTTAATCTAGCAGTAACAACAGTACTGCCAGAGATATTTATAACCTAGCCTTAGTCTAGCAGTTACAACAGTACTGCCAGAGATATTTATAACCTAGCCTTAGTCTAGCAGTAACAACAGTACTGCCAGATACTTATAACCTAGCCTTAGTCTATCAATAACATCGTGCAATCTATTGACTTTGTTAGTTTTTTCATAGATATGTTTAACTTGACACATCATTATGATGGATAATGGATGTACTAGGTGCTGCGAGGTAGGATAACACCTCTTATCCTAACATTTATTTCCTCGTTGATTCTATACTAAAATTACACATGGGATTAATTTTATATAGTAATTATATTCTCTATTTTTACAAAAGATTGGGAGTGAACAAATGAACGACATATTTACGGGTTTAGGTTAGGTTAGGTGTGTCAGGAAACAGGACTAGTGTTTCCTGACGTGGGTCTTAGTCATGTGATGACCCACAGCTGGAGCTTTTGGTTATTTGACCGAGGCCTTCTGCTGGCTTACCGGTCCACCCCTTCCAAAATTATGGTCATAGCAATCAACTGAATTACTACATGGAGTACAATCACCTCTACACTGAAAAACAGTTTGGCTTCAGGGACCCACAGAGGAACCCAACACGCTATCAATATCATCTTCGATGCTAAGTACAGCCTGAGGAAACAGGGCAACATTGCACTAATTGTAACTAGGTGTGTACACAAAGCTTATGACAGCCTATGGCACGACGGACTTACACTGAAACTTGTCGATCTTCCTGACCACTACTGGACTTTTCTCAGGTTCACATACAACTTCTTATGGCAGAATCTTTCACAGCAACAGCTGGAGTACCACAAGGCTCGTGCCTTAGCCCGATACTCTTCAACATATATGTAAACGATCTCCCTCAACCCGAGTTCAACGACACTATCATCACCCAATTTGCTGATGGTGTTATCCATGTAGTGTCATCCACCCCATAACGGGAAAAAATAAGCATGTGAGGGTAATAAGAGATAATGAATGCGGAACTACGAATAACAAGAAATGAATCACGACCAACCCAGACAAAGCCCTCATCAGCACCATCGGATGTTTGGCAACAACTATAGAAGACAAGGGGAATATCTCCATCAGAGGTACACCTATTGCTATCAGAAACCCAAACAATGTCCTGGGATATGAGATCGACATATTACTCCACAACTCAAAAAAGGTGAACTCAGCCAAAGTCCGCCTCAGCAAACTATACAAGTTTAATCAAGCCTCTTCCCACATCAAAAAACACTTGTACAAGATGATTATAAGACCTATGCCTGAATATCCTTGTGTACCCATGCAATTAACAACTAAAACCAACATGCTACAGTTACAAAGAGTCCAGAATAGAGCACACCGCTTCATCACATTCACCAGGTGGAGAGACAGAATCAGGATGGAAGATCTACACATCCAACAAGACATAGATGCAATAAATATAAAGCTTGATAAACTAGATATACCAGACAGATATACCAGACAGAGAAAACTCTCCCCAACCCACAAATACTACCGACTACATCAACACACCTCCCCACAGAACCCAAATAATGACCCTCCAACAGAGAGTGCAACGACTTATCCATAAGGATAATTTCCAGAGACCAATGATCCTGAGTGACCTCCCAGAAGCAACAGATGAATGGGTACCACCAGAACCCTTTCATGTCCAGTAAGGATAAAATCACCCCAATTTATGGAGACTTTATTTGTAACAAATTAACATTTACATCTAACCATGTAACACCTGCAAACCTACTACGGCAGGACACCACCTCGGAAACAGTTCAGCCAACCAGTAACTCCAGGAAGCAGCCGACCTACATCAAGTGCACTGCAACCATCATCTCCAGCCTGCGCTCTGCAATCGGAAAAAAGGCAATTGCAAAAAAGTATACCCTTACTAACTCAGTGTCATGTTGTTATATAACTGGTATAACTGTGAAGCTGATGGGTAAAGTGTTATACCCCTATTCTATGAATTTCATGAATTCCTGCATAACACTAACACACCCACCCTTTTTCTATATTTCCATCCTTACTCATCCGTCTTCCTTCCCATCTTACCAAAGCTCTGGTCATAACTCGGTATTATGAGGCCACAGACTTGCGTATATATTACTAATAGACAGCAATACGTCTCTATTAAGAACACAACAAGACCTAAGGGGGATTACCAATAGACCCCTGGATGTCTTCAAGAAGGCGCTGGACAGGCACCTAAAGTCAGTACCTGACCAACCGGGCTGTGGTTCGTACATCAGTTTGCGTGCGGCCGGCAGTAACAGTCTGGTTGATCAGACCCTGATCCACCATGAGGCCTGGTCTCAGACCGAGCCGCGGAGGAGTTGACCCCCGAAACCCTCCCCAGGTAAACTCCAGGTAAACCTCTGGACGTTGGTGTACCACAAGGAAGCGTCCTTGGCCCCCCACTTTTCCTTTTGTACATCAACGACTTTCCAAATGTATCGCAACAACTTAGACCTGTTCTCTGTGCTGACGACACAACACTCGCCATATCCCACGCAAATCTTACCTCACTCAACACTACTGTTCACGAAGAGCTCGTAAAAATATTAACCTGGATGACTACCAATAAACTTACATTTAACAATGACAAACTTTCTATAGTATGTTTGGGATCAGAGTAAGTGATGTCCACCTAAACATTATGATTAACAATACTCTTATTGCTAAACATGAGGGAAAATTTCTGGGTCTGCACCTTGACAGCAACTTGAAATTCAACACCCATATCCAACACATAACAAAAAAAAAGGTGTCAAAAACAGTTGGCATCCTCTGAAAGGTACGTTATTATGTACCACAAACAGCACTACTTACACTGTACTGTTCACTGATCTACCTCACCTACGTTATTTGTGCCTGGGGATCCACAACAGCAATTTACGTAATGCCAATAATAACCCAGCAAAAAGCTGCAGTACAAATAATCACACAGTCCACTGCTAGACAACCCCATCCCCCTCCACTCTTCAAAAACTTAAACATTCTCACTATACAAAACATTCACTCTTACTACTGTGCATACTACATTTACACAACAATAAATTCTAATATTAATCCCGACCTGAAGAACTTTTTTTCTAGCTGCAACGAGACTCATAGACATAATACTAGACAAAAAAATTCTGTGACATGCCCCGTGTCCGGCTAAATCTTTTGAAAAATTCAGTGTACAGAAAAGGGCCCAAAATCTGGAACTCTGCCGGAAATCTCCAGAACCACTGTCTCAGCCAGCATTTTCAAAATTACCATTAAAATTACCTAACATATCCCATCAGCTAAATATATGAAAACTATATTTCCATATTCTCAGTGTCACGAACACATGTAAAACAATATAATTTTATTCTCAATATCTGTAATCTTCCCAATAATTAAAACATTGTGTCCCATTTATGTTAATATGCTAGAATTTTTACCTATAATAATAAACCCGTAATTCCTTAAATAATTAAACTTGATAAAAGCCGTATAGCATGTGCTAAAAGGACATTCAATTCTCTTGTATTCATTGTAGCTCCTAAATTTATAATTACACTCATCTAAGTAGCTTTATGTATAAAATTACTCAAATTGTTGTTACCTTAATCTTCTGTTAGTCTTAAGTTTGTCCGAAATGCTCTGCATATTAAGGTTTTTGTATGTACACCGAAATGTCATTCACTTTTGTACAAACATTATATCATGCTGAAATAAAGTATTATTATTATTATTATTATTATTATTATTATTATTATTATTTTACTTTAGAAACAAAAGGGACCTTACCCACAAAGTCCACAATATCGTCCAAACGTGGAAGAGCGTAAGCATCCGGTACAGTGACCTCATTCACCTTACGGTAGTCGGTACACATCCGGAATCCTCAATCAGGCTTTTTACAGGGATGCACGGTGAAGCCCAGCGCTGTATGACCCTCGTAGGTTTAGCTCTTTCTTTGGTTATAATAATATTTGCACAATGAAGCCCACGAGCCGGACGATTCCTCTACCAATCCATGTTCTAACAGAGATGATCTTCCTGCTGAAGTAGCTTCTGTTTTTCAAGATTATCTGTAAGGAGACAGTGTAATAGGCTTAGTAGTTCCTACGTCCACATCGTGATAACCCAGGTTCCACATTTTCCGAATAATCGAAAATATGTCGGGATAGGTTTGCAGAAGGGTAGTTTGTCTTACTACGTGGTCTTCAGCAAGTCCCGACGTTATTAAGACGAGAATCCTGGAGAATGGCTCAGTTAGGAAGCCTTATTTGAACCTCCGGACTTATGTTCATAAAACCAGGGTCGTCCACAAGGTCAGGGACAGTGAACGAAGTCATTACTGGGACCTCAGGTGATTCAAAGAATAGTTTAATCTAATTAATGTGGTAGACATTATCCGCATTGGGTTTATCTAACACGTAGTTTAAGTCAGAATTCTTTTTGATCACCTGCATCTGTCCTATAAACCTTACTTTTAATGTGCGACCAAGCAAAGGCTCCTGGACCAACACCTTGTCTCATGGGAGCTACAGAAGTTTTGTCATACCTCTGTTTCATGTTGTTTTGAGCAGACATTAGGTTGGCTTTATTCAGCTGACGTCCCACCTGCAGTCTTGATGTAGGATCGTAGGGAGTTTTGCAGGCGTCTTCTCCCAACCATCGTTCCTTGAGCACGTGCAGTGGACCTCTCACATTATGCCCAAAAATCAGCTCAAGAGGACTGAACTCTGTTGATTCCGGCACAGTTTTTCTCATTAACAACAGCGACAGCGGAAGTGATTCATCCCAGTTTGTAGGAAAATGCATGTAATATGTACGCATCATAATTTTTAAGGTTCGGTGAAACCTTTCCAAGGTGCTTTGGGACTGAGGATGATAGCTTCTCTGAATGCTTTTGCTGTGCCCTGGTCACCCTGGACAGATTGTGGAATGCCAAAGTGGGAAATATACCTAATGAGGGCTATAAGAATGGCTTTCGTATTTACACTGTGTATAGATAATGCCCTGCCTCAGAATACCTAGTAGTTTTATCAAGAATGGTAAACAGATATTGGTTACCTGATTTGGCCTTCGGTAAGGGTCCCACACAGTCGATGATTAGGCCGCAAATGGCTCTCCATCAGCGGGTATAGGGTGAAGTGGTGTGGGTTTAATGTGGTGTCCGGACTTACTCACTTGCTGACACTAAAAACAGGAATGGATGTAGTCCGCACCTCCCATCTTATACCTGGCCAATAAAAATACTGGCGGATCCTATATAGAGATTTGGTGAGACCTAAATGTCCTCTTAAGGACGAATTGTGAGTAATTTTCAAGCCCTAAGTTCTGAATTTCTTTGGTACTACCAATCTATCTGGTTTTTAAACCTTCCTCAGACAAAACTAACAAGTTAATTTTAATTATATATTTAACCGGGTGATTTGAGATGGATTCACCCTTGGCAGCTTTAAAGCACGTAAGTACCCCTGTCATCTAATAACATGCTCATTTTTCCACTATAATCTACCTTGTCCATAATTACTATCTCATTTGCTTTGACTGTTTCGTAAAGTGAAGTTCGGATCTCTCCTTAATTCATAATATAACTTAACAAATCTTTGAGGACAATTGTGTTGCAGAGGTCTGAGGACTTCACTTACGAAAGAGACACAGCAAATGCCATAGCAATTATGAACAAGGTAGATTATAGTAGAAAAATGAACATGTTATTAGACGACAGGGGTACTTACGTGCCCCTTAAGAGGGGATGCTAAAGAGGAGCCCTTTTTCTGTTCTTCTCGAAAGAACAGTCCCTTGGGTATGAAAACAGACACGTTTGGCAGTTCTGCGACTCTGGAATAGGAAGGCTTGATCAGGGATTTTTCACGTTTATTGTGGAGACGTTTCTCCAGACATTGGCTTCATCAACACAGTACGGAGGAAAAATGGTGGAGGATGTAAGTAGGGAGGTTGAGGTAATCAGTCCCTCAGCCTGGAGATAATGTGTTTAGTCTATTAGCCCTTTCATCAAGGCTGATAGACTGAACACATCATCTCCAGGCTGAGAGACTGATTGCCTCAAACCCACTCTTCACATTCACTACCGCTTCTTCTCTGTATTGGACTGATGAAGCCACTGTCTGGCGAAACGTTTCCACAATAAAGATACCCAAGTGTCTCATTCATCAATTTGTCGGTTTTTCTAGATCATTAGCATAATCTAGCATGTCTCTGTTTCTATGTCAACAATATAACCTTCATCTAGGCTTCAATGCGTAAACAAAAGTTTTCTTCCATTGCAGTTGGTGGTGGTTGTGGTGGTGTTCGCCATGTTGGGCCTGACTGTGAGCCTGCCCAGCCCCGAGTCTTCACCTGAGCCTCAGCTCCAAAGAGGCTTTGGAGGCAGTGGTTTTGGATTCCCTGGAGGAAACTTCAGACACCATGGCTTTGGGACTGCTTTCCCACTGAATCGCCATTTGCCTGTTGGTGGTGGGTTTGGTTCTATTGGTGGCACTGGGTTCCGTCCTGTTGGTGGTAGGTTTGGTTCTGTTAGTGGCACTGGATTCCGTTCTGTTGGTGGCACTGGTTTCCGTCCTGTTGGTGGTAGGTTTGGTTCTGTTGGTGGCACTGGGTTCCGTCCTGTTGGTGGTGGGTTCGGTTCTGTTGGTGGTGGATTCCGTCCTTCAGTTAGTGGTGGATTCCCCTCTCCTGTTGGTGGTGGATTCCGTTCTCCTGTTGGTGGTGGATTTCGTCCTTCAGTTAGTGGTGGATTCCCTTCCCTTGTTGGTAATGGATTCCGTTCCTCTGTTGGTGGTGGGTTTGGTTCCCCTGTGGGTAGTAGACTTCGTTTTGGTGTTAGTGGTGAGCGTAACCTTTTTACTAGCACTGGAAACCGCGGCTTTGTCGGTGCTGGGAGTGGTATCTTTAATGATAATATTGGTGATAACTCTAATTCCCGAGAGGATTCATTTGAGTTACTGTTTTCAGGCTAGCAGTGAACATAGCCCCAATCTATCTTTCTGTTTATTAAAGAACAAAAAGGCACAATACCGTGACTGCAACAACACAGAAGAAACCATAACATCGCCATAAGCTTATGTCCTATGTGCGGGTTATTTGTGTAATGTTTTTGTTTATTCACAGTTTATAAGGATAAGTTGGTAGAGGTGCAGCTGTTGGTGCTGAAAACAGAGTTCCTGTTGGTGTTAGGGTCGTGGTTGATCATATACATTCTCAACTGACTAATCAACAAAGACAAATATAGTTGTTCAGACCAGGTGCTCCTCTACGGTAGTCTAGATAGTAATTTACAAAGGTCACATGTTCTCGTATCCACATATAGTAATTTATTAAACGTTTGTAATAAAACTGAACCAACACTTGTAGTTTAATTATATCTTCGTATATGATGAATAGGTAACAAAATAATCCTTCATCCACGTTTCTGGAGCCGTAAGTGACGTAGGTTATGGTGAATATTGTGGCAGCTTCTTCTCGGGAAATAACTCGACATAAACCATCTCTCGGGGTGTCAAGATGACGCACAGTTGTCTGGCAACATGAGAAATATTGCCTGTTAAAATGCTTTTTTTTTTTATGCCACTGAATTTACAGGATATGAGGTGTTTATCTTACCTCATTTCAAAGGCCATCCCTAACACTTTTCTCTTCCCCGGGATGCACCCCACAGCAGACAACTAACACCCAGGTACCTATTTACTAATAGGTTAACAGTGGTAATAAGTGTAAGGACATTGTCCCGTTCCTGAAGTTCACACGACACTTTCCCCTCAAGGAAGGTTCCTTGATGTTGGTGAGGGGCTCTTGATTTAGGGAATTGGATCTGTGCTCCAGTTCCCCGAATTAAGCCTGAATGCCTTCCACATCCCCCCCCCCTAGGCGCTGTATAATCCTCCGGGTTTAGCGCTTCCCCTTTATAATAATAATAATAATAATAATAATAATAATAATAATAATAATAATAATAATAATAATACACGAAATTCCCTCACAAATGTCAGACACCGCGGAGTGTTCCACCACCTTGGTTTCCCAATACTGCTCATATCATCTATCTACAAAAACACCCATCACCTCAGTGTCTGCAGTACCTGCACCTCTATGAAGCCCCGGACATCACAGTGAACCTTTATACACGGAACGGTAATCGTCTGCCTCCGCTGCTGCTGTGCTCGTAAAACACAGACTGAAGGTCTATCTCTCAATAAAACCTCCTCCACTGCTGCCTGGACCCTCACCGCATCGTACCGCTCATTATGCAATCCCCTAATTAATGACTTCGAGCCCTCCATTTCATTCATCCGGTACACCCCCGTTGCCGCCCCTTCCCTATGATATTGACGCAATCTATCCTCATAATTCCTTAACCCATATTTCATGGTATTGAGCCTTCTAGCTTCCCCCACAAAAAATTACGAATCGCAGGTTTCGCCACCTCATCCCACCACCACACCAACCCCCCATCACACTCCCCATAATTATTTGCCTCCCAATATTCTTCAAAACCCACAACCGGTTCCTCGTCCATTAAAACCCTAATATTTAATTTCCAGTAACCCCTGTGCCTCATAGCCAAGGTATCCCGCCCCACCTCCGTGAGAACTGTCTGATGATCAGAAAAGGCAGCTGTCACGGTATGAACCGAACGTACCGTAATCGAGAAAGTAACATAAATTTTGTCTATTCGTGCCCCGTAATAATTCCCAGAGCCGGATTAAGGGTTGTGGGGACCCTGGGGCCCCGCATCTTGCTAGGTGAACAGGGGCAGCAGGTGTGAGTTGACTAATACTCAGGTACCTATTTACTGCTACTATTACTATTATTGTTACTATTACTACTGTTACTACTACTGTCACCGTTTCTGCTATTACCACTAGTACTATTGCTACTATTACCACTACTGCTGTAAAAACTACTTCAATTACTAACAGTACTACAACAACTACTACTACTCAATTTCTACTATAGCTTTACTGCTACTTCCACTACTGATACTACTACTGCTAGTACTACTACTACAACTGCTATTGCTCTTCTACTACCACCACTACTCATACTACTACTACTACTACTACTACTACATTCGCCACCTAGACAGCGGCTTGGGTGAACGTGCTGTTACAGCTCCTCCTGCATTTCCGAGTGGTTGTCCGTGAGCATAATGGCCACGGGATTGTCCGTGAGCATAATGGCCACGGGGTTGTCCGTGAGCATAATGGCCACGGGATTGAGGAAACGTGTTAACACAGTGGGGATTGAACTACTGAAGGAAGCTGTTACTACGGATGTAGCAGACGTACTACTTCCCAACATCGTTCAAGATACATATGGCACAGCGGACGAAGATCTCTAACGGCGTACCTGGAGTTTACCTGGAGAGAGTTTCAGGGGTCAACGCCCCCGCGGCCCGGTCTGTGACCAGGCCTCCTGGTGGATCAGCGCCTGATCAACCAGGCTGTTGCTGCTGGCTGCACGCAAACCAACGTACGAGCCACAGCCCGGCTGATCAGGAACTGACTTTAGGTGCTTGTCCAGTGCCAGCTTGAAGACTGCCAGGGGTCTGTTGGTAATCCCCCTTATGTGTGCTGGGAGGCAGTTGAACAGTCTCGGGCCCCTGACACTTATTGTATGGTCTCTTAACGTGCTAGTGACACCCCTGCTTTTCATTGGGGGGATGGTGCATCGTCTGCCAAGTCTTTTGCTTTCGTAGTGAGTGATTTTCCAAAACGATTGTTTATCAAGTTGTTATTGGCTCAAGTGTACGAAGCTGTCGTTGACAAATTTCAAGACGTCGTGATGGAGGTGCATGCAGATGTCAATGTGCGCCTGGTGGATGTGTCCAAACGATACACTTTGGTGAAATTACGTAATGTTCCGTTTGAGGCAACCGAAGATGACTTACAGTAAGTGTTCAATCGTTTTGGTAGGAAACATTAGGCGCAACCAGGTGTGTGGATGACTGGCGTGTATGCTGGTTTGCCTTAGGGGACGTACTCTCTCAAAATGTCTCTGGAGTACCCTGTACCATCTTATGTAGTCCTGCCAGATTTCGCAACGCAGCTAATGATATCCTATGCAGGACAAAGACGGACCTGTAGGATTTGCGAGGGCTATGGTCACATGGCTATGTAGTGTCCTCGTGTGATCAGAACGGACCTTGTAGAAAGACAGAGCGTCACGGCCATGGGGCATGGCCCACTGTCCTGACGTCAGTGAGGCGAAAGATACTGAGAAAGAGGAGAGTAATGTAGTGGCGGTTGCGGCTGACCTTGAGAGGGAAGCGACAGACGGACGCATTACAGTATCGAATGCTAAGGTTTAAGTACAGCCGGAGACCGAGGAAGCAGAGTTGGAAAAGGTATTAAGGGTGGTGGCCCGGTGGCCTGGTGGCTAAAGCTCCCGCTTCACACATGGAGGGCCCGGGTTCGATTCCCGGCGGGTGGAAACATTTCGACACGTTTCCTTACACCTGTTGTCCTGTTCACCTAGCAGCAAATAGGTACCTGGGTGTTAGTCGACTGGTGTGGGTCGCATCCTGGGGGACAAGATTAAGGACCCCAATGGAAATAAGTTAGACAGTCCTCGATGACGCACTGACTTTCTTGGGTTATCCTGGATGGCTAACCCTCCGGGGATTAAAAATCCGAACGAAATCTTATCTTATCTTATCTTGTCCTTCCCCATCGGACGGGGTGTCAATGGCACCTGAGGAGAGGAATGAGGCTCCAGTGTGTGTGGAGGCTTCTGTGAGGACAGTGGAACAGTCCCTTGCTCTTGTGAAGGATGCTGAGCCTGGGGGGTGATGGCTCAGTGTGGTGGTGGTGGATGTGCATCAGGTGGCTTCAAGTGAACAATGTGTGGTGGAGGACACGTAGGTATTAGTCAACTTACACTTGCTGCACCTGTTCACCTAGCAGTAAATAGATACCTAGGTATTAGTCAACTTACACCTGCTGCCCCTGTTCACCTAGCAATATATAGGGACCTGGGTATTAGTCAACTTACACTTGCTGTGCCTGTTCACCTAGCAGTAAATAGGTACCTAGGTATTAGTCAGCTTACACCTGCTGCCTTTGCTCACCTAGCAGTAAATAGGTACCTGGGTATTAGTCAACTTACACTTGCTGTACCTGTTCGCCTAGCAGTAAATAGGCACCTAGGTATTAGTCAATAGGTATTAGGAAATAAGTCAGTCTGACTTTTTTGGGTTATCCTACACATGTTGCTATGTATGATAATCTATGTAACTGTATTGTGTATACTTGAATAAACTTACTTACTTACCTGCTGCCCTTGCTCACCCAGCAGTAAATAGGTACCTGGGTGTTAGTCACCTGTTGTAGGTGATATTTCACTTAAGATTTTAAATTAATAAATAATACAGCCCGGTGTATTTTAGTTCTGAGAGGACAGGTAACCTACGCGGTGCTCACACCAAAATAATTCGAAAAATTCCGAAAACGAGTTTTGTTGACAGGAAAAATAGTTTAAGAATCTGGCAACATTGTGATGAAAATCCCATTGTAATACAATGTTACTAAAGCAAATTATAGTTATTTGAAACATGTTATCTTACGACGCGGAAAAAAAATCGTGGCCACGAGATGATTTTTTTTTTATGAATTTTTTGTCTACTTTTCTTTCTAATATACTAGGACGAAGGGAAGGAGCTCCGTAAGTAAGTTTATTCAGGTATACAGTTACATAGAATTATCATACATAGCAGCATATGTGTAGATCAGTAAGTAAGTAAGTTTATTCAGGTATACACAAATACAGTTACATAGAATTATCATACATAGCAGCATATGTGTAGAGAACCTAGGATAACCCAAAAAAGTCAGACAGAGTGACTTATTTCCTTTGGGGTCCTTTTACCTTATTATTATAATATAAAGGTTATATTATTTTCTTATTATTCTACAATGAAGATAACATCTTATTATTGTACTTAAAAGACTATCTACTACACGAGGGTATTAAGACTATCTACAATACGAGAGTCATTACTAGGAATAAGGTAAAATTTACACGTATGTTAGCTAAAAAATAGAAAATCATTCCCCCTTCCTTTCTGTAGCTACATTCATCAGACACCTTCTGGCACTCTTCTTGAACTGGTTCATGCTATGACTGGCTTTGACATGTGCGGGCAGTGTTCCATTCCTTTATTGCTGTACAATAAAAGGTGTTTGAAGCCTGGCCACTGACTGTGGGTCTACAAAGTTGTGCTCTCTCCCCCTAGTACTATGAATGCTTTGGTTCCCAACCTTGACAAAATTGACAGCAAGATATTCTGGACACTATTGGTGAGCAATTTTATAAACATGATTTAGCTTCAGTTGTTTTACTCTGTCTTCAACATTCAGCATATCCAACTGCTGTAATTCATCCTGGCCTACATGTTCTCTTGGTCCCAGCCCCAGGATGAATCTTACGATTTTGTTCTGGGTGATTTGCAGTCTATCTTTCAGTTTTTTTTTGCCAAGGCAGAGTACCAAGAAGAGCAAGCGTAATCCATATGGCATTGTCGTCAAGTACTCCCGCTATTATGACTAATAACCTTTATCTGATTATACCATTTATTCAATAATGATAGCAGACATAAAATAAATAAGATAAAAGCATAATAAAGACGGCCAAAATAATATTATGTGGTATATTATGACGAAGGTTTGTGGGCAGCGGCGTTCAATGATTTACGCATGTTACTGCCTGTGAAAATGGTTTTCTCTTACCTCTGGTCTTGTGTTAAAGAAAACGATGTTATATACAGGGGAAACAATAAGAAATCACTTATATTGCCTAGAAAGAACCACAAATCGAATGATTTTTTCGCTTTTTTTTTTTTTTATATATGAAGAGTTGAGCACTTTACCCCATATCTCGAAAGTAATATTTTGTCCTATTCTTCACACACCTCCATTATTAACGATTATATTGAAAAGATTGGCACAAACAATATACATGTATAAGTGTTTGAATATCCAGTGCTAAAACATTTGGGATATCTCAATTTTTTTTTTTTTTTTTTTTTTTGGGGGGGGGAGGGTAAAATGCAGATATTTTAGTGAATGTCAAAAGCATTCTAAATACATGTATACATATTTTTTAAGCATATACACATTTATGTAACAGAAGGAGAATTTATAATCATAACACTCACCAATTAGTCTGGAGATTACTGTATGTCATGTTCAAACCCCCCTGTCTAATATGAAAATACTGGCAAGAACTTCTAAACATAAACATAGACAGCTTATCTGAGGTTCCTGGAGATGTCCTGCCCATCTGCTTAATGCTCACATTATGCAGGACTGCAAATCCAACAATTTCGGCTCCTATCTGAGAGGTTTTAAGCCTAATATAACCCCTAGAGCGACGAAAATTATGCACATTACATTAACGTACTTGTATCACATTCAAAAACAATGGCGTCTCCTCTCCAGCTTGTCAGCGCAGGCGCAGAGCTTCCCTGTCGGTTCACTTCTTTTTTTATACACTTTAGAGCAATAGTAATGTATTAATCAGGTTTATTTACACAGCATAATTTTGGGAAATTATTTTCAAGTCATAATCATCATATAAACCCATATTAATAATTAATAGTTTCCTACTTTAGTCATGATTACGAACACTGATCCTGATATTAACCTGTTATTAAATGACTTACACGATCCTAAAGCTCTTGCTTCACACAGCGAGGGTCTACGTTCGATACCCAGCGAGGGTAGAAACATTGGGTGTGTTTACACCGGTTGTCTATGTTCACCCATCAGTAATATGGGTACCTGGGTGTTAGTGGACTGGTGTGGGTCGCATCCTGGGTGTTAGTGGACTGGTGTGGGTCGCATCCTGGGTGTTAGTGGACTGGTGTGGGTCACATCCTGGGTGTTAGTGGACTGGTGTGGGTCGCATCATGGGACAAAACTGACCTAATTTACAGGAAATTCTCAGCATAATAAGCAGCTATCTATATAGTAGTATGACACTGATGCCAACTATAGTCTGTATACTTTGTACATGTACTTGTAGGAATAACGATATTATTATTATTATTATTATATTGTCTTTATTACACTGCAAGTCAGGCCAGGACACTACTCAGTGCCAACAACAACATAAGCATTTTTTATTTTATTTGAAACATTATGTACAAATATACACAGGGAGTTGGGTATATTACAGTGGTACAGATATATATATATATATATATATATATATATATATATATATATATATATATATATATATATATATATATATATATAAAGGCATCAGTAATGGCTGTGTTCCAGTCCAGTGTGTAACACAATACATGATGGCACTAATACGACGCTAATACAGCCTACACCCTACTGCTAAATATACAGTGCTACACCATCACTGGTTTTCATAAGACAGGTTTTACACAATACAGCTTACAATACTAGTTCACCCCCCCCCCCCACTCGTACGTCCACTTTCATGTGTGTTTGTGTATGTGTGTGTGTGTGTGTGTGTGTGTGATTATGTGTGTGTGTATATGAATTTGTATGTGTGTGTGTGTGTGTGTGTGTGTGTGAGAGAGAGACTCAGCAATCAACATTTGCACCAATAACTCACTACAGTTGTGACCGGGTGTGGAAGTGTGAATTGCTCATTACTCTAAAATTTGTTCATGATTGCAGCCATGTATACACGTAAGTAACCATTCTTACAGTATTCATTACTTTTGTAACTTGTGAGTTCATTACCTTTGTAACTTGTGAGTTCATTACCTTGTACCTAGTTCAGCCATCACAACTTTGGGAGCCCGGTCCCTGGACCCATTACGTACCTCTGTAATCTGTAAATACCTTTGTAACTTGTCATGATTGTGACTAGACCTACCTGGAGTTCATTACCTTTGTAAATTGTGAGTTCATTACCTTTGTAAATTGTGAATTCATTACCTCTGTAACTTGCTCAGCTATCATAACTTTGAGGCCCAGTCCCTGGACCCATTATGTACCTCTGTAATCTTTTGACTACCGCCCACTGGATGGGTATGGGGTGCATAATAAACATATTAAACTGAACTTAACACAAAATCGAAAACATTAATGAAACATTGATCCAAGAACGTAACCTGGATACGTTTGTAATTTAATTTTTATACATTTATCACCACTGGCACTATATTAATACTATATACACAAGACATACATAACCATAGTTAACAAAAGTTTATATTTTCCATACTTAAACACGGTTAAAACCCCTAACAGTTAAATTAATATACACCTGCAGATGATAAACTATATCAATATTAATATTTTAACCACACATGTGAGGGGAGATATAACAATATTAAGGTACACGTTATAAACATACATGTGGCGATTTTCTGAGAAGTGGCTCCCAATGTGCAGCAAATTAACTAAAACTGTTAACACAGACATCCCGAGATATTAATTCAGTCACACCAGTGGTTCCTGCAAGAAAATTCGACGTGATTACGTTATGTAATACCTAACTGTACAAGGCAAGTCAACTTACTTGAATGAAGTAGAGCTACACTTCCATACTCTCAGTAATGACGAACTTGGGTGTTGTACATCCACCAAAATCTTCCAGCAAAAGTTCTCAACCCACGCTTCAGCAGAAAGATTGGCCAATGATGCTGACAGAAACGTAAATCCAGTTCGCTGGGGCTTGTCAGGATACTAGTAGGTATCCTCAGTGTTTGAGGAAGCTTCGTTGTTCTAGCAGCTCCTCTTTCCAAGTAAGTTCTGCCGGTTTTCTGGCTATTCGAGTGACACGTCCGGTCTCTAAGACTCGTGATCTGTAACTGATTAGCTGGTGTCTCTTAATTGATTTCGTTCGAATTTGAAGAGCTAACTAATACTACTATATTAGACCTAATCCTACCTATTTTAGGTCGTAAACTGTATTAATACTTAGTATAGTTATTTTCTACTTTGTGTAATTACGTCAATCTTCCTAGGACAAATATTAAGTAAAAATGTTATGTAAGCGTTTCGTGGAATATTTTGGTACCCCAAAATAATTTCCACAATATATATGTCGAACATACCTAAAACATGACAATACTGTTGGTGACATAACTGAATCACCAACACCTCTCCAACAGATAACAAACACGTAAATAATAACATTAAATACAATCATATTTCATTCACTCAACAGCAGATCAGCCCTAACACAATATGCCGAGGCACAGCAGAGATTACCTAGTGGAAGACAGGGTAAACTCAACCTATCCCTGAGAATCTCCAAAGTGGAAGGAATATATATACAGTACTACCTAGGCCAAGTGTTTACATTGCTGACCTTTAAGTAGAGGTCATGCCCTTACTTTATCACTGTTACATATATATTTCTTCAAATATACACATTCCTTATATTCGTCCCTATAATAATCCATGAATACACTCAACACACACACACAGAGACATGCCAGGAGCTGAGTATCGACCTCTGCCACGACAATTAGGTGAGTACACACTTTAATTGGAAACCCCATGACGGTTACATTTTCTGCAAACCAACTATCAACACTACAATGTTATACATCCCTCACATGTTCCACATACATGCTGAACCATCCCTCCCCGAAACTCCAATGCCTCGGAACCCCAACCAAACCCTGTTACCCAATTCTCCCCACCCCTGCAGGAACCCAGTACCCTCCAGGCATGGGCTCCACTACGGTCATAATGCTAACAATCTCCCAATACTAATATTCAAATAATCCATCGTGAAACGCTTCCCCAGTGTATTGCCATAGACTACTAGATACAGATACAGGTAAACACGAATGCAATCACGCTGCAAGTGGACGTCGCAGAGAGAGGACCAAGTTATATTTTGGGTTATCCTGAGTAATACATTGATCAGAGCCGAGAGGAAAACTTGCTTGCAGTTACTTCGAGCCCCATCCTTTCATGAGGGTAAGGCGGTGACTAGCTTGCTTGTTTTCCTCTCTCCACCCATCACCTCATCCTACCCCCATCCTGACCCCTCATTACCCAAACATTTACACTGGCCTAACCACGCGCACACTATTTACAATGCTATCCTTCTGCTTTTCCTGTCTTTTTTTCGGTAACTTCGCCTTTGCCGATTTAAAACAAGGCATTTTGACCATCCAGTAGCCCGTGTGGTTTTTTAAAATTTGGCCAATCTTTGCCTTGGTCCCCGTCCCCTTCACTGCTCGAGGGTAGGCTATCTTGGGGCTGACTTTCGTAAGTCAGCTGAAATAGGATGTTTAGGAATTACACAAATGAGTTTTTCTTTTTAACGCAAATCTTATGCGTCAGCTGTACCTTCCTAGGCATCATGACAAGAATAAGAGTAAGAATTCGTGTCACTGACAACCAGAAGTCTAAGAAGGAAATACATACTTGAATGTATTTGTACTAATTCCACTGTTGCACCAATTGATGTATTCCAAACTCACTCTGGTGCAGTACGTCTACTCTCCTCTGAAGAGGAGCTGCTCCAATTACTCAAGAAAGATGCTCCTGAAAAATTACATACTCTGGGTATCATCCCCATTCCACCTGATAGTTACCAGGTACAACGTACTGTATTTGTGGCAAGAATCAACAGCTTCATGAAAATCCTTGTGGTCCCAGACATTTGGAGCGTCCTGCACTCTACCACCCTTGTGATCCCAGATACTAGCGTCCTGCACTCTACCATCCTTGTGAAGCCAGACACTAGCGTCCTTCACTTTATTATCCTTGTGATCCCAAACACTAGGATCGTCCTACACAATTATCCTTGTAAAGCCAGACACTGGGATCGTCCTACACTCTACCATCCTTTTGATCCCAGACACTAGCGTCCTGCACTCTACGATCCTTTTGATCCCAGACACTAGCGTCCTGCACTCTACCATCCTTGTGATCCCAAATGCTAGTGTCCTGCACTCTACCATCCTTGTGATCCCAGACACTGGGATCATGGGTTAACTCAGCACTGGAAAGAAGTTACTCCTAGAGTGAATTCAGCTGGTAAGATTATACAACAAATTTGAATAATAACTTTGGATGTATTTACAAATAACTCAAATAATTCGTAATGCAATTATTCACTCTTAACTAATCATACATTGCCATGCAATAAAAAAATCTGTCGTAGATATCCGGATCAAATACCTAATCAGGAATTCAATATGAGTCGTAATGAACGACTACCAGTGGATAGCAGAAGAATGGATGGGGATTCGAACCGTGGTCCTGAATAGTAGCAGATCCAGTGTGCTACCTTTGGGCTGCGAGACTTTCAATACTCAAGTGTCACGGCCAGTACTGCTGTGTCACGTGCTACGAAAGCTTCTGTGGCTGCTTTTAGGGACAGTTGGGTCACAGATGGTGGCCACTGAGGCAGACATGACACAAAAGTAATGTCTGAGAAGCTTTTCTTTTGCAAGCCTCGTAGCCCAGTGGTACAGCATTGGACCTGTTACTATTCAAGACCACAGTTAGAGTCCCCGACCATTTTTTTTTTTCTGTTTATTCACTTAATTATGAGACTAGCATTATTGACACTAGACATAATAGCCTATGAGCTATTTAGTAAATAATTTCTAAATAATTCGCATGAGATTACTCTTATCATTCACTTGTTTACAGCACAACCTACTACATTATGTTTGGTAGCAGAGCAGGAGATGCGGAAATTAACATTAAGATCGACAACACTCTAATTGCCAGGCATAATGAGGGCAAATTCCTAGGCCTATACCTCGACAACAACCTGAACTTCAGCACCCATATCCAACGCATAACCAAAAAAGTATCCAAAACGGTTGGGATCCTCTCCAAGATACGATACTACGTGCCGCAAACTGCCCTTCTCACACTATACCATTCACTTATTTATCCATACCTCACCTATGCTATCTGTGCTTGGGGTTCAACTGCAGCAACACACCTAAAGCCAATAATAACCCAACAAAAAGCCGCAGTAAGAATAATCACTAAATCCCATCCCTGGCAACCCCCCCCCCCACTCTTCATAGATCTAAACTTACTCCCTGTTCAGTACATCCACACTTACTACTGTGCAATCTACATCTACAGGACCTTAAATTCCAATATTAACCTTGACCTAAAACGCTTTCTTGATAGTTGTGACAGAACCCACAGGCACAACACCAGACACAAACATCTCTATGACATTCCCCGTGTCCGACTAAACCTTCACAAAAATTCAATGTATGTCAAAGGCCCTAAAATCTGGAACACCCTACCTGAAAATTCTAAAACTGCAGACACATTCATCACCTTCAAAACTACCATCAGAAAACATCTTATCTCCCTGATACACCCTGTCAACTAATAATACGAATACCACCTGGTGGTTCACACTTACACTCACTCACCCATTTGACCATAAACAGAAATATCAATCTCAATCTCAAAATAATGAATCTTAACTAGCCATAAGTTGGCCTGTGATACTCCAATACTGAAACTATGTATAGTGCCAAAACAAAAGCATTCACATTGCTAAACTCACAAACTAGTATTTAGTCACTTAGCCATAATACCAACTTATCTCATAATTTTGTAATATTTTAAACTTAAGATTTAATTTAAGTCTGCCCGAAATGCCTAGCCATGCTAGGTGTTCTAGTGGTACACTCTGTAATTATTATTTTACTACATGTAAACCACACAATAACCAAATTCTGTAAACTCAGCATTGTAATACTTATAGAGAATAAAGTTTGAATTTGAATTGAATTTGAACTGATAGATTAAATTCTACATATAATAATATTATGCTGGACGCCTCAACATAAACGAAATTTTGTTAATGAATAATGCCAAATAATTTACTTTAATTCACTTATATTCTTTAGTATCATAAGGCACACAAGAGTATTATTATTATTATTAATAGTAGTAGTAGTAATAATAGTAGTATTAGTATTAGTTATAGTAGTAGTAGTAGTAATAGTAGATACCTCGTTTAAATAACTAATATTACATTGGGGTTGATGATCCGTCATTCTGTCTTACCACTGAACGCACCCGCCTGGCGAGAGAGAGAGGGGTGGGTTGATTGCAATTTCCTGGACTGCAGGAAGGCCTTTGACACAGTTCCTCACAAGAGATTAGTGCAAAAGCTGGAGGATCAGGCTCATATAACAGGGAGGGCACCGCAGTGGATCAGGGAATACCTGACAGGGAGGCAACAACGAGTCATGGTACGTGAAGAGGTATCAAAGTGGGCGCCTGTGACGAGCGGGGTCCCACAGGGGTCAGTTCTAGGACCAGTGCTATTTTTGATATATGCGAACGACATGATGGAAGGAATAGACTCTGAAGTGTCCCTATTCGCAGATGATGTGAAGTTGATGAGAAGAATTAAATCGAATGAGGATGAGGCAGGACTGCAAAGAGACCTGGACAGGCTGGACACGTGGTCCAGAAACTGGCTTCTCGAATTCAACCCTGCCAAATGCAAAGCCATGAAGATTGGGGAGGGGCAAAGAAGACCGCAGACAGAGTATAGGCTAGGTGGACAAAGACTACAGACCTCACTCAGGGAGAAAGATCTTGGGGTGACCATAACACCGAGCACATCACCGGAGGCACACATCAACCAAATAACTGCTGCAGCATATGGGCGCCTGGCAAACCTGAGAATAGCGTTCCGATACCTTAATAAGGAATCGTTCAAGACACTGTACACTGTGTATGTTAGGCCCATACTGGAGTATGCAGCACCAGTCTGGAACCCACACCTGGTCAAGCACGTCAAGAAGTTAGAGAAAGTACAAAGGTTTGCAACAAGGCTAGTCCCAGAGCTCAGGGGAATGTCGTACGAGGAAAGGTTGAGGGAAATCGGACTGACGACACTGGAGGACAGAAGGGTCAGGGGAGACATGATAACGACATACAAAATACTGCGGGGAATAGACAAGGTGGACAGAGACAGGATGTTCCAGAGAGGGGACACAGAAACAAGGGGTCACAATTGGAAGCTGAAGACTCAGACGAGTCACAGGGACGTTAGGAAGTATTTCTTCAGTCATAGAGTCGTCAGGAAGTGGAATAGCCTAGCAAGTGAAGTAGTGGAGGCAGGAACCATACATAGTTTTAAGAAGAGGTATGACAAAGCTCAGGAAGCAGAGGGAGAGGACCTAGTAGCGATAAGTGAAGAGGCTTGGCTAGGAGCTGAGTCTCGACCCCTGCAACCACAATTAGATGAGTACAGAGTAATCCATCAGAGTATTATCAACTGATACAGCTTCTGTTAAGAGCATAAGAACATAAGAAAGAAGGAACACTGCAACAGGCCTACTGACCCATGCGGAGCAGGTCCATGTCTCCCCCCCCTCCGGATTAGCCCAATGACCCACCCAGTCTGGTCACCTCCACTCAAGGAAGGCGCACGGCACCAGACCCAGCAGCACAAGCTAGTCAGGTCCAACTCACACCTACCCACACCAACTCATGTATTTATCTAACCTATTTTTAAAACTACACAACGTTTTAGCCTCAATAACTGTACTCGGGAGTTTGTTCCACTCATCCACAACTCTATTACCAAACCAGTGCTTTCCTATATCCTTCCTGAATCTGAATTTTTCAAACTTGAAACCATTGCTGCGAGTCCTGTCTTGGCTGGAAATTTTCAGCACGCTATTTACATCCCCTTTATTTATTCCTGTAGCCTTTGTGCATCTTGTAGGTGCTAGGTCTATACTGCAACAACGGGGGTCAGTTGCACCAGCAACATCATCATTATGAAAGTAATCAAAACTTACCAGAACATAAACACTCCTTACCACTGCTCCACACTTGTTTCCACAGATTCTCCAAGTACACCAAATTTTTGCCTAGTAAGTTATACATTCTTTTAGAGCAATCAAAATCCTAGGAAAAAGCTTCATCAATGACTCTTCCCGTGGAAACGGAAATGAGTCATTTTTGACTTGTGCTTAATGACTGGTTACTCGACTCGTTTGATGTGAACGCAGCTGCATACACAGGTACTGGTCTCAGTAGTCTAACAGCAACGTATAATTCAAGATATAGTAATACATGAATAGGTCACCTGTTCTGTCACATAATGTAAGTTAGTAAGGTCCAGAAACTAGGTCAGGGGTAGTGTCCAAGCCAGGTGCAGTGACATCAGAACAGAAGTGGTCATTCCGTCAGCCTTCGATTATCTTGTGAGATGTTGAAACTGGGTCTTGAAGCAATCACAACCAACTCAAGGGTTTTGTGCCCAGGTATTGCATTATGTATCATACATAGTGGAGGCAGTTAATAACAGGGTTGTTGTTCTTGGCAAGCTGAAAAACCGCTAAATTTTCGTGTACATGTCAGACCTCGTATATTCATTTACTCTAGTAATTAAATTTCTACTTTTCTGGGGCGCATGTGTGACTGGGAACGGTCTTTCAACTTTGTATATATTCTGATGAATATATTTCTCTTGATATGTGTACACTGAGAGGAACAGTGCATGTACTCATGGAAGGGTGTATAACTCGGTTTGTACACATTTAAACTTTAATCCCAAATACTGGGATTAATGTATTCCTGACTTATTGCTGTCATGCGTCAATAGGCTTGAAGGTCGACTAACCACTTAACCTTGCAAGGTATTTCGTAAACATGATACGTATTAAAGGTGGTTCGTTTTTTTTTGCGACCATCAGTAGCACAATTACTTTTTTTTAAGGCAACAGAGTATAATTATGCTGTGAGTAGGTACTGTGTTTTCCATTTTCTTGCACACGTCTTGTAAGGAATTAGCAGTTCAGGAACAGGTTCCATACGCTGCTTCTACTTGTAGACAACGTCACATTACGGTGTATTACCAGCCTCTTCTCCCCAGGATGTTACCCACAATAGCCGACTAACACCAGGGCACCTACTTACTGCAAGGTCAACAGGTGTAAGGAGACTTGCCCAGCCCTCAAGTCAGTCTCGCTGACCCGTGTTCTTCAAGATTTAAGCCGCAGGTGATGCTGCTCACTGTACTTCATTTGCGTTTTTAACTTGTCTCCATTCTTCGTTCAACGTCAGCTGTTTCAGAATTGCCTCTTCCTGTTTCCGTCTATATAAATTCAATAACTATTTTACTAATTCCTCTTTATTTGCTATGGTATCATTGACCTATGTCACAGCGATGATGCAACTTAAATTTGGCTTAAGAGGAACGTAAGTTCCCCCATCTAATAACATGTTCATTTTCCCCCTATAATCTACCTTGTCCATAATTACTATCACATTTGCTTTGTCTGTTTCGTAAGGTGAAGTTCAGGATCTTTCCTTAACTTTTGTTGACAATTGTTGTTGTAGAGGTCTGAACTTTGTGTTGTAGAGGTCTGAACTTTGTGTTGTAGAGGTCTGAACTTTGTGTTGTAGAGGTCTGAACTTTGTGTTGTAGAGGTCTGAACTTTGTGTTGTAGAGGTCTGAACTTTGTTCAGACCATGAATTAAGGAAAGATCCTGAACTTCACCTTACGAAACAAAGCAAATGTGATAGTAATTATAGACAAGGTAGATTATAGTGAAAAATGAACATATAAGTCGGTGGTACTTTCGTACTATTTACATTTCTAGGATTAATTTTATCTAAAGCACTGTTTTCTAGGGCACTTGTATATTTATAAATTCTTGCTTTACCGTCTACTCCATGGTCACTCGGTAACAAAATAGATACAAATTAAACCTGCATGATGATAAGAACGTAAGAACATAAGAACGAAGGAACACTGCAGCAGGCCTATTGGCCCATGCGAGGCAGGTCCAATAAGGTCACCACAGTTCACCTCATATATATAGTTTTACTTCTATAATAACAATATAACTCAGTGTATATACACTCAGATACATTTACACACGCTCATGCATACACACACACACACACACACACACACACACACACACACACACACACACACACACACTCGATGTGAAGCTAATGAAAGTTCAGTCTGTTCTATAAAGTCCATCTGATGATTGTTCCGTTGGAAACAATATTGTTTCAGGCAGACTGACCACCTCAAAACCTGATTATAAAGGCCTATAAAGGGCTATGGACAAGCTGCAAGCCTTGTCCAGCAACTGGCTCCTGGACCAAGTGTAAAAAGTCATGAAGTTAGGGGAAGGACAAAGAAGACCGCAGAGAGAATACAGGCTAGGGAGCCAAAGACTGCAAACCTCACTCAAGGAAAAGGATCTTGAGTTGAGTATAACACCGGACACATTTCCTGAGGCGCACATCAACCAAATAACTGCTGTAGAATATGGGCGCCTGGCAAACCTAGGTATAGCGTTCTGACACCTCAGTAAGGAATCCGTCAAGACTCTGTACACCGTGTACATCATACCCATATTGAAGTATGCAGCACCAGTTTGGAACCCACACCTGGTCAAGCACGTCAAGAAATTAGAAAAGGTGGAAAGGTTTGCAACAAGACTAGTCCCGGAGCTAAGGGGCATGTCCTACTAGGAGAGGTTAGGGGAAATCAACCTGGCGACACTGGATGACAGGAGAGAGAGGGGGGACATTATAATGACATATAAGATACTGAGAGGAAATGACAAGATGGACAGAGGCAGGATGTTCCAGAGATGGGGCACCTTAAGTCAAGGTGACCTGACCTGACTAGTTTGGGTGCATTGGCTTAAGCTGGTAGGAGACTTGGACCTGCCTCGCATGGGCCAGTAGGCCTGCTGCAGTGTTCCTTCGTTCTTATGTTCTTATGTAACAAGGGGTCATAGTTAAAAGTTGAAGACCCAGATGAGGCACAGAGATGTTAGGAAGTATTTCCTCAGTCATAGAGTTGTCAGAAAGTGGAATAGTCTGGAAAGTGAGAGTGGACCTAGTAGCGACCGGTGAAGAAGTGGGGCCAGGATCTATGACTCGACCCCAGCAACTACAATTAGGTAAGTACAGTTAGGTGAGTCCACACATACACACACACACACACACACACACACAGGCATAAAGTGGAGTATATCAGAGAATAAAATACCAACAACGGTGTATATGTGTATGTATATCTGGGCGTACAGACAGTAGTTACCTCTCAGTGTACATACACAATGTGTCTGACGTGCTACGTTGTGGTGTTACTTATTTAAACATTACATTTCTTCGTAGGTCAACTTTAATATGATTCCCTCACGTTGTCTTCCATTAAGTTTTCTTGTATAACTTGGGAACAGTTCGCCGGATAGGCTTCAAATCTGGTGTTGTGTGACCAGGGTAAGATTCATGCTACTCTTGGCGTGTACAGGGGCTATCTAGTCAATATTACATAAACTAAGCATTAACTTGAAGCTTCTCATCAAATTCAAACTTTCAAAAGTGGAATATCCTACTTAGAAGAAGGTTAGAATTATTATTAGAATGTTTATGCGCCCATTTTTTTTTTAATTTGTTTTAAGATTGTGTATTTTTTTTAGTGAAATGTATGGAATATGTTTGGTGTGAAGAACGTCAGTGTTAACACTAGTGTATCTTACGAGCAACGTGAAATACTGGCAGTTTAGTCTGTGTAAGTACAAATTCGTAAATATAATAATATAATTAAAAATGTTGGATTCGTTGAATTTCGTATACCTGGAGAATGCCTCTTTTGCTCGACTTCAAACTTGAAGTGCTGTTGTGCTTTGCTCAAAGAAAGCTTTCCACTGTTAATTAGCAGCATGATCCCTAATTTGTTACCTTTATCTAAAAATTGGTACTTAGATTTTCCTTAAGGTGTCGTGCTTAAAGGAACATTTAATTTCCTAGTGAACATTTTACCCTTCGGTTTTCTTATTTTATTAAAATGTTTTTGTACCACTAAGAAATTAGGCTATCGTGCTGAAAAATTTAATAGACCTCAAAGATTTTAAAAAATATACAATGTTAATATTATTGGATACGAGGACACCTTTCTGAGACTGCGCAGTGATTGAAACTAAGTCTGGTTCATGTATGTGTTGTGTAAGCAGCAGTTAGAGAAAGGAGTTTTATTTAAAGGAAAAACTGTGACTCATTTGCAGTAGTTGTTTCTGTGTCATGTGAACCACGTCCTGGTAAACTGGCCAAGGTTTGATCTCCTTACTCAATATTTCCATTTTTTTTTTAATCTTACTTCAACTCATTTCAAAGGACGGTCTTTTTTCAAACATCCTCCTTATCCCAGCATGTGATGCAAAACAGAAGGCTAACACCTATGTTGTACCTATTAACTCCTAATGAACAAGGGTAACATATGAAGAATTGAGAATTAGACACGTGTAACATCTGAGTATTTTTATTGTAGACGTTTTGCCATCCAGTGGCTTTATCAGTACAAATTCAAGGACTTAATTGGAAGGCAGTAGAACTATATACAAAGGATGAGGTAATCAGTCCCTCAGCCTTAGAGTTGGTGAAGAGAACCATAGTCGTGAATAGTTTGAAGCACAGGCATGAAGAATGGTGTAATTTGTTCATGACTGTAACCATGTATAGGAGTGAGGCTGATTCATTACCTCTGTAACTTGCCATTTTTGTGACCAGATCTACCTGGAGTTCATTACCTTTGTAACTAGTTCAGCTATCATAACTTTGGGGTCCAGTCACTGGACCCATTATGTACCTTTGTAATCTTTTGACTAACGCCCACAGGATGGGTATGGGGTGCATAATAAAGATATTAAACTAACTAAAGTGGCGTTAGGTGAGGGACGTGTAGCAGACATGGTCACTGGTAGGCGGGATTCCCCAGTGCAAGTAGGTCATACCCGAGGGATGGGCCAGTAGCAGCAGGTGTAAGGAAACGTGCCCATTTCCCTCTACTCCTCCAAGATAGAACCCGGGTCCTTTAACTCTATCACTGATTTAAATCGGGTGATCCAATATCGAGTTTGTTAATTTTTCTTGTTAACATGCAAGGATAATATAAAATAAATATGCAATACGGGTCATCACAGGACCACGTTTGATTATAAGTATGCCAGGCTGTGTATTCAACTTGCTGAAGTTATACTTAGGGTAATCAATTTTATTGATGTAAGTTACATATTCAACGACTGAGACAAATGAACTTTAAACTATAATTTTGTCCCGCTTCTCAGAATCATATGTATACAAATGTAACACGAATCCGTCAACCTGGACAAGTCAGTGTCCGGTCTATCAACTCCGGGAGGCACAAACAATTTTAGCTGGTTTGTTATGATGCCTGTCAATTACACGTCAGTCATTAAAACCAAAATTCACCGGAATACTAATTTCAATGAAACTTAATTCCTTATATGTGAACTAGAGTAAAGTTTCAGTGCATACACCTCTCTGTGTCTATACACTGTGTGGCATCTTGCTTGGATCTACCCTTGACATACCCCTCCTCGTATACTTTCTCTCTGCCCCAGCCACTACCCAGGCCGCCAAGTAGCTTTTTTGTATGACCTTGCTGAAGGTATGCATATAAATACCAGGAACATATGCTTGAACTTTCACACAAGAGTTTACACTTGTAGCGAGACAAGCAGCTCCTTGCCAGTCAACATGAAGCTGGTAAACATTAAGTTTTTCTTTGTTAATGGGATGGCTTTTCTATCATTACAAAATATTTGTTAAAAATATGTTTACAATATGAAGTGATCAACTGGCAAGTATTGAGTTTTTCTCAATACATAGACTAGTGATGGACTCTGAAAAGCAATAAGAACTTTCCCTTATTATATGATTTTTAAATAATGAACAAAATGTGTGACTGAATTTTAACAGATCTCTGTTAAGTGTAAACATATACACCTGGGAAACTTCTACAGTGACTATGGACACAGTGCAGTGAAATTAGTGAGCCACGGTGGTGTCAGTGTTGTGGGAGGAGAGTGTACAAGCTTACTTAATATTACATTGTGTAATGGTATTATCACACCTTGTCTTTTTCCTGAGCCTCAAATATTATTATTACATTTATGGGAATAAAATAATAAATACCCCTCCAGAAAAAAAATATGATAACGTGTGAATGTTAAATGTTTTTTCGGCATGAAATTCACGATTAAAATAAAACACCATTGACCAGTTTGGTTAGAATGTTAATGTTATGATAATTGCAACGAATTATCTTACTTTACCATGCGTTTACTTATCAATTTCCAAATAATATTCTCCAACACATTAACATCTCAGTCTGCTAGGTTGGTTCAAGATTAGGCAGCGTCATAAAGCTTATTATTACTAAATTCATCTATGACATCAATTTGTATTCAGTTAACTGTTAAAAAAAATCAATGTGATAGTGCCTTTGGCTCACAACCGAAGGACCTGAGTTCAATGTAAGGCGAGTGGAGACGTGTGTGTGTCTCCTGCACCTTGTTGCTTAATTGGTTAACTGAGGTTAAAAGTTATCGACAACACAACGGTCATTAAGACTGTGTGTCACCTGTTGACCACCAGTCAATAATATTTCAATCCTTTAACATGGGATTAAACTCGCCGTATATACACTGAGAGACATACAACTTTCTGTGTATGCATATCCTGTGTGATATGCCCGTGTTCACCTGACAGTTAATGGGTACCTGAGTGTTAACAGACTGTTCTGACAGTTAGTGGGTACCTGAGTGTTAATAGACTGTTCTGACAGTTAGTGGGTACCTGAGTGTTAATAGACTGTTCTGACAGTTAGTGGGTACCTGAGTGTTAATAGACTGTTCTGACAGTTAGTGGGTACCTGAGTGTTAATAGATTGTTCTGACAGTTAGTGGGTACCTGAGTGTTAATAGACTGTTCTGACAGTTAGTGGGTACCTGAGTGTTAATAGACTGTTCTGACAGTTAGTGGGTACCTGAGTGTTAATAGACTGTTCTGACAGTTAGTGGGTACCTGAGTGTTAATAGACTGTTCTGGTTCACATGCTAGAGAATCAAGATTAGTAATATGTTTAGATAAGACTGAACTTTGAGAGGATCTGAGGTGGGATAACTCTAGCCTGTTAATGAGCTGAGGTAGGATAACAGATATTATCCTGTTAACGAGCTGAGGTAGGATAACAGATCTTATCCTGTTAATGACTAAAGGTAGAATAACAGATCTTATCCTACTAATGAGCTGAGACAGGATAACAACTCTTATCCGGAAGAGCAGCGAGAGTCTGGTTGATCAGTGGGTTACGACAGTGAACTGACTACGACATAGACACCGACTGGGGACTGGGACTGAACGTGAGACACCAGGGTCTACTTGCAGGGTGTTCCGGGGGTCAACGCCCCCGCGGCCCAGTCCTTGACCAGGCCTCGCGGTGGATCGGGGCATGATCAACCAGGCTGTTACTGCTGGCCGCACAGTCAAACCACAGCCTGGCTGATCGGGTAAGAACAAATTGTGTAGGCAATGTATTATTGTGTCGCTCTAGTGTGGCCTTTTTAAATTTTACAGCACCTGTAGACATTAAGCTCGAAACTAAGCGAAATGTAGTCTGAAATCTGCTAGCGTCTCATTTAAACGTTTCGACCATGTTCTCATAGTGAATGATTTATGAAAAGGTTTCGAACTGACACGTGCAGTCGATAAGCTTCAAACCCAACATACCGAATGACAGGTGGTCGTGGCTACTATCAATAGTTCCAGGAACGACACACCAGCTGGTCGTGGCTATTATCACTGTATTCCCAGGAACGACACACCAGCTGGTCGTGGCTACTACCACATTATTCCCAGGAACGACACACTAGCTGGTCGTGGCTATTATCACTGTATTCCCAGGAACGATATACCGGCTGGTCGTGGCTACTACCACATTATTCCCAGGAACGACACACCAGCTGGTCGTGGCTACTACCACATTATTCCCAGGAACGACACACTAGCTGGTCGTGGCTATTATCACTGTATTCCAAGGAACGACACCGGCTGGTCGTGGCGACTATCACTGCAATCCCAGGAACGACACAGCCGGTCGTGACTACTGTCACTTCATTCCCAGGAACTACACACTAGCTGGTCGTGACTACTATCACTGCTTTCTCAGGAACGACACACCTTCTGTTCCCAGGAACGACACACCTTCTGTTCCCAGGAACGACACACCTTCTGTTCCCAGGAACGACAACTGATAATAGCTTCTATATCTCGTACCATGAAAGACAAAAACATTACAGAATAGCAGAAATCGAGAATAATTTTGAAACAAGGATACAAGTCTTGGTCACCATAGGATCTGGTAAGGAGGGGAGAGAACCACTAGGGAAGGATACATAATTATTAAACTAGGGGTTAAGTAAATAGGGGAGAGGGAGGAATGAGCAGTGGCCCATCCACTATTGTGTGTAACGTAATATGCAATTACGAATGAGTAAGAAGTCTGGCGAGTGAGACGAAAGTATTTAACAGGTGTCAAAGTTCCAACGTATGTTAAGTGACATACACAGCTGAGCATCATAACTGTTTCTAAAACAGTGCCACAGTGGTGCTGTATCACCCACAGTGGTGCTGTATCACCCACAGTGGTGCTGTATCACCCACAGTGGTGCTGTATCACCCACAGTGGTGCTGTATCACCCACAGTGGTGCTGTATCACCCACAGTGGTGCTGTATCACCCACAGTGGTGCTGTATCACCCACAGTGGTGCTGTATCACCCACAGTGGTGCTGTATCACCCACAGTGGTGCTGTATCACCCACAGTGGTGCTGTGTCACCCACAGTGGTGCTTTATCATACACAGTGAAGCTTTATACCCACAGTTGGGTTTCAACACACACAGTGCGGCTGTATCCTCCACAGTGGGTAAGAAAGTGTGGTAAACAGCTTCTAGTGGAGACACAGTGCTTTACGGTAGATAAGAGATAAAGTATTGTACAGTAAATAGGAATATAGCATTATACAATGTCATGGTTACGACCTAAGTATAAATGATAGAGGTTTGTATGTCTAAACAGGTTATCGGGTGTACATGAATCATATACGATACCGACAAAGTCTAGTTACAATCTTCACCTTATGTCCTTGTATTGTGAATATGATGATGGTACACAGTACTGGGAAGTTGATAAGACACATGTGCAACAGTTAGGTATCTTTATTCCGAAACACTTCGCCTACACAGTAAGCTGCTTCCTCTACTGAAGAAGCCTACTGTGCAGGCGAAGCGTTTCGGAATAAGGATATCTAACTGTTGCATATACGTCTTACTTATATCTTTGTACTGATAAAGCCACTGGGTGGCGAGACGTCTACAATTTAAAGATTCCAAAATGTTGTATATATTTGTAATTCTTCAACAGGTTACTGGGTACTTAACTACTATATTATAACATCCTGAACCCGTCTTCCAGACGACTCGATCCTCCAGTCTTCAACCACTCGATGTGATTATTGGTTATTTCCACTGATGTATATACATACTGTCTCCCAGGATATAGTGAATCCGTCTACAATGAATCTTACACTCTCGAAGTACACGATTTAACATTAATAACGAGGCTGTTACTACTGGCCGCACGCAGTCCAACGTACGAACCACAGCCCGGCTGATCCGGCACTGGCTTTAGGTATCTGTCCAGCTCCCTCTTGAAGACAACCAGGAGTCTACTGGTAATGCCCTTATGGCTGGTGGGAGGCTGTTGAAGTCTTGGCACTAGGACATTTATTGTTTTCTCTTTGTGTATAATACTGCCCTTACTTTTCATTGGGCGTATGTTGCATCGCCTGCTAAGTCTTTTGCTTTTGTAGGGAGTAATTTCTGTGTGCAGATTAGGGACCAGTTCCTCTAGGGTTTTCCAGGTGTCGATTATGATGTATCTCTCGCCTGCGCTCCAATGAGTACAAGTCAAGTGCTTCCAAGCGTTCCCAGTAGTTAAGGTGTTTGATGGAATTTATATGTGCAGTAAAGGTCCTCAGCACATTCTCTAGATCTGCAATTTCACCTGCCTTGAATGGAAATGTTAATGTACAGCAGTATTCCAGCCTAGAGAGAACAAGTGATTTAAAAAGGATCATCATTGGCTTGGCACCCCTTGTCTTGAATGTTCTCATTGTCCATCCTATCATTTACCTCGCAGATGTGATAGTGGCATTGTTGTGGTCCTTGAAGGTGAGGTCTTCGGACATTACCACTCCCAGGTCCTTCGCATTACTTTTCCGCTCTATTGTGTAATTAGAGTTTACAGTATACTCAGTTATAGCTATTATTTCCTCCAGTTTTCCATAATGGAGTAGCTGGAATTTGTCTTCATTGAATATCATTTTGTCCTCCGTTGCCCATTGGAAAACTTGGTTTATATTTTCTTGGAGATTTGCCGTGTCCTCAGTGGATGACACTCTCATGCAGATCCTAGTATGGTCTATAAAGGATGATACGGTGCTGTGGTTTACATCTCTGTCTATATCTGATATGAGGATGAGGGACAGGATAGGTGCGAGTACTGTGCCTTGTGGAACAGAGTTCTTCACTATGGCAGCTTCCGATTGAATTCTGTTTATCACATAACATATAAAATACATTGTATCTTTAATTTCGGTTTGCCACTAATATCACTGTACCTCCGCCATTATAGGTTTGTTTTGGTAAGTTTAGTTAGGAAACAGGACAAGCGTTTCTTGCCGTGTGTCTTAGTCATATGATGACCCACAGCTGGAACGTTTGGTCATCTGACCGAGACCTTCCGCAGACTTACCAGTCCATCTCTTTAAAAATTATGATTATGATGATTGTAACATTAATTAATGAAAACGTGATTACTATATTATATTAATTTTCATTGATAACGTTTATAGATGATAAATTAGGCGTATATATATATATATATATATATATATATATATATATATATATATATATATATATATATATATATATATATATATATATATATATATTCATTCCAGCTTGAAAATCATTTACACAATTCATAATAATAATAATAATAATAATTATTATTATTATTGACAAGCACTAACCCCACAAGGGTCCAACAGCGCCTGGGGACTAGAAATCAGACACATCAGTACAATGACTGTTACGTCATGATGACCTTGATGAACGCTGCTCGCTCACGTACACAGAGCTACAGTTCCTCTACACACAGGTGTCGGCATAGATTCTAAGCAGTGTACAGAACGATCATTGCATAGATTTTTAGTCGACTTGTTGGTAAGGGAAAGCAATTGATGTGGTTATACGATGTGTGTGACACGAGCTAACCTCACTACCAAATTATTTAGTGAAATTACTGTCAATTATTAATAATTTAGAAATAAATAACAGAAATAGTGACTAGCAGAATACATTATAAGGAACAAGTTACGTTACAGGTGTGAGGCTAAAATAACATTTTAAAATTTAGTTAGTTTAATATGTTTATTATGCACCCCATACCCATCCAGTGGGCGGTAGTCAAAAGATTAGAGGTACATAATGGGTCCAGGGACTGGGCCTCAAAGTTTTGATAGCTGAGCAAGTTACAGAGGTAATGAATTCACAATTTACAAAGGTAATGAACTCACAATTTACAAAGGTAATGAACTCACAATTTACAAAGGAAATGAACTCCAGGTAGGTCTAGTCACAATCATGACAAGTTACAAAGGTATTTACAGATTACAGAGGTACACAATGGGTCCAGGGACCGGGCTCCAAAGTTTTGATGGCTGAACTAGGTACAAGGTAATGAACTCACAAGTTACAAAGGTAATGAACTCACAAGTTACAAAGGTAATGAATACTGTAAGAATGGTTACTTACGTGTATACATGGCTGCAATCATGAACAAATTTTAGAGTAATGAGCAATTCACACTTCCACACCCGGTCACAACATTTTAAAACACTAGATGACCTTTTTATTTGTACTTTTGATATTAATTTTCCCTAAATTAAATATATATATATATATATATATATATATATATATATATATATATATATATATATATATATATATATATATATATATATATATATAATAAGATCACAGTAAACAGGTGATATCAGAATATGCAAAACAACCACTGTGAAAGAAAAGTGAAATTCCAAGCGTTTTCGTGACTTCTCACATTATCAAGGAACAATGACAATGTGAGAAGTCACGAAAGCTATCCTGCTCCTCAGAGATGATCACCAGGGTAGCACTAAGTTGTCTTGCTCCTCGGAGATGATCACCAGGGTAGCACTAAGTTGTCCTGCTCCTCAGAGATGATCACCAGGGTAGCACTAAGTTGTCCTGCTCCTCAGAGATGATCACCAGGGTAGCACTAAGTTGTCTTGCTCCTCGGAGATGATCACCAGGGTAGCACTAAGTTGTCTTGCTCCTCGGAGATGATCACCAGGGTAGCACTAAGTTGTCCTGCTCCTCAGAGATGATCACCAGGGTAGCACTAAGTTGTCCTGCTCCTCAGAGATGATCACCAGGGTAGCACTAAGTTGTCTTGCTCCTCGGAGAAGATCACCAGGGTAACACTAAGTTGTCCTGCTCCTCGGAGATGATCACCAGGGTAGCACTAAGTTGTCCTGCTCCTCAGAGATGATCACCAGGGTAGCACTAAGTTGTCTTGCTCCTCGGAGATGATCACCAGGGTAGCACTAAGTTGTCCTGCTCCTCGGAGATGATCACCAGGGTAACACTAAGTTGTCTTGCTCCTCGCAGATGATCACTAGGGTAGCACTAAGTTGTCTTGCTCCTCGGAGATGATCACCAGGGTAGCACTAAGTTGTCCTGCTCCTCGGAGATGATCACCAGGGTAGCACTAAGTTGTCTTGCTCCTCGCAGATGATCACCAGGGTAGCACTAAGTTGTCTTGCTCCTCGCAGATGATCACCAGGGTAGCGCTAAGTTGTCCTGCTCCTCGGAGATGATCACCAGGGTAGCACTAAGTTGTCTTGCTCCTCGGAGATGATCACCAGGGTAGCGCTAAGTTGTCTTGCTCCTCGGAGATGATCACCAGGGTAGCACTAAGTTGTCCTGCTCCTCGGAGATGATCAGGTCACCACTAAGCTGACCTGACGAAGTTTATGAGTCTGCGAAACAAGTTCGTAAACTTGTTTGAAAAACATTGTCAGAAAAGGAACTAGCAAACGAGCTAGAAGAAAGTAAAACAGTACAGATAGGAACTAGCAGTTCCATTATGCGTCATAATGTGTCAAGTTAAACATATCTATGGAGAAACTAACAAGGTTAGTAGATTGCAAGATGTTACAGCTAAACTAATGCTAGGCTACTGGTATCTCTGACAGTAAGATGAAGATGGCAATGACAGAGACAAGGCCATACACTGGAACATTATATTTCAGTCTCCAAACATCCAACCTTTCAGAGACACCTCCATGCACACTTTACAAGATATAACACAACACCTTAATGGTAACATATGTAATACATTGAAACTGTATCCACATTTTGCATCTATTATATGAACAAACTGTCTTTATACAGATTGCGTCCCAGTTTTAATCAATTTTTTTAGTGGTAATAAGAAATAACTGTTCTGAGATTGTATTCCTTACTATGATGTGTACAGGAACTATATAAAGAAATCGTAATTTTTTTGTGGTAATTAAATCAATTTAACCACAGCTCAAAATATGAGATTCGGGTGCACAATAAAGTGGTCGTTCAGAAATTAACACTAGGGTAAAACTAGGCTGTCCTCCTCCTCAGAGATGAACACAAGCGTAGCACTAAGCTGTCCTGCTCCTCAGAGATGAACACAAGCGTAACACTAAGCTGTCCTCCTCCTCAGAGATGAACACAAGCGTAGCACTAAGCTGTCCTGCTCCTCAGAGATGAACACAAGCGTAACACTAAGTTGTCCTGCTCCTCAGAGATGAACACAAGCGTAACACTAAGTTGTCCTGCTCCTCAGAGATGAACACAAGCGTAGCACTAAGCTGTCCTGCTCCTCAGAGATGAACACAAGCGTAACACTAAGCTGTCCTACTCCTCAGAGATGAACACAAGTGTAACACCAAGTTGTCCTGCTCTTCAGAGATGAACACAAGCGTAGCACTAAACTGCCCTGCTCCTTAGAGATGAACACAAGCGTAGCACTAAGCTGCCCTGCTCCTCAGAGATGAACACAAGCGTAGCACTAAGCTGCCCTGCTCCTCAGAGATGAACACAAGCGTAGCACTAAGCTGCCCTGCTCCTAAGAGATGAACACAAGCGTAGCACTAAGCTGCCCTGTTCCTTAGGGATGAACACAAGCGTAGCACTAAGCTGCCCTGCTCCTAAGAGATGAACACAAGCGTAGCACTAAGCTGCCCTGTTCCTCAGGGATGAACACAAGCGTAGCACTAAGTTGTCCTGCTCCTCAGAGATGAACACAAGCATAACACTAAGTTGTCCTGCTCCTCAGAGATGAACACAAGCGTAACACTAAGTTGTCCTGCTCCTCAGAGATGAACACAAGCATAACACTAAGTTGTCCTGCTCCTCAGAGATGAACACAAGCGTAACACTAAGTTGTCCTGCTCCTCAGAGATGAACACAAGCGTAACACTAAGTTGTCCTGCTCCTCAGAGATGAACACAAGCGTAACACTAAGTTGTCCTGCTCCTCAGAGATGAACACAAGCGTAACACTAAGCTATCCTGCTCCTCAGAGATGAACACAAGCGTAATACCTCTCGCTGACAACTAATGTATTCATATAAATTCTTAGTAGCTCCGGCAACATCTTTTACCCTTGAAATGCTTCTTCCTGTTCTCCCCTGACTACTAAACTCTCACCAAGCTCTTCACCAAGCTCTCCACCAAGTTCTTCCAGTCGTATACCCACCCTGTGAGATTAGCACTCCAAGATGCACACACTTTTAGTAACATCTGGCGAGGGTCGCACTATTTTTTCCGGGTTCCACTACTCATTAATTAATCTGTCTTGATCCTGTACACCTGGTCTCATGTGTTCTGGCACAAACTCTCTCTCTCTCTCTCTCTCTCTCTCTCTCTCTCTATCTATATATATATATATATATATATATATATATATATATATATATATATATATATATATATATATATATAAAAGAGAGCCAGAACACATGGGACTAGGTGTTAAAGATTACTACAGCTGATTAATTGGTAGTAAAACCTGGAGTTTACCTGAAGAGAGTTCCGGGGGTCAACGCCCCCGCGGCCCGGTCTGTGACCAGGCCTCCTGGTGGATCAGAGCCTGATCAACCAGGCTGTTAGTGCTAGCTGCACGCAATCCAACGTACGAGCCACAGCCCGGCTGGTCAGGAACCAACTTTAGGTGCTTGTCCAGTGCCAGCTTGAAGACTGCCAGGGGTCTGTTGGTAATCCCCCTTATGTATGCTGGGAGGCAGTTGAACAGTCTCGGGCCCCTGACACTTATTGTATGGTCTCTTAACGTGCTAGTGACACCCCTGCTTTTCATTGGGGGGATGTTGCATCGTCTGCCAAGTCTTTTGCTTTCGTAGTGAGTGATTTTCGTGTGCAAGTTCGGTACTAGTCCCTCTAGGATTTTCCAGGTGTATATAATCATGTATCTCTCCCGCCTGCGTTCCAGGGAATACAGGTTTAGGAACCTCAAGCACTCCCAGTAATTGAGGTGTTTTATCTCCGTTATGCGCGCCGTGAAGGTTCTCTGTACATTTTCTAGGTCAGCAATTTCACCTGCCTGAAAGGTGGTGTTAGTGTGCAGCAATATTCCAGCCTAGATAGAACAAGTGACCTGAAGAGTGTCATCATGGGCTTGGCCTCCCTAGTTTTGAAGGTTCTCATTATCCATCCTGTCATTTTTCTAGCAGATGCGATTGATACAATGTTATGGTCCTTGAAGGTGAGATCCTCCGACATGATCACTCCCAGGTCTTTGACGTTGGTGTTTCGCTCTATTTTGTGGCCGGAATTTGTTTTGTACTCTGATGAAGTTTTAATTTCCTCATGTTTACCATATCTGAGTAATTGAAATTTCTCATCGTTGAACTTCATATTGTTTTCTGCAGCCCACTGAAAGATTTGGTTGATGTCCGCCTGGAGCCTTGCAGTGTCTGCAATGGAAGACACTGTCATGCAGATTCGGGTGTCATCTGCAAAGGAAGACACTGTGCTGTGGCTGACATCCTTGTCTATGTCAGATATGAGGATGAGAAACATGATGGGAGCGAGTACTGTGCCTTGCGGAACAGAGCTTTTATATACAGAACAAGCCACACGGGGGATGGAAATCTTGGTCTAGATCTTTCTCACTCACGTGCGTCGTCAGGAGCTCTGTAATGATGCCTGTGTAGCACACGCATGGAAAATAGTTCGATTGTCTAGAGTAGTTGAATGTGTATAAACACCCCTTATTGCGCACATAGAGAGTGCATTGTGTTGACTTGATTAGTATGGGCCAATAGGCCTACCGCAGTGTTCATTCTTATGTTCTCATCTCCAGGTGCCTGGTAGGTACCCACTGGAGGGGCTGACTAGATTGAACTAGTTCCTGTATTTAAGAACATAAGAACGGAGGTACACTACAGCAGGCCTACTGGCCCCTTCTAGGCAGGTCTTCCTCAAATTCAAAACCACTAACAAAATTATTTTTATTATTATTATTATTATTATTATTATTATTATTATTATTATTATTATTATTATTATTATTATCGATGTTACCCAAAGAACAAGCTTTGATAATCCTGCTTACTTATGTGCAAATCCCACTCAAGTTGATCCCCTCTGTTGCATGTCGCCACCCCGCGGCCTGGTGGGTACAGCTCTGGCTTCGCACGGTGAGGGTCCGGGTAGAAACATTGGGCGTGTTGCCTTACACCGGACCCTCACCGTGTGAACCCAGAGCTTTACCCACCAGGTCACGTGACACCGTAAATAATAACAATCTAACTTTCAGAAGTTGAATAAAAATCGTTTACCACATCACATCTGAGTTACACAGATCTCAGTATATGTACATTAAATTTATCTTAATCGCTATTTAGGGAAATTAATCATTCTTAACGATTCACGAAATTGTAATAACACAATTACAAACAAACCACGAACGAGTGGGGATAGAACCCATGGCGAGAGAGTCATAAAACTCACGGCCAGTGCGTGAGCCATTCTTGATAGCCGTGTACAGGTGATATGAGACCTTAATGACCCTAGACCCAGCATTCTATCCTCGCACAGCCTTTCCTCACCTTCCTTCTACTGCAGGAAGCCTTCCTCCTTTCACTTCCGTATCCCGTATGACCTCGCTTCCTTATATATAAACACGGGAACATATGTTAGAGACGTCAGACCACACTAGACAGCAGCAGCAACGCAATATGAGACTGGTAAAGTTTTTTCTCAGTGGATGGGAGGTTTTAATGTTGGAATATGTAAATACGTCAAGAAAAATTCAGGCACAAGCAGTGGGGACTTAATTCAGTGTATATAATAGTATTAATGGTAATTTAATTATGTCTCGATTAAATATTTACGCGCTTGTATTTTTTTTATTGTACTAATAACAGTGAAATAGAATTAACAGTCAATGTTACTGTGACGTCTGTGGAAGTATTACTGTTATACTGTTAAGACAGTGATAATGTTGCTGTTATACTGTTAAGGCAGTAATAATATTACTGTTATACTGTTAAGGCAGTGATAATATTACTGTTATACTGTTAAGGCAGTGATAATATTACTGTTATACTGTTAAGGCAGTGATAATATTACTGTTATACTGTTAAGGCAGTGATAATATTACTGTTATACTGTTAAGGCAGTAATAATATTACTGTTATACTGTTAAGGCAGTGATAATATTACTGTTATACTGTTAAGGCAGTAATAATATTACTGTTATACTGTTAAGGCAGTGATAATATTACTACTGTTATACTGTTAAGGCAGTGATAATATTACTACTGTTATACTGTTAAGGCAGTGATAATATTACTACTGTTATACTGTTAAGGCAGTGATAATATTACTGTTATACTGTTAAGGCAGTGATAATATTACTACTGTTATACTGTTAAGGCAGTGATAATATTACTGTTATACTGTTAAGGCAGTGATAATATTACTGTTATACTGTTAAGGCAGTAATAATATTACTGTTATACTGTTAAGGCAGTGATAATATTACTGTTATACTGTTAAGGCAGTAATAATATTACTGTTATACTGTTAAGGCAGTAATAATATTACTGTTATACTGTTAAGGCAGTGATAATATTACTGTTATACTGTTAAGGCAGTGATAATATTACTACTGCAGTGGCAGTATTACATTACGAATAGTAGGATAACTATTATATTTAGAACAATGGAAGTATAACTATTATATTACTAGAACAGTGGCAGCATAACTATTATAGTGTTACAGCAGTGGAAGTATAACTATTATAGTGTTACAGCAGTGGAAGTATAACTATTATATTGTTAGAGCAGTGGAAGTATAACTATTATACTGTTACAGCAGTGGAAGTATAACTATTATAGTGTTACAGCAGTGGAAGTATAACTATTATAGTGTTACAGCAGTGGAAGTATAACTATTATAGTGTTACAGCAGTGGAAGTATAACTATTATATTGTTAGAGCAGTGGAAGTATAACTATTATATTGTTAGAGCAGTGGAAGTATAACTATTATAGTGTTACAGCAGTGGAAGTATAACTATTATAGTGTTACAGCAGTGGAAGTATAACTATTATAGTGTTACAGCAGTGGAAGTATAACTATTATATTGTTAGAGCAGTGGAAGTATAACTATTATAGTGTTACAGCAGTGGAAGTATAACTATTATAGTGTTACCGCAGTGGAAGTATAACTATTATAGTGTTACAGCAGTGGAAGTATAACTATTATATTGTTAGAGCAGTGGAAGTATAACTATTATAGTGTTACAGCAGTGGAAGTATAACTATTATATTGTTAGAGCAGTGGAAGTATAACTATTATAGTGTTACAGCAGTGGAAGTATAACTATTATAGTGTTACCGCAGTGGAAGTATAACTATTATAGTGTTACAGCAGTGGAAGTATAACTATTATAGTGTTACAGCAGTGGAAGTATAACTATTATATTGTTAGAGCAGTGGAAGTATAACTATTATAGTGTTACAGCAGTGGAAGTATAACTATTATATTGTTAGAGCAGTGGAAGTATAACTATTATAGTGTTACAGCAGTGGAAGTATAACTATTATAGTGTTACAGCAGTGGAAGTATAACTATTATAGTGTTACAGCAGTGGAAGTATAACTATTATATTGTTAGAGCAGTGGAAGTATAACTATTATAGTGTTACAGCAGTGGAAGTATAACTATTATATTGTTAGAGCAGTGGATGTATAATTATTATAGTGTTACAGCAGTGGAAGTATAACTATTATAGTGTTACAGCAGTGGAAGTATAACTATTATAGTGTTACAGCAGTGGAAGTATAACTATTATATTGTTAGAGCAGTGGAAGTATAACTATTATAGTGTTACAGCAGTGGAAGTATAACTATTATATTGTTAGAGCAGTGGAAGTATAACTATTATAGTGTTACAGCAGTGGAAGTATAACTATTATAGTGTTACAGCAGTGGAAGTATAACTATTATAGTGTTACAGCAGTGGAAGTATAACTATTATAGTGTTACAGCAGTGGAAGTATAACTATTATATTGTTAGAACAGTGGAAGTATAACTATTATAGTGTTACAGCAGTGGAAGTATAACTATTATAGTGTTACAGCAGTGGAAGTATAACTATTATAGTGTTACAGCAGTGGAAGTATAACTATTATATTGTTAGAGCAGTGAAAGTATAACTATTATATTGTTAGAGCACTGGAAGTATAACTATTATAGTGTTACAGCAGTGGAAGTATAACTATTATATTGTTAGAGCACTGGAAGTATAACTATTATAGTGTTACAGCAGTGGAAGTATAACTATTATAGTGTTACAGCAGTGGAAGTATAACTATTATATTGTTAAAGCAGTGGAAGTATAACTATTATAGTGTTACAGCAGTGGAAGTATAACTATTATAGTGTTACAGCAGTGGAAGTATAACTATTATATTGTTAGAGCAGTGGAAGTATAACTATTATAGTGTTACAGCAGTGGAAGTATAACTATTATAGTGTTACAGCAGTGGAAGTATAACTATTATATTGTTAGAGCAGTGGAAGTATAACTATTATAGTGTTACAGCAGTGGAAGTATAACTATTATATTGTTAGAGCAGTGGAAGTATAACTATTAGTGTTACAGCAGTGGAAGAATAACTATTATATTGTTAGAGCAGTGGAAGTATAACTATTAGTGTTACAGCAGTGGAAGTATAACTATTATATTGTTAGAGCAGTGGAAGTATAACTATTAGTGTTACAGCAGTGGAAGTATAACTATTATATTGTTAGAGCAGTGGAAGTATAACTATTATACTGTTAGGTAAGACACATATGCAACAGTTAGGTATCTTTATTATGATAATAATTATCATAATAAAGATACCTAACTGTTGCATATGTGTCTTACCTAACAACCTGTCGGTATTTTATACCATTTTAATGTTCAACTATTATACTGTTAGAACAGTGGAAATATTACGTTGCGAGTATTTTTTGTTCGTTGGTGACAACTGGACAGTTGTGTCTTACAGTAACAACCAATATAGTTACAACTGCAGACGTAGCATAGCGTTCTGGCTGTTTACACTGCAAATGTACTTTGCGAAAGGTTTAGGTAAGGTTGGGTTAGGTTTAACTAAGTTACGTAAGGCTGGGTTGGGTTAGGGATAGGCTGAGTTTCTTTAAGATGGATTATGTAAGTTTAGGACAATGTTGTCAGCCCTAACTCGCACGGTCACTGTGGCATTAACATCGACCAAACTAACATAATCTTGTGCATCGCCCTGTACGTCTTCCTTTAACCACATCAAAGATAGGCTTGAAGTGCAAACATATTTTCTAACATTTACAGTTATTGCTGTTTGTCGTGATGTGCATCATGTTATGCTTGGCTCTGGCCCTGCCTGGCCCTCTACCTGATCCGCAAATATTCGGTGGAGGCTTTGGTGGAGGTGACTTTGGATCTCCATGCTTCAGACGCCGTAACTCTAGACGTTGTGGGTTCCGTCGTTTTAACGACCCCGTGTTTAATCCCTTCGGCCTTACTTTTCTTGGACAAGGCTTTCCTGACTTCGACAATGAACGACACCGCCCTCGTTTTGGTGAAGGACACCGTGGTGTCAGTGGAGGACACCGTGGAGGTGTCAATAGTGGACTCAGTGGTGGATTCAGTGGTGGACTCAGTGGTGGACACCGTGGAGGTGCCAGTGGAGGACTTAGTGGTGGACACCGTGGAGGTGCTAGTGGTGGTGGACACCGTGGAGGTGCTAGTGGTGGTGGACACCATGGTGGTGCTAGTGGTGGACACCATGGTGGTGGTGGTGTTGGTGGTCATGCTGCACCTGTCATCGTCGGCCATCATGGCTAATCTTCTCAAACATTCTAACTTATACATAAGATTAAAGTAAGCACAGTTCTAGCTAAGTCAATATTGTTCCTCTACTGCAGTCTGTTGGCTAATTTATTATACTCGCTTGTTCATGTATTTATACATAAAATAACATTAATTTTTTGTAATAAAACTAAACAAATATCGGAAATTTATTTCCTAAACTCTAGCACCATTTTTTTAAGTGAATAAAACAATTTATTTCAGATAATTGACAACTCTACAATGGTCACGAATTAGACACTTCTGAAATATCTGGGTATCTCTATTTACAGAGGTTTCGCCAGCTAGTGGCTTTATCAATACATTACATGCACATGATATGAAGACTGTAGAAATATACACATCAGACAGTCGAAGGTGAGGTAATCAGTCCCTGAGGCCTCAGCCCAGGAGCAAGTGATGTATACCATAGTCTTGAATCTGAAGCACACGCAGGAAGACTGCTGTTTATATACCTGATTTTTGAAGTGGTGGACTGGGTTATCCTGGGTAGATAACCCTCCCCATCCTGGGTAGATAACCCTCCTTACCCTGGGTTATCCTGGGTAGATAACCTTTCCTACCCTGGGTGATCCTGGGTAGATAACCTTCCTTACCCTGGGTGATCCTGGGTAGATAACCTTTCCTACCCTGGGTGAGCCTGGGTAGATAACCTTCCTTACCCTGGGTGATCCTGGGTAGATAACCTTTCCTACCCTGGGTGATCCTGGGTAGATAACCTTCCCTACCCTGGGTGATCCTGGGTAGATAACCTTTCCTACCCTGGGTGATCCTGGGTAGATAACCTTCCCTACCCTGGGTGATCCTGGGTAGATAACCTTTCCTACCCTGGGTGAGCCTGGGTAGATAACCTTCCTTACCATGGGTGATCCTGAGTAGATAACCTTCCCTACCCTGGGTGATCCTGGGTAGATAACCTTCCTTACCCTGGGTGATCCTGGGTAGATAACCTTCCTTACCCTGGGTGATCCTGGGTAGATAACCTTCCTTACCCTGGGTGATCCTGGGTAGATAACCTTCCTTACCCCTGGTTGAAAATCCCAGGAAAGAAATCTTACATTACCTTTCAAGGAGTGAGCACACAAGTCGTAGTGCAGTACATCAATCATAGCCCAGTACACCAATCATCATAGCCCAGTACATCAATCATAGCCCAGTACACCAATCATCATAGCCCAGTACATCAATCATAGCCCAGTACACCAATCATCATAGCCCAGTACATCAATCATAGCCCAGTATATCAACCATCCTAGCCCAGTACATCAATCATCATAGCCCAGTACATCAATCATCATAGCCCAGTACATCAATCATAGCCCAGTACATCAATCTTAGCCCAGTATATCAATCATAGCCCAGTATATCAATCATAGCCCAGTACATCAATCATAGCCCAGTACATCAATCATCATAGCCCTGTACATCAATCATAGCCCAGTATATCAATCATAGCCCAGTATATCAATCATCCTAGCCCAGTACATCAATCATCATAGCCCAGTACATCAATCATAGCCCAGTACACAATCATCATAGTCCAGTACATCAATCATAGTCCAGTATATCAATCATCATAGCCCAGTACATCAATCATCATAGCCCAGTACATCAATCATCATAGCCCAGTACATCAATCTTAGCCCAGTATATCAATCATAGCCCAGTATATCAATCATAGCCCAGTACATCAATCATAGCCCAGTACATCAATCATCATAGCCCTGTACATCAATCATAGCCCAGTATATCAATCATAGCCCAGTACATCAATCATCATAGCCCAGTACATCAATCATAGCCCAGTACATCAATCATAGCCCAGTACATCAATCATAGCCCAGTACATCAATCATAGCCCAGTACATCAATCATCATAGCCCTGTATATCAATCATAGCCCAGTATATCAATCATAGCCCAGTACATCAATCATCATAGCCCAGTACATCAATCATCATAGCCCAGTACATCAATCATCATAGCCCAGTACATCAATCATAGCCCAGTACATCAATCATAGCCCAGTCAACTACCACTATACACATCAACACCTGGTACAACACCCGTCACAGTCAACTACCACTATACACATCAACACCTGGTACAACACCCGTCACAGTCAACTACCGCTATACACATCAACACCTGGTACAACACCCGTCACAGTCAACTACCACTATACACATCAACACCTGGTACAACACCCGTCACAGTCAACTACCACTATACACATCAACACCTGGTACAACACCCGTCACAGTCAACTACCGCTATACACATCAACACCTGGTACAACACCCGTCACAGTCAACTACCACTATACACATCAACACCTGGTACAACACCCGTACAGTCAATCATCATAGCCCTGTATATCAATCATAGCCCAGTACATCAATCATAGCCCAGTACATCAATCATAGCCCAGTACACAATCATCATAGTCCAGTACATCAATCATCTACAACACCCGTCACAGTCAACTACCACTATACACATCAACACCTGGTACAACACCCGTCACAGTCAACTACCACTATACACATCAACACCTGGTACAACACCCGTCACAGTCAACTACCACTATACACATCAACACCTGGTACAACACCCGTCACAGTCAACTACCACTATACACATCAACACCTGGTACAACACCCGTCACAGTCAACTACCACTATACACATCAACACCTGGTAGCTGCTACACTCACAGGTGTTGGTCTTGGTGTTATTTACGTTAGCTAAGATTAAGTTATTTTCTTCTAATATTATTATTATTATTATTGTAACTATAATTGTTATTATTGTTACTAATATTATTATTAATACCTTCGCCAGATGTCTCCACATGACTAACACCTGCATCAGAAGCCAACATAGGACTAACACCTGCATCAGGAGTTACCATAGGATTAATACCTGCATCAGGAGTACCATAGGACTAACACCTGTGTCAGGAGTCACCATACAGTGGTTCCCAAACTGGGGGTAAATTACCCCCTGGGGGTAATTTAACCATTTTTGGGGGGTAATGGAGGGGTGACAGAAAAAAAGTTATGAATTCTGAAAATCAAGAAAACAATGCGGTACCCGGTATGAGGATGATTGTTAACTTTGTCTTAGTATATAAAGTTGTAAAGTAAACCTATTATAAGTAAGTAATAAAGTTAAACCAAATAACAATAAACATCAAAAACTAATATACAGTATTAGAAAAGCAGAAATATATAGCTAAGTGTGAGGAAACCCAAAAGTATTTTGACAAGTATGCTTCAGGACAAAAGTCACTTAGTAGCCCAGATCGACCTGTCCAGTACGCGTCACTCACTTCCTGAGGCTGCCTCTATTTCACACTGTCAGTTTATCTGTGAGCATCAGCCGAGGTAGACATAAGCTGGTATGTATGTGTACTGCCCTGTGCAGTATATAGTTAGTATTTACCCACTGTTACTGTGAATTTGTAGCTATTATTAATTTTATATATATAATGTATGTGTGGTTCTTACGTTTTCAATGGTTTTGCTAGGATTAGCAGACTATGCGAGGCTGTATACGTTCACGTTTAGCCATATATATCAATAATAACAACATTTTGTGAAAGGGGTAACATGCTTTATGTGGCATGTTAAATTGGGTAACAAGCTGAAAAAGTTTGGGAACCACTGGACTAACACCTGTGTCAGGAGTCACCATATGCCTAACACCTGCATCAGGAGTCGAGTCAACATATGCAGATCAAAAACAGTCCCGCCGAGACAGACACTTCATAAAAACATAAGAAAGAAGGAACACTGCAGCAAGCCTACTGGCCCATGCGAGGCAGGTTCAATTCTCCCACCGACTTAAACCAATGTCTTAACCTAGTCAGGTCAGTCACATTCACTTAAGGGAGGAGCACGGTATCTGACCTAGTAGCACAAGCTAGTCAGTTCCAACTCATACTCACCTACACCCACTCATGTATTTATCCAACCTATTTTTAAAACTACACAACGTCTTAGCTTCTATGACGGTACTCGGGAGTTTGTTCCACTCATCCATAACTCAAGTTACCAAACCAGTGCTTTCCTATATCCTTCCTGAATCTGAATTTTTCCAGCTTAAAACCATTGCTGTGAAAATCGCCCAAACAATCCTCAACAATGCCTCAAGAAAGGACAAAGCTCGATTCTTAGCGGTGAAGGCATCACATTCTGAAGATTTTCTTTTGGCCATCCCTCATCCCTCCTTGGGCATCCGCGCTCGATCCTCAAGTCATTCGGATTGGTGTAGCTCTTCGCCTAGCCACCCCCATACTCACCAAATATAGGTGCATTTGAGGCAGGGCGTCAGCTGGTCAATTTGGGCTACATGGTCTCGTCTGTCATATATCGAAAGGGAAGTATGCCAGATACGAAGAGGTCAGTGACATCATCAAGCGAAGACACCACAGCTCGTTGTCCAGCAGAATGGGAATCTAAGGTACTGAGGTCTGACGGAACTGAGAAGGGTCCGAATGGAGTCACCATGCTACCCTAGAAAGATGGTAAGCAGATTGTATGGGACTACACCTGTGCCTCTATACTCCGATCCCAATAGGATCGGAGACTCTCGGAGAGTGGGGCAAGTGTGCTTTCAGATCCCTTAAAAAATTGGGTAACAGTCTCATCACGGATACCTACGAAATTCAGAGTGACCAGCTTCCTTTCCCAGAGACTCAATGTTGCGATCTAGAGAGAAAATGCCTCCAGCAGTCTGGGTACACAACCTACCACCGGGAAGCTGGATGAAATATTTGATATAAAGACTGTGATGTCACATATCCTTCGAATAAAGTTCACAAACATAGCATATATAGAGTGGTAGAAGACAATACTTATATACTCAAACATCTCCGGGGAGAAATCGCCTGAGTTTTCCTTGTTTATTTTCTTCTCTGAGGCTGTGTCTCCCCAGTCAGGTGTAGAGGTGGTATCTCCCTATATGTATATATAAATAACTTATATATACCATGAACAAGCATATGTGTAGGTGTCGTTAATAGGGAAAGCTCTTAAAAGGTATGCTGTATAGCCCTTGTGGCTTAGCGCTTCTTTTTGATTATAATAATAATCTTAAAAGGTATAGTTTTGGAGATAATTGAAATTGAGGGGAAAAATGTAAGGTTCTGCCTGAAAGGCGTCGCTTGTTAGGGTTACTAAAATATGTGTCTAGGATTTTCCTTGTTTGACTTCCTCTAGGAGCCCCAGAGCTAGGCTAAAAGTGAAACACTGTTACAATATTGGCATGTTACATGTGTGTTTGTCGTCATTCATGTCAACAGTACGCCCTTCAACCAGTCTCTCAAGTACATTTTTTTCTTCCATTACAGTTGTTGGCGATTATGGTGGTGTACGTCATGCTGGGTCTGGCTGTGACCCTGCCCAGCCCTGAGCCTTCACCAGAGCCTCAGTTCCCAGGCTTCGGAGGAGGTGGTTTCAACGGCGGTGGCTTCGGATTCCCTGGGCGTAATTTCAGACGCCGTGGCTTCCGTCGTTTGAACGACCCCTTCTTTGATATCTTCGGCACTACTTTTCTGGGTCAAAACTTTGCTTTCTTCGACAATGATAGAGTGAATCGTCGTTTTCCTTTTGGTGGTGGGTTCCGTTCCCCCGTGGGCTCTGGGTTCCGTTCTGGTGGCTCTGGGTTTCGCTCTGGAGGCTCTGGGTTCCGTTCTGGTGGTGGGTTCCGTCCTCTTGGTAGTGGAATCCTTGCTCCTGTGGGTGCTGGGCGTCGAACTTCCGTTGGCTCTGGAATCCGGTCCCCTACTGGTGGTGGACGCCGTCCTATTATTGGTACCGGAAGCCGCGGCTCTATTGGAGCTGGGAGAGGATCCTTTGGTGGTGGGAGAGGTACCTCCATTGGTGCTGGTAGAGGTACTTCCATTGGTGCTGGCAGAGGTGCATCTGTCGGTGCTGGTATCAGAGGTCCTATTGGTGGCGGAGCCCGTGGCTAACCTCACATTCTCAAATGATTAATCAAGCAAAGAAGAGAAGACCAATCTAGTTGTTCAGGCTAGATGTTCCTCAACTGCAGTCTAGTCACTAATTTACAATGGTTAGGTTTTAATAATTTGTTAATATGTAAAATAATATATTAAACGTTTATAATAAAACTAATCCAATGCTTGTAGCTTAATTATACCTTGTATATATGTTACAAAGGTACCAAAATATATATTTTTGAGAACATTACATTTGCTTAAGCTAATCATTAGTAGTGCAATAAAATAAATAAATATAATTATAACCTTAATTTTTAAAGGGGTGGACCGGTAAGCCAGTGGAAGGCCTCGGTCAGATGACCAAAAGCTCCAGTGGCAGATCATCATGTAACTAAGATCCGCGTCAGGAAACACTGGCCCTGTTTCCTGACCAGTCTTACCTAACCTAACCTAAACCTTTGTAGTATAAAAGTGACACAAGACAGGTCATGGACATGTTACTCGTCCAGAAATGTTCTTTCTTCTAGGCTACAGTACTATTCTAATAATGAGAGGGTAACACTAAACCCACAATAGCTATGTTATTAACCTTGGTAATATATACCGACAAATTGGCTTAGTAAGACACGTAAACAAACACCAGGACATATTTATTAGAAAACATTCTGGCCCTAGGACCTTGATCACTTATAATTATTAATAAGCGCATGAGAAATATAAAGCAATCGGGTTCAATCCAAGAAAGGGGAAGAGGGCCGCCGCTTACTTGTCTCGAGAGACCCTCACACCAGCCTCAATTCTGCTACTTGACGAGTGGATCCCTTCAGCAGGGTATTCTAGGTCAAATCCTGGCTTGCACAAGTTATAAATGGTCTGGTGATAACGACACACTACGGGAAAGGACACTTGTGCACAGTCCAGGACATATATAAATGAAACCTCTCGTCATGAGAGGCTTCGTCAGTCCTGATGAAGCTTCCGTTCTTTTGATTCGCCGGAAGCTCGCTCCCAGCACGGGTCTTCTCCAGTCGGTGACTTGTCACTCGTGGCGAAACGTTTCTTGTTCATCAACGTCCTTAACTATACAAAAATGCCTCTTCCCACACATGACTAGCATCAGATATGCTACAACGTCATTTCTTCCTGCACCTCCGGAACATCAGTGACGTAGCAAAGCCTGGAAGCTAAATTAATGCAAACACTGTAGCAACTTGTACGTTTCCCCTTCCCCGTGATGCCAGCCACAACTTTCGATTAACACCCAGGTACTTACTGTTAGGTGAACAGGGGCAACATGCATTAGTTAACAGTCAGGTACCTATTTACTCCTAGGTGAAAAAGGGCTATAATTGTAAGGTAGTTAACATCCAGGTACCTACGTACAGCTAGATGAAAGGGAGCATCAGGTATAAGGTAGCTAGCACCCTATATCTTCTTACTGATAATTGAACTGGGTTCCCCTTGTTCACCGCTAGGTGAACAAGGGCAATAGCTATAAGGAAACATGTAGAACGTCTTCACCCACCCCAGGATCGAACCTGGGTCCTTCGTTTGAAATCACATAAGCTAGCTCTTAAGTTCCATCACGGATTGCTAATTAATATCCCGTATGTGTCCGGTTCTTAAGATAATTATTCTACACACATTGATAACCCAGACACAAAATCAGTTTGCTACCAACCTGAATTAATTTCTTCCCGGAAGGAGCGTTGTGGCTTGTTTGTACAATACTTCTTTTAAGGAGAGAGAACGACCCAAGTCATCTTTCATTAATTTTCATAGTTGGGTTTAGCACAACAGAGGTCATCCTGAAGCACTTGAGCAACTCTGGTGTTAAAAAAAGGCTTTTGACATTGATGAAAGATCCCAAGGCAGTTGAAGGAGGTAGTATTGGATCCAAGTAGCTTAGTCTCGAGGCAGATGTCAGGGCTTGAAAAGACTCGAACATATTTTTAGAGGCAAAGAGGAACTCGATATGTGATGGATCCTGTTGCGTCAGGTCAGGGCCCTGGTATCACATCTGTTTCGGTCAACTACAGTGTAGTCACAAGTGGTACCAGCGCTTCTTTTCAGCTAGGTAATCCACAGGATTGAGTATATGTACCCTTCAGCTCGGCACTCCTGGAGTTGTAATAAAGTGCAACTAATGTGACATTTATTGTGGCAACGTTTCGCTCTCCAGGAGCTTTATCAAGCCATTACAAACAATACATGGACACAGAGGGTATATAAAGGCTCAGAGTGAGGTGTAATACTAGTGAGGTACCATTTAGATGTTCACTAGTGGTAGTAGTAGTAGTAGTAGTGGTAGTGACAAAAGTAATACAATATGGTAGAGCAATTAATTCGTACATGAGTAAAAGGATATAAAAGCTATTACTAGTATTACTAGTAATACTAGTAATAGTATTACACCTCACTCTGAGCCTTTATATACACTCTGTGTCCATGTATTGTTTGTAATGGCTTGATAAAGCTCCTGGAGAGCGAAACGTTGCCACAATAAATGTCACATTAGTTGCACTTGTGTCCTTTTACTTTACTTACTCCTGGAGTTCACCACGAAGTTTTACACTCCAACTAGATAATCCACGGGGTGGAATACTTAGCATTGTACTTGTCATGCACTGATACCCTCAGCGCAGGCCTCGCTCTGAGGCCCTGGAGTATACCTGGAGAGAGTTTCGGGGGTCAACGCCCCCGCGGCTCGGTCTGAGACCAGGCCTCGTGGTGGATCAGGGTCTGATCAACCAGGCTGTTACTACTGGCCGTACGCAAACTGACGTACGAACCACAGCCCGGCTAGTTAGGTACTGACTAGGTGCCTGTCCAGCGCCTTCTTGAAGACAGCCAAGGGTCTATTGGTAATCAGCCTTATGTATGCTGGGAGGCAGATGAACAGCCTTGTGTTGTCTCTCTGTGTACTCGTGGCGCCCCTGCTTTTCATTGGGAGAATGTTGCATCTCCTGCCGAGCCTTTGCTTTCACAGGGAGTGATTTTCATGTGCAAGATTGGTACCAATCCCTCTATATATTATCTTGTATCTCTCTCGCCTGCGTTCCAGGGAATACAAATCAAGGGACTTGAACCGTTCCCAGTAATTTAGGGGCCTCATCGTACTTATGTGTGCCGTGAAAGTTCTTTGTACACTCTCCAGGTCAATAATTTCGCCTGCCTTAAAGGGGGGCAGTTAGTGTACAGCAGTATTCCTGCCTAGAGAGAACAAGCGATTTGAAGAGAATCATCATGGGCTTGGCATCCCTAGTTTTGAAGGTTCTCGTTATCCATCCTATCATTTTCCTAGCAGATGCAGTAGATACATTGTTGTGGTCTTTGAAGGTGAGAGTGGTTTAGCGCTTCTTTTTGCTTATAATAATAATAATTTGAAGGTGAGATCTTGACATTATCACTCCCAGGACCTTCACATTACTTTTTCACTCTACTGTATTGTTAGAATTTGTCGTACACCCTGATACAGTTTTAATTTCCTCAAGTTTTCCATATCTGAGTAGTTGAAATTTCTCTTCGTTAAACTTACATTGTTTTGAGTGTCCCATTTGAAGATTTGGTTGATGTCCGCTTGACTTATATACAACCACAATGACAGGGTTTTGTTTTTCAATCTTTACCGCCAAAACTTCAACTACATCATTTGAGGTGTTTAGTTCTGAGCAAATGAGCGACTCTGTGACATACAAGCCAACCTCCCCTTGTTGCCTGTTTAGTCTGTCGCATCTGAATAGGTTATAACCTGGGATCCATATTTCGCTGTCAAAAATGATCCTTTATGTGGATCTTCCTCAACATAGGCCTCGCTCTGAGAACCTCAGTGAAGGCCCCGCCCTGAGGCCCTCAGCGTAGGCCTCGCTCTGAAGCCCTCAGTGTAGGCCTGGCTCTGAGGACCTCAGCGTAGGCCTCGCTCTGAAGCCCTCAGCTATGTGGGTTTGTTTATGCCACTAACCAGACACTATTATACACTGTGTTTAGATTGAAGCGTGTGAACAGCAGTACAGATATTATTCATGAGTGTTGCTGGACTACGCCTGTAATGATCTACGTAAACGTTCTTAATTGTAAACACTGTTTATGTCAGATATATCAAAATATATTGTGTGATGTTTGCTACGTCATAGTTTAACTTTCACGCTTTGTACACAATAACTTCCAGTGGCGCTAAAAATCTGATGACCTAATTTTTTTTTATTAACACATCAGCTATTTCCCACTAAGGCAGGGTGACCCGAAAAAAAGAAAAAAACACTTTCATCATTATTCACTCCATCACTGTCTTGCTAGAGGCGCGCCTACACTACATTAAAAAAAAAACTGCAACATATCAACACCCCTCCTTCAGAACGCAGGCACTGTATTTCCCACCTCTAGGACTCAAGTCCCTGAATCTCTCCATAAATGTTACTTTCCTCACACTCCAACATTACATCAAACCATAAAAACACATTTGCCTCCACTCGCTCCTAACACGCTCATGCACGCCTGATAGAAGTCCAAGCCCCTCGTATACAAAATCTCTACAAAATATATAATAATACAAGCATCCTCATGAACTGAGGAAATAAAAACGGGACCGGGGTATGAAACAAACACACATCACTCACTAGAGTTCGGGAGACCTGGGAGTGATGTCAGACTTCATGTTCAGAGAGAGAAATGTCATCTTCGCATCCGCAAGCAACATGATAGGTTGGATAACTAGAACTTTCAAAACGAGATGCTAAGACAGTGATAATACTTTTCAGTCACTCGTTCTCTATCGGTTGGAATATTGCTGTGTACAAACTGCACCCTTCAAGGCAGGCTAAATTGCAAAACAGGAAAATGTGCAGCGAACCTTCACAGCTATTTTTTACTGGAATCGATTTCAGCAAATAATTGAAAAGGTACCACGACTCTTCAACCCCCCCCCCTTTATACATAAGATTACCAACAAAGCCCTAGCTGTCTTCAATAGGGAACTCGAAAAATTCCTCAAGTCACTTTCTGATCAGTCGGGTTGCTGCGGCACCAACAGCCTGATCGATCAGTGTAGCAACCAGTAGGCCTGGTCTGGGATCAATGTAGCAACCAGTAAGCCTGGTCTGGGATCAGCGCAGCAACCAGTAGGCCTGGTCTGGGAGCAGTGTAGCAACCAGTAGGCCTGGTCTGGGATTAGTGCAACAACCAGTAGGCCTGATCTGGGATCAGTGCAGCAACCAGTAGGCCTGGTCTGGGATCAGTGCAGCAACCAGTAGGCCTGGTCTGAGATCAGTGTAGCAACCAGTAGGCCTGGTCTGGGATCAGTGTAGCAACCAGTAGGCCTGGTCTGGGATCAGTGTAGCAACCAGTAGGCCTGGTCTGGGATCAGTGTAGCAACAAGTAGGCCTGGTCTGGGATCAGTGTAGCAACCAGTAGGCCTAGTCTGGGATCAGTGTAGCAACCAGTAGGCCTGGTCTGGGATCAGTGTAGCAACCAGTAGGCCTGGTCTGGGATCAGTGTAGCAACCAGTAGGCCTGGTCTGGGATCAGTGTAGCAACCAGTAGGCCGGGTCGGGGATCAGTGTAGCAACCAGTAGGCCGGGTCTGGGATCAGTGTAGCAACCAGTAGGCCGGGTCGGGGATCAGTGTAGCAACCAGTAGGCCGGGTCTGGGATCAGTGTAGCAACCAGTAGGCCGGGTCTGGGATCAGTGTAGCAACCAGTAGGCCGGGTCTGGGATCAGTGTAGCAACCAGTAGGCCGGGTCTGGGATCAGTGTAGCAACCAGTAGGCCGGGTCTGGGATCAGTGTAGCAACCAGTAGGCCGGGTCTGGGATCAGTGTAGCAACCAGTAGGCCGGGTCTGGGATCAGTGTAGCAACCAGTAGGCCGGGTCTGGGATCAGTGTAGCAACCAGTAGGCCGGGTCTGGGATCAGTGTAGCAACCAGTAGGCCGGGTCGGGGATCAGTGTAGCAACCAGTAGGCCGGGTCTGGGATCAGTGTAGCAACCAGTAGGCCTGGTCTGGGATCAGTGTAGCAACCAGTAGGCCTTGTCTGGGATCAGTGTAGCAACCAGTAGGCCGGGTCTGGGATCAGTGCAGCAACCAGTAGGCCTGGTCTGGGATCAGTGTAGCAACCAGTAGGCCGGGTCTGGGATCAGTGTAGCAACCAGTAGGCCTGGTCTGGGATCAGTGTAGCAACCAGTAGGCCTGGTCTGGGATCAGTGTAGCAACCAGTAGGCCTGGTCTGGGATCAGTGTAGCAACCAGTAGGCCGGGTCTGGGATCAGTGTAGCAACCAGTAGGCCTGGTCTGGGATCAGTGTAGCAACCAGTAGGCCGGGTCTGGAATCAGTGTAGCAACCAGTAGGCCGGGTCTGGGATCAGCGTAGCAACCAGTAGGCCGGGTCTGGGATCAGTGTAGCAACCAGTAGGCCGGGTCTGGGATCAGTGTAGCAACCAGTAGGCCGGGTCTGGGATCAGTGTAGCAACCAGTAGGCCGGGTCTGGGATCAGTGTAGCAACCAGTAGGCCGGGTCTGGGATCAGTGTAGCAACCAGTAGGCCTGGTCTGGGATCAGTGTAGCAACCAGTAGGCCGGGTCTGGAATCAGTGTAGCAACCAGTAGGCCTGGTCTGGGATCAGTGTAGCAACCAGTAGGCCGGGTCTGGGATCAGTGTAGCAACCAGTAGGCCGGGTCTGGGATCAGTGTAGCAACCAGTAGGCCTGGTCTGGGATCAGTGTAGCAACCAGTAGGCCGGGTCTGGGATCAGTGTAGCAACCAGTAGGCCGGGTCTGGGATCAGACCATGGAAGCAGTGACCTCCGGAAGCGAGTCAAGTAACCTACACATCTGAGGGATGAACCAAGGCTTCCTGCCATATACCAAACAAATGCGCAACTTAATGCTTTTTTTGTCAAGATCATGAAATTTTAAATTGCCATTTGTGTTAAGTGACCATCTGTTAAATTGCCATCTGTGTTAAGTGACTATCTGTTAAATTGCCATCTGTGTTAAGTGACCATCTGTTAAATTGCCATCTGTGTTAAGTGACCATCTGTTAAATTGCCATCTGTGTTAAGTGACCATCTGTTAAATTGCCATCTGTGTAAAGTGACCATCTGTTAAATTGCCATCTGTGTTAAGTGACCATCTGTTAAATTGCCATCTGTGTTAAGTGACCATCTGTTAAATTGCCATCTGTGTTAAGTGACCATCTGTTAAATTGCCATCTGTGTTAAGTGACCATCTGTTAAATTGCCATCTGTGTTAAGTGACCATCTGTTAAATTGCCATCTGTGTTAAGTGACCATCTGTTAAATTGCCATCTGTGTTAAGTGACCATCTGTTAAATTGCCATCTGTGTTAAGTGACCATCTATTAAATTGCCATCTGTGTTAAGTGACCATCTGTTAAATTGCCATCTGTGTTAAGTGACCATCTGTTAAATTGCCATCTGTGTTAAGTGACCATCTGTTAAATTGCCATCTGTGTTAAGTGACCATCTGTTAAATTGCCATCTGTGTTAAGTGACCATCTGTTTGAAAGCTTCAACAGGGCAACAACATACCAATAGATCACCCAATTTACACTATCATATTTAGAAGAATTAGATTCCAATGTTATCATTACAATGATAACATATACCGTCAGGTGAGGAATTAGACACACGTGCAGTACCTTGGTATATTTATTTGAATATTCCCAGGTGTTGCGCCATTAGTTTAATATCTATTATGCACCCCATAGCGACCCTAGTAAAAAGATTACGGTGTGTTGAATAAGATTTCGTTCGGATTTTTAACCCCGGAGGGTTAGCCACCCAGGATAACCCAAGAAAGTCAGTGCGTCATCGAGGATTGTCTAACTTATTTCCATTGGGGTCCTTAATCTTGTCCCCCAGGATGCGACCCACACCAGTCGACTAACACCCAGGTACCTATTTGCTGCTAGGTGAACAGGACAACAGGTGTAAGGAAACGTGTCGGAATGTTTCCACCCGCCGGGAATTGAACCCGGGCACTCCGTGTGTGAAGCGGGAGCTTTAGCCACCAGGCCACCTCACTCCAGTGCTACTCCAGAGCAATAGTAATAACAATGACTTCCCATGTAAACACACTGTATTGGGATTTTTTTGTGAACTGCCGCCTAAACTGCAGCTGATTTAGCTAAAACTGTTGACACAGACATCCCGAGATATTAACTCAGTCACGCCAGTGGCTCATACCTGGAGACAGTTCCGGGGGTCAACGTCCCCGCGGCCCGGTCTGTGACCAGGCCTCATGGTGGATTAGGGCCTGATCAACCAGGTTATTACTGCTGGAATTTATGTAATACCTAACTGTACAAAGCAAGTCAACTTACTTGAATGAAGTAGAGCTACACTTCCATACTCTCAGTAATGACGAACTTGGGTGTTGTACATCCACCAAAATCTTCCAGCAAAAGTTCTCAACCCACGCTTCAGCAGAAAGACTGGCCAATGATGCTGACAGAAACGTAGATCCAGTTCGCTGGGGCTTGTCATGATACTAGTAGGTATCCTCGGTGTTTGAGGAAGCTTCGTTGTTCTACTAGTTCCTCTACACAAGCAAGTTATGCCGGTTTCCTGGCTACTAAATTAACACACATGAACCCGGTGACTTGTGAATCGTAACTAAATAATTAACGTCTCCTAAGTGATTTTGTTCGAATTTGAAACGCTGGCTAACTATCTAATACTATTATATTTGACCTTTTCTTAACTATTTTAGGTCCTAAAACTGTATTAATATTTCCTAAGTTTATTTTGTACTTTGTGTAACTACGTAAATCTTCTTAGAAAGATAATTATTATGTACAAATGTTATGTAAGTGGGTATGTTAAGGGCTCCTAAAGCTTATACATTATAAACGTTTTGTGGAATATTTTGGTAGTCCAAATAGTTTCAATATTCTGGCTGTCACATCCAGCACAAACCGGGATTCATCCGTGATTCTATCTACCCTTGTCCCTGGGCTGGAGCTCAAGACCGTCTCCTAGACGTTGCCATGAAACGTCTGAAAATTGGACGCAGTCAGCCACAGCACTTCTCTTCCGGCTGTCCTTGATATCCTGTGCAAGAGCAAGACTTTCTCCCTTATCGTCCTCGGGTTTACCCTGTCCACACCAGACTCTGAGAACTTGGCCCCAGACGGTGACGTCCATGTACGACGTGTTACATGTTGTTTCCTTTACCCCTCAGGCAGGCTGGGGCAACATCGAAGTTACCGTCCAGACACCAGACTTCTGGAAACAAGTTGGGCAGTATTTATTCTACCGTCCAGACACCAGACTTCTGGAAACAAGTTGGGCGGTATTTATTCTACCGTCCAGACACCAGACTTTTGGAAACAAGTTGGGCAGTATTTATTCTACCGTCCAGACACCAGAATTTAGTCATACACCGGAAACATCACTTAGTTGTTTCTTTAACAATAAAAATAAACTCAGGTCATGATCACAATGGAAAAATGTACTTGATACTTCGTGTATTATTATTATTAAGTATTATGTTTGTCAGGGAACAGGAAGAGTGTTTCTTAAAGTGAGTCTTAGTTGTATGATGACCCACAGCTGGAGCTTGTGGTCATCTGGCCGAGACCTTCCACTGGCTTACCATTCCACCATTCTTGAAGTTATTGTGATTATAACCAATTATTATATTATTATTATTAGTGGTAGCAGTAATATTTTTATTGTTATTATTATCCTTAGAAGTGGTCGTAATTCTACTATTATTATTATTGTTATATAAAGCGGTAAACCCCTGCGGGTTATTAAGCACAAGTAATGCTGTGTTAAAATTTCACAAACTGACGTTGTAGTGTAGAAAAATAATCTATAATAACAATATTATTAGATAAGACACATATGCAACAGTTAGGTATCTTTATTTCGAAACGTTTCGCCTACACAGTAGGCTTCTTCAGTCGATGAAAAAGTTTTATTCTGAGAGTCAAAAAAAAAAAATAAATAAATAACCCAAGCTAACCTAACTTAAAATTTAACTAATAATTTCGGTTAATATGTTAGATTGACTCGTTATTTTTTGGTTACCGGGGCAAAACAAACTTTTTTTTCCATGGGTCCACAAAATAACCGTCCACACTGCCCAGTACACTGAAAATTGAAGAATTTAATAACCAATCATGCTGTATAGTCCTTGTGGCTTAGCGCTTCTTTTTGATTATAATAATAATAATAATAACCAATCACTGGACTCAAAACAAAGGACTTCTCTTTATTAGCCTATTATTTTTATTATACATACATTATTTTATATTTGGAAGAGCGTTTAAGGCAGTGAATGAAACAACTCTGCAGTGATATTAATTCATATATTTCATCATATACAAAACAGTAACTTGTGCCACAATAACGTAAATATATTAACAGTTTTTAAAGTGGTGGACTGGTAAGCCAGTGGAAGGCCTCGGTCAGATGACTAAGAACTCCAGTGGTGGATCATCATCTAAGACCCGCGTCAGGAACACTTGTCCTGTTTCCTGACCAGGATAACCCTAAGAAAGTGCGTCATCGAGGAGTCTAACTCAATTCCATTGGGGTCCTCAATCTTGTCCACCAGGATGCGACCTTCACTAGTCGACTAACACCCAGGTACCTATCTACTGCTAGGTGAACAGGACAACAGGTGCAAGGAAACACATCGAAATTTTTCCACCCGCCGGGAATCGAACCCGGGCCCGCGGTGTGTGAAGTGAGAGCTTTAGCCACTAGGCCACCAATGTCTACATAGGTCTAGAACACAATGGTAGTGATGTATTTACATGAAAACATAAGAATGGAGGCACACTGAAGCAAGCCTTCTCAAAACCAACCATTCCCAAGTTTATATATGTTCTTGATTTAAGGAATCACAAGTTACCCTCATCTCTTCTACTTAACACATGTTATTATTTGTTTTTTTTCACCAGGCTCTGTATGATCATAAGGGTCAGTGTTTTATATGTGAATATTATAATATTGCAGAGGAAGGTGTATGTAGTCACTGTCTATAACAGTAGTATATATCAGAGGTATATAATACCGAGAAGATGATGTATTAGACGTATATGTAACATATGGGTATTTTTATTCTGTAGACTTTTCGCCAACCAGTGATTTCATCAGTGCAATACAGAAGACTGAAGAGGTAGAAGGTAATTAGTCCCTCAGTCAAGGAGCAGGTGTTCAGTACTGTAGTCTTGCTACCAGTGGTTCAGATTTATCAAGACTGCGGTACTGAACATTAATAAAGCCACTGGTTGGCGACACGTCTACAAAACAGTTACCCAGATGTTGTACATAAGTCTAATTCATAATCTCCTAGAAGTGTTTGTCTTAGTGGGGACTCTAATACTAGTAGCGTTTGTTTTAGTTATACTAGTAGTGTGCGGATGCTATTACTAGTGGTGTTGGGGCACTAGTAGTATTTGGTTCACTTATACTAGTGGTGTGTAGGGGAACTAATTTTTAACTAATGACTGAGGCACGAACAAAGTCAACAGGGACAACACTGCCCAGTCCAACAGAATGTCCCGCTGGTCTGCCGAACTGGTTACCCTGGCTACCAAAACGCTCATGACTACCAAGTCTGCCATGGCTCGCAAGGTTACCATGGCTACCAAAGTTGCCATGGCTACCCAAGTTACTGTGGCTACCATGAGCACCAACACTTCCATGGCGTCTAAAGTTGTCATGGCTACCAAAGTTGCTGTGGCTGTCATGGATACCATGGCTACCAAGGCCACCAATACTTCCATGGCTGCCATGGCGTCTAAAGTTACCATGGCTACCAAAGTTGCTGTGTCTGCCATGGTTACCATGGCTACCATGACCACCAATACTGCCATGGCTCCCATGATTCCCAAGACTCCCTAGACTGCCACGCCCACCAAGGTTGCCATGGCTACCAAGATTACCATGACTACCAAACCGACCACCAGGCCTACCAAACTGGCCACCATGACCGATACTGAGGCCACTGTTGTGATGGTGAACGTGTCCTTGTCCTTGTAAGCGTGTAGCCACGAGGTCAGGCGTAGCCAATGGGGCAGGTGTAGCCAATGGGGTAGGGGTAGACACAGGGTTAGCAGTAACTATGGGTTCAGCTAGTGCCTGGACCACCCCTAACACGGCGCACAACAACAACAGCTGGAAGTAAAAATAACATTAGAACTAATACAAACGTAAGGTATTGCAATAAATGAGACTGACGAGAACCACACACTCAGGGGGTTAAAGTTGTTCCATGTTAATAGAAACAACGGTAAGAGGGTGGAGTTGCGCTGTATATTCGAGACAACGGGAAATTTTGCATAAAAATAAATAAAAACTCGAAAAGACACGGAATCTGTCTGGGGAGAAGTTTTAAAAGGAACTGAAAATTTGATTTCAGGTGTGATATACCGACCTTTAAATTTCTCTAATGCGAAATTATTAGGGCTTCTAGACATAATGTTGTAATAGTATGAGATTTTTAACTTTAGTCAAATTGACTGGCCTTCTTTAACCTGTAATTTGAGTCAGTTGACTTCATAGATGTAATTCAAGACTGCTTTTTGAAGCAGTTTGTAATACAACCAACCCGAGGCAATAATCTGCTTGATCTAATTTTGTCAGAAAACCCACGTAATTATCTGGAGATCATTGAAGAGCTTAGTGCAAGTGATTACAAGTCTGTTACTTTTAACATTGCCTGGGAATACGAGAATAAGGATAATACAGTACAGGTCCCTGTTTTTCGTAGTTGATTATAATGGACTTAGGGAATAGCTGTCTCTTCTAGATTCGCCGGTACTGCCCCGGTCAGGGTCTTTTCCAGATGGTGCCCCGACCTTGTTTAGAAAGGATGTGAGAAAGTACTGGTTTGGAAATATAGTAGTCGAAGAGTGGAACAGTCCGTCTAGCAGGGTCAGTGAAGCTAAAACCTTGGGTAGCTTAAAAAATAGGTTGGATGCATACATGAGTGAGAGGGGGTTGGATTTTAGTGGGACTTGCACAATATGTCTATGGAGCATCCAACAAAATAAGTGGACTCTTGGATGTTGCTGGTGCCAGACTCCGGTTGGGTTACCAGTATCTCTGGGAGGTTAAATAACCACCACCAGATGATGTAGACCAAACTAAATCTAAACTTTGTCAGATGGACAATTTTCACACCTTGCGCCATTATGTGCTGGAATGCTATAAAATTAATGAATTCAGAGACAGCTTAGAAATGTTCAAGAAATGTCAGATCATTTTATCCACAATGGCCTATTACCAGCCATTCTAGAAAAATACCCTAACTTTACACATTGTAAATAACACATAACCCACTTTTTTCAAGCATACCTTGCTAAAATATGTTGTGTGTGCGTACTCACCTAGTTGTGGTTGCAGGGGTCAAGTGATAGCTCCTGGCCCCGCCTCTTCACTGATCGCTACTAGGTCACTCTCCCTGAACCGTGAGCTTTATCATACCTCTGCTTAAAGCTATGTATGGATCCTGCCTCCACTACATCTCTTCCCAAACTATTCCACTTACTGGCTACTCTGTGGCTGAAGAAATACTTCCTAACATCCCTGTGATTCATCTGTGTCTTCAACTTCCAACTGTGTCCCCTTGTTACTGTGTCCAATCTCTGGAACATCCTGTCTTTGTCCACCTTGTCAATTCCTCTCAGTATTTTGTATGTCGTTATCATGTCCCAGCTATCTCTCTTGTCCTCCAGTGTCGTCAGGTTGACTTTCCTTAACCTCTCCTCGTAGGACATACCTCTTAGCTCTGGGACTAGTCTTGTTGCAAACCTTTGCACTTTCTCTAGTTTCTTTATGTGCTTGGCTAGGTGTGGGTTCCAAACTGGTGCCGCATACTCCAATATGGGCCTAACGTACACGGTGAACAGGGTCCTGAACGATTCCTTATTAAGATGTCAGAATGCTGTTCTGAGGTTTGCCAGGCGCCCATATGCTGCAGCAGTTATTTGGTTGATGTGCGCTTCAGATGTGTCTGGTGTTGTGTGTGTGTGTGTGTGTGTGTGTAACCTAATTCACATCCGCATAAATAACTCATTGCGATTGTAACCAGATATAAATATGTAAATTGATCATTACTACTGTAACCTGTGTAGTCTGCGGCCCCAGTCCCTGGACCCATTATCTGCCAAAGATGGGTATGGGGGACATAATAAAAACATTAAACTAACCCTCCAAACACGTATTTCTCAACACTAATACACTAGCAGAATGAACAATTTAAGAACGCCTGTGTTTTACACCGAAATTCCCACAAGCATTTAAGTAGAGTCGCAATGTTCATTGGCATGGAAGAAGACACTTTGAGTCGCACCATCTTACAATCATCACTCATCTGTATATCCAACAAAAAAAATGGATAATTATTAAATGGTTATAACTATGACCATAATTTTTAAAGGGGTGAACCGGTAAGCTAGCGGAAGACTTCGGTCAAATAACCAAAAGCTCGAACGGTGGATCATCATCCGACTAAGACCCGCGTAAGGAAAATGTTTTCTGACGAACCTTACCTAACCTAACCTGTATGTCCAACAATTTTAACATACATGGCTTTTACAACATACCTGGAGTTTACCTGGAGAGTTCCGGGGGTCAACGCCCCCGCGGCCCGGTCTGTGACCAGGCCTCCTGGTGGATCAGAGCCTGATCAACCAGGCTGTTGCTGCTGGCTGCACGCAAACCAACGTACGAGCCACAGCCCGGCTGGTCAGGAACCGACTTTAGGTGCTTGTCCAGTGCCAGCTTGAAGACTGCCAGGGGTCTGTTGGTAATCCCCCTTATGTATGCTGGGAGACAGTTGAACAGTCTCGGGCCCCTGACACTTATTGCATGGTCTCTTAACGTGCTAGTGACACCCCTGCTTTTCATTGGGGGGATGTTGCATCGTCTGCCAAGTCTTTTGCTTTCGTAGTGAGTGATTTTCGTGTGCAAGTTCGGTACTAGTCCCTCTAGGATTTTCCAGGTGTATATAATCATGTATCTCTCCCGCCTGCATTCCAGGGAATACAGGTTTAGGAACCTCAAGCGCTCCCAGTAATTGAGGTGTTTTATCTCCGTTATGCGCACCGTGAAGGTTCTCTGTACATTTTCTAGGTCAGCAATTTCACCTGCCTGAAAGGTGGTGTTAGTGTGCAGCAATATTCCAGCCTAGATAGAACAAGTGACCTGAAGAGTGTCATCATGGGCTTGGCCTCCCTAGTTTTGAAGGTTCTCATTATCCATCCTGTCATTTTTCTAGCAGATGCGATTGATACAATGTTATGGTCCTTGAAGGTGAGATCCTCCAACATGATCACTCCCAGGTCTTTGACGTTGGTGTTTCGTTCTATTTTGTGGCTAAAATTTGTTTTGTACTCTGATGAAGATTTAATTTCCTCGTGTTTACCATATCTGAGTAATTGAAATTTCTCATCGTTGAACTTCATATTGTTTTCTGCAGCCCACTGAAAGATTTGGTTGATGTCCGCCTGGAGCCTTGCAGTGTCTGCAATGGAAGACACTGTCATGCAGATTCGGGTGTCATCTGCAAAGGAAGACACGGTGCTGTGGCTGACATCCTTGTCTATGTCGGATATGAGGATGAGGAACAAGATGGGAGCGAGTACTGTGCCTTGTGGAACAGAGCTTTTCACCGTAGCTGCCTCGGACTTTACTCTGTCGACGACTACTCTCTGTGTTCTGTAAGTGAGGAAATTATAGATCCATCGACCGACTTTTCCTGTTATTCCTTTAGCACGCATTTTGTGCGCTGAAACTCTTGCTAGGACACTTCTCCATCGTAATCCCACACAGAAACAAACCTACTGACCAAGGTCTGGTCACAATCATAACAAGTTACAAAGGTATTTACAGATTACAGAGGTACGTAATGGGTCCAGGGACTGGGCTCCCAAAGTTTTGGTAGCTGAACTAGGTACAAAGGTAATGAACTCACGAGTTACCTTTGTAACTTGTAACTTCATTACCTTTGTAAATTGTGAGTTCATTTCCTTTGTAATTCTGAGTTCATAACCTCTGTAACTTGCTCAGCTATCAAAATTTTGGAGTCCAGTCCCTGGACCCATTATCTTTTGACTACCGCCCACAGAATGGGTATGGGCTGCATAATAAACATATTAAACTAACTAACCCATGCTGGGCAGGTCTTCCTCAAATCCAACTTCAACTTAATATTCCTCACCTGACCCTTCATGCCACTATGTACCCTATATATGCTCACGTACTCTCTGCTCAATGTAGGTCTGATGGTGACCTGATAAAGCCCACTGTGTTAGAGAAGCATTATCAAAAAGCGATTGCATTATACTACATTTATGTCTACTTTTCCATCCTGTGTGATGCTAGTCAGGAAAAACATCCTGCACGATGAAGTACGACAGGGAAAACATCCTGCTACCTCTGTTCACCTTGCAGTAAGTAGGTACCTAGGTGTTAGTCGACTGTTGTGGGTCGCATCCTGGGAACAAGATTAATCTATGTTGCCCGAAATGCTCTACATAACCAGAGACTTCGTATATAGTATGACAATGATGTCAGCTAAGTCAGTATTAGTTGTATCATGTACTTGTAGAAATGAAGATGATGTAGTAGATGTTGTTTAAACTTAATCACCCAGCTTGGCTTTGTGTCAAGAAGCTAACATTGAACTTTCACCGAACAGAAACACGCAGCCCTGGCGTGTTCCCAGACCTATCTTGCTACCGTCACAAAGCCAGAGTTCGCGTGAAGGTCAACGTGTGGGGCAAGTTAGACAGCCGTTGCGTGCCCACAAGCCTGACTTGTTACTGGTGTGAAGGTCAGCGTGTAGGGCAGGTTCTGAGACCAGCTCACACCAGATACCAAGACTACCTTCTGAGTGGACATGCTCGTGCCTCACCCTACCCAGGGTACACTCGCTACACTCTTAAGGGGCACCTAAGTCTTCCAATGATATGCTCATTTTTCTACTATAATCTACCTTGTCCATAATTACTATAGCATTTGCTTTGTTTCGTGAGGTGAAGTCTAGGATCTTTCCTTAATTGATGGTATAACTTAATAAATCTTTGATAATTATGTTGCTCAGATCTCTACAACAACAATTGTCATCAAAGATTTGTAAAGTTATACCATGAATTAAGGAAAGATCCTGGACTTCACCTTACGAAACATACAAAGCAAATGTGATAGTAATTATGTGTGGAAAATTGCATTTATCTGAATGTAACTCATTATGTACATAACAGTAAATGATAACAAAGATAATTATTATTTATCAGAGTTACATAGACAAGTAGGAATTTGGGATACCTAGGTCGCAAAAAATGTCCCCCTTCGATACCTACCACTGTCATATCCACAAGTTGCTCTAGACCTATTAATTTTAAATAAAAGATACATCACCAGGAATTCTGGTAAATATATAAATTTGTGGACTGTATATTAAATTAATAAAGGATTATATATATACACATATACATAACAGAAGGAGAATATATCTTAATAACACTCACCAATTTGACAGGAGATTAAGGTGTATCATACTCAGAAAACCTCACTGTCTACATTTATGATAATAATACTGGCCAGAACTATTTTGGAAAATTACATTTATCTGAATGTATCATTATGTACATAACAGTAAATGAACAAAGATAATTATTATTTATCAGTTAGACAAGTAGGAATTTGGGACACCTAGGTCGCAAAAAATGTCCCCCTTCAATACCACTGTCATATCCACAAGTTGCTCTGGACCTATTAATTATAAATGAAATATACATACACCAGGAATTCTGGTAGATATATAAATTTGTCGACTGTACATTAAAATTAAAAAATTATTATATATAAACACATTTACATAACAGAAGGAAAATATCTTAATAGCACTCACCAATTTGACTGGAGATTAATGTGTCATGTACAGGACCCGCCCTTTTGCCTACATTTATGAAAAATTTACTGGCCAGAATTTAAACATAAATCAGACAGCTTATCTGAGGTTCCTGGAGTTGTCCTGTCCTGTCGCCTGATACTCAAATTATGCAAGAATGCACATCCAACAATTTCGGCTCCTATTTGAGAGGTGTCAGCCCAATTTTAACCTCTAGAGCACGAAAATTCTTCCGATTTCACTAACTCTGTTGACCAGTTCAAACAACAATGGCGACTGTCTTCTGCACGGACGCAGGCTCAGTTTCCCATTTTCTATGACATAAATATTATTAAATACAGTATGGCCATCTATTTACATATAACTACTGTATTTCTGGAAAATATATACAGTATTTTCCACAACTATAAACATAATATAGACATGACTTAGCTGGGGTTTCTGGAGTTGTCTTGTCCAGTCGCCTGATATCTCAAGTTATGCAGGAATGCACATCCAACAATTTTGCCTCCTATTTGAGAGGTGTCAACCCAATTTTACCTCTAGAGCACGAAAATTCTTCCGATTTCACTAACTTTCTGTTGATCAGCTCAAACAGCAATGGCGAGTCCCTTCTGCGCAGGCGCAGTTTCCCATTTTCGATAATATAATTTTTATTAAATACAATATAGGCCATCTATTTACCTATAAATTACCGTATTTCCGGAAAATATACAGTATTTTCCACATTATGGATAAGGTAGATTATAATGGAAAAATGAACATGTTATTAGAAGACGAGGGAACTTACCTGCCTCTTAACCACGGCTTCATAAAGCCAACACTCACTATTCTGTCTTATACCACAGCTGCTTGAACAACATGACATCATAAGTAGAGAGAAACAATATAGGTTAGCCTACTGGACCATACTAGGCAGGTCCTTCTTACCACCAGCCGTTCCCACTCGTGTATTTATATATTTTCTGTTACCACACCACACATGAGTAAGACTCAATCTTCTCTTTTACCACAACAAAGCAACACATTGATACCTTGGACCTCAAGCCAGTGACCATATTTGTTACTGCAAGAGAGAGACTGGAGGAATCACAGTTTGGATTACCATTATTTAGATGTATTAGCCTCTCGTATTAGTTGGCTTTGCGGTGTCTAGAAACAATAGTATTTCTATTTCTAAGCCTAGTTTCATCCGAGGCGTCATTGAAACTGTTTAATACCTTAGTGGTATGTGCATGGGTCATGAAAAATTGTTTTAGTAAGTTTATCTAGACACAGATACACTGGCGTACAATTATCATACATAGGAACATGTGTGAATTACCTAAGATAACCCAAAAAAAGTCAGACAAAGTGACTTATTTCCATTGGGATCCTTATTTTCAAAAACTTTTTTTTTATCATTTTCAGCGTGAACATTTCGCCAACACCCTATACATACATACATACATACATATATATATATATATATATATATATATATATATATATATATATATATATATATATATATATATATATATATATATATATATATATATATATATATATACACTCCAGGTATATATATTAATCAATATCAATATACAAATTTAGCAGTCCTGAAAAAAAAAAAGTTTAAAAATCTGTAGGTACAGAGAGCAACCAACCTGCATCATGGTGAGTGTATAACCAAGCTTCTTGTTCCAGGTAATTCCTGAGACCTGTCTAATTCTAATTCTATTTGGTCGAGGTATTTATCCTGGGGATGAGAGGAGGAGCCTCTGAGTTGCCACAGTCGACAGATGATTTACAATTTTAAGCTTTAAAGTGAGTTCCTGTTTGAACATAAGAACATAAGAACGAAGGAACACTGCAGCAGGCCTACTGGCCCATGCGAGGCAGGTCCAAGTCTCCTACCGGCTTAAGCCAATGCACCCAACCTAGTCAGGTCAGGTCACATTGACTTAAGGGAGGAACACGGCAACCGACCTGGTAGCACAAGCTATCATGTCCAACTCACACCCACCCACATCCACTCATGTATTTATCCAACCTATTTTTAAAGCTACACAACGTTCTGGCCTCTATAACTGTACTTGGGAGTTTGTTCCACTCATCCACAACTCTATTACCAAACCAGTACTTTCCTATATCCTTCCCGAATCTGAATTTTTCCAACTTAAAACCATTGCTGCGAGTCCTGTCTAGGCTAGATATTTTCAGCACACTATTTACATCCCCTTTATTTATTCCTATCTTCCATTTATACACCTCAATCATATCCCACCTAATTCTACGTCTTTCTAGAGAGTGCAGATTCAGGGCCCTTAGTCTACCCTCATAGGGAAGGTTTCAGATACATGGGATCAACTTTGTCATCCTCCTTTGTACATTTTCCAGAGCATTTATATCCATTCTGTAATACGGTGACCAAAACTGTGCAGCATAATCTAAATGAGGCCTAACCAAGGATGTATAGAGTTGAAGAAAAACCTGAGGACTCCTATTATTTATGCTTCTTGATATGAAGCCAAGGATTCTATTAGCTTTATTGCGAACACTTATGCACTGTTGTCTTGGTTTCAGATTACTTCTAACCAGAACTCCTAAATCTTTTTCGCAATCCGTAATATTAAGATCTACATTATTTAGTTTATATGTGGCATGGTTATTGTCCTGTCCAACATTTAGAACTTTGCATTTGTCTATATTAAACTGCATCTGCCACTTCTCCGACCACTTCATCAGTCTATTCAAATCTTCCTGGAGTGCTCTAATGTCCTCTTGAGAATAAATTCGACGGCCTATTTTGGTGTCATCGGCAAACTTGGTGATGTCGCTCTTTATGCCCTCATCTATGTCGTTTATGTAGATTGTGAACAGCAGGTGGCCCAACACTGACCCCTGTGGAACACCGCTCGTGACGCTTCCCCACTCTGATTTCTCCCCATTTATGCAAACTCTCTGCTGCCTATTTGTCAACCATGCCTCTATCCAGGAAAAATTTTCTCCTATTCCATGTGCCTTAATTTTCCTCAATAGTCTCTGATGTGAGACCCTGTCAAAAGCCTTACTGAAGTCCATATACACAATATTATATTCATTACCATGATCTACCTCCTCAAATACCTTAGTGAAAAAAGTTAATAAATTCGTAAGGCAGGAACGCCCCTTTGTAAAACCATGCTGAGATTCGTTAATTAATTTATGCTTTTCAAGGTGGCTACGAACTGCCTCGGCAATTATTGATTCCATAAATTTTCCCACCTCAATTACTGGGAGCGCTTGAGGTTCCTAAACCAGTATTCCCTGGAACGCAGGAGGGAGAGATACATGATTATATACACCTGGAAAATCCTAGAGGGACTAGTACCGAACTTGCACACGAAAATCACTCACTACGAAAGCAAAAGACTTGGCAGACGATGCACCATCCCCCCAATGAAAAGCAGGGGTGTCACTAGCACGTTAAGAGACCATACAATAAGTGTCAGGGGCCCGAGACTGTTCAACTGTCTCCCAGCATACATAAGGGGGATTACCAACAGACCCCTGGCAGTCTTCAAGCTGGCACTGGACAAGCACCTAAAGTCAGTTCCTGATCAGCCGGGCTGTGGCTCGTACATTGGTTTGCGTGCAGCCAGCAGCAACAGCCTGGCTGATCAGGCTCTGATCCACCAGGAGGCCTGGTCACAGACCGGGCCGCGGGGGCGTTGACCCCCGGAACTCTCTCCAGGTAAACTATGGAGGTTAGGCTTATTGGTCTATAGTTCGAAGCTAAGGACCTGTCACCTGCTTTGAAAATAGGTATCACATTTGCCATTTTCCACTTATCTGGCACCATGCCAGTTTGTAGTGATATGTTGAAAAGATTAGCCAAAGGTTTGCTAAGCTCCTCTTTACATTCCTTTAGAACCCTTGCATACAGTTCATCATGGCCTGGGGATTTGTTAGGTTTTAATTTATCTATTTGCCTAAGGACCATGTCACTTGTGACCCTAATCGTGCACAGTTTATTATCGTCCTGTTCTACATAATTTATCATTTCTGGAATATCGCTGGTATCCTCCTGTGTAAAAACTGAGAGGAAGTATGTGTTAAAAATTCTACACATTTCCTTATCACTGTCAGTGAGCTGACCCGAGGAACTTGAGTGGGCCTATCTTGTCCCTGATCTTACTTCTGTATACCTGAAAGAATCATTTTGGGTTAGTCTTCGATTCTCTTGCAACTTTAACCTCATAATCTCTTTTTGCTTTTCTAATTCCCTTTTTTATTTCTCTCTTTAACTGAATATATCGATTTCTTAATTGCCCCTCTCCTCTTTTGATTTGCCTATATATGCCTCTCTTTTGACCAATCAGATATTTTAATCTATTGTTCATCCATTTAGGATAATTTTTGTTTGATCTGATTTCCCTATTTGGAACATAATTTGACTGAGCAGCTAGAACTATGCCCTGGAAAGCGTCATATCGGCAACCATCGCCACCTACCTGACCCTTAGTCAGGTCATTCCAGTTCAGCCCACCTAAGTAATTTTTCAGTCCTATGAAATCAGCCAAGCGAAAGTCAGGGACGGAGACTTGATTGCCATTATTAGGGGAATTCCATGATATATTAAAACTGACTGATTTGTGATCACTTTTCCCGAGCTCATCATTAACCTCAAGATTATTAATTAGTGTTTCCCTACTGGCAAGAACCAAGTCAAGGAGGTTATTTCCCCTAGTTGGCTCTGTCACAAACTGTTTTAAAAAACAATCCTGGATCGTATCAAGAAAGTCACCTGACTCTAAATTTCCTGTCAAATTGCTCCAGTCAATCTGTCTATAGTTGAAATCTCCCATTAGCACAACATTTTCGTATGTAGATGCCTTACGAATTTCGTCCCATAGAAGTTTACTGCACTCCCTGTCAAGATTTGGGGCCCTGTAAATCACACCCAAAATTAGTTTTTCACGGCCCTCGAGAAGCTGTAACCAAACAGATTCAGTGGCTGACGCTTCTAATTTAATATCTTGTCTAACACAACAATTTAAATTGTCTCTGACATACATCGCTACTCCACCACCTTTCCTGTTGACCCTGTCAGTGTGGAATAATTTATAGCCTTGTATGTGACATTCAGAGGGCATATCTCTATCTTTTAGATTGAGCCAGGTCTCTGTTATAGCAATAATATCTATGTTTCCTGCACTTGCAATTAATCTTACCTCATAATTTCGTAATATTTTAAACTTAAGATTTAATTTAAGTCTGCCTGAAATGCCTAGCCATGCTAGGTGTTCTAGTGGTACACTCTGTAATTATTATTTTACTACATGTAAACAATACAATAACCAAATTCTGTAAACTCAGCATTGTAATCCTTATAGAGAATAAACTTTGAATTTGAATTTGAATTTGAATCTATATTATTTATTACACTACTGCTATTAGTATAGTAAACCTTAAGGGAGCTAGTCCCTTGCTGCCCTCTGCTCTCCCCCTTTGTTTGCTCACCTTATCCATTGTCTTATATTATTTACACTGCCCAATTAATATGGTCCAATAGGCCCAATATCTAAATAAATAAATCTAAATAAACTGAAAGTAAATGGTTGGTTAGTTATGGGGTTTATAAACCCTGTCGACTACATTAGGGATTAAACAAATAATACTTTTTGGGGTTATCCTAGGTAATTTATACATCTAATACTAATAATATTTACTACCAGTACATGTACAAGGTATACAGACCATAGTTGACATCAGTGATATACTACTATATAAAAAGTCGCTTGTTATGCTGAGCATTTCCCGCAAATTAGGTCAATTTTGTCCCAGGATGTCACCCACACCAGTCCACTAACACCCAGGATGCGACCCACACTAGTCCACTAACACCCAGGATGCGACCCACACTAGTCCACTAACACCCAGGATGTGACCCACACCAGTCCACTAACACCCAGGATGCGACCCACACTAGTCCACTAACACTCAGGATGTGACCCACACCAGTCAACTAACACCCAGGATGTGACCCACACCAGTCCACTAACACCCAGGATGCGACCCACACTAGTCCACTAACACTCAGGATGTGACCCACACCAGTCAATTAACACCCAGATTGTGACCCACACCAGTCCACTAACACCCAGGATGCGACCCACACCAGTCCACTAACACCCAGGATGTGACCCACACCAGTCCACTAACACCCAGGATGTGACCCACACTAGTCCACTAACACCCAGGATGTGACCCACACCAGTCCATAAAACCCAGGATGTGACCCACACCAGTCCACTAACACCCAGGATGCGACCCACAATAGTCCACTAACACCCAGGATGCGACCCACACCAGTCCACTAACACCCAGGATGCGACCCACATTAGTCCACTAACACCCAGGATGCGACCCACACCAGTCCACTAACACCCAGGATGAGACCCACACCAGTCCACTAACACCCAGGATGTGACCCACACCAGTCCACTAACACCCAGGATGCGACCCACAACAGTCCACTAACACCCAGGATGCGACCCACACCAGTCCACTAACACCCAGGATGCGACCCACACCAGTCCACTAACACCCAGGATGCGACCCACACCAGTCCACTAACACCCAGGATGTGACCCACACTAGTCCACTAACACCCAGGATGCGACCCACACCAGTCCACTAACACCCAGGATGCGACCCACACCAGTCCACTAACACCCAGGATGCGACCCACACTAGTCCACTAACACCCAGGATGTGACCCACACCAGTCCACTAACACCCAGGATGCGACCCACACCAGTCCACTAACACCCAGGATGCGACCCACACAGTCCACTAACACCCAGGATGCGACCCACACCAGTCCACTAACACCCAGGATGCGACCCACACCAGTCCACTAACACCCAGGATGTGACCCACACCAGTCCACTAACACCCAGGATGCGACCCACACTAGTCCACTAACACCCAGGATGCGACCCACACCAGTCCACTAACACCCAGGATGCGACCCACACCAGTCCACTAACACCCAGGATGCGACCCACACTAGTCCACTAACACCCAGGATGCGACCCACACCAGTCCACTAACACCCAGGATGCGACCCACACCAGTCCACTAACACCCAGGATGCGACCCACACCAGTCCACTAACACCCAGGATGCGACCCACACTGGTCCACTAACACCCAGGATGCGACCCACACCAGTCCACTAACACCCAGGATGCAACCCACACCAGTCCACTAACACCCAGGATGCGACCCACACCAGTCCACTAACACCCAGGATGCGACCCACACTAGTCCACTAACACCCAGGATGCGACCCACACCAGTCCACTAACACCCAGGATGTGACCCACACCAGTCCACTAACACCCAGGATGTGACCCACACCAGTCCACTAACACCCAGGATGCGACCCACACCAGTCCACTAACACCCAGGATGCGACCCACACCAGTCCACTAACACCCAGGATGCGACCCACACCAGTCCACTAACACCCAGGATGCGACCCACACCAGTCCACTAACACCCAGGATGCGACCCACACCAGTCCACTAACACCCAGGATGCGACCCACACCAGTCCACTAACACCCAGGATGTGACCCACACCAGTCCACTAACACCCAGGATGTGACCCACACCAGTCCACTAACACCCAGGATGCGACCCACACTAGTCCACTAACACCCAGGATGCGACCCACACCAGTCCACTAACACCCAGGATGCGACCCACACTAGTCCACTAACACCCAGGATGCGACCCACACTAGTCCACTAACACCCAGGATGCGACCCACACCAGTCCACTAACACCCAGGATGCGACCCACACTAGTCCACTAACACCCAGGATGCGACCCACACCAGTCCACTAACACCCAGGATGCGACCCACACCAGTCCACTAACACCCAGGATGCGACCCACACTAGTCCACTAACACCCAGGATGCGACCCACACCAGTCCACTAACACCCAGGATGCGACCCACACCAGTCCACTAACACCCAGGATGCGACCCACACCAGTCCACTAACACCCAGGATGCGACCCACACCAGTCCACTAACACCCAGGATGCGACCCACACTAGTCCACTAACACCCAGGATGCGACCCACACCAGTCCACTAACACCCAGGATGCGACCCACACCAGTCCACTAACACCCAGGATGTGACCCACACCAGTCCACTAACACCCAGGATGCAACCCACACCAGTCCACTAACACCCAGGATGCGACCCACACCAGTCCACTAACACCCAGGATGCGACCCACACTAGTCCACTAACACCCAGGATGCGACCCACACTAGTCCACTAACACCCAGGATGCGACCCACACCAGTCCACTAACACCCAGGATGCGACCCACACCAGTCCACTAACACCCAGGATGCGACCCACACCAGTCCACTAACACCCAGGATGCGACCCACACCAGTCCACTAACACCCAGGATGCGACCCACACAGTCCACTAACACCCAGGATGCGACCCACACTAGTCCACTAACACCCAGGATGCGACCCACACTAGTCCACTAACACCCAGGATGCGACCCACACTAGTCCACTAACACCCAGGATGCGACCCACACCAGTCCACTAACACCCAGGATGCGACCCACACTAGTCCACTAACACCCAGGATGCGACCCACACCAGTCCACTAACACCCAGGATGCGACCCACACCAGTCCACTAACACCCAGGATGCGACCCACACTAGTCCACTAACACCCAGGATGCGACCCACACCAGTCCACTAACACCCAGGATGCGACCCACACCAGTCCACTAACACCCAGGATGCGACCCACACCAGTCCACTAACACCCAGGATGCGACCCACACAGTCCACTAACACCCAAGATGCGACCCACACCAGTCCACTAACACCCAGGATGCGACCCACACTAGTCCACTAACACCCAGGATGCGACCCACACCAGTCCACTAACACCCAGGATGCGACCCACACCAGTCCACTAACACCCAGGATGCGACCCACACCAGTCCACTAACACCCAGGATGCGACCCACACCAGTCCACTAACACCCAGGATGCGACCCACACCAGTCCACTAACACCTAGGATGCGACCCACACCAGTCCACTAACACCCAGGTTGCGACCCACACCAGTCCACTAACACCCAGGATGTGACCCACACCAGTCCACTAACACCCAGGATGTGACCCACACCAGTCCACTAACACCCAGGATTCGACCCACACTAGTCCACTAACACCCAGGATGCCACCCACACCAGTACACTAACACCCAGGATGCGACCCACACTAGTCCACTAACACCCAGGATGTGACCCACACTAGTCCACTAACACCCAGGATGCGACCCACACTAGTCCACTAACACCCAGGATGCGACCCACACTAGTCCACTAACACCCAGGATGCGACCCACACCAGTCCACTAACACCCAGGATGCGACCCACACCAGTCCACTAACACCCAGGATGCGACCCACACTAGTCCACTAACACCCAGGATGCGACCCACACCAGTCCACTAACACCCAGGATGCGACCCACACCAGTCCACTAACACCCAGGATGCGACCCACACCAGTCCACTAACACCCAGGATGCGACCCACACCAGTCCACTAACACCCAGGATGCCACCCACACCAGTCCACTAACACCCAGGATGCCTCCCACACCAGTCCACTAACACCCAGGATGTGACCCACACCAGTCCACTAACACCCAGGATGTGACCCACACCAGTCCACTAACACCCAGGATTTGACCCACACTAGTCCACTAACACCCAGGATGCGACCCACACCAGTCCACTAACACCCAGGATGCAACCCACACTAGTCCACTAACACCCAGGATGCGACCCACACTAGTCCACTAACACCTAGGATGCGACCCACACCAGTCCATTAACACCCAGGATGCGACCCACACCAGTCCACTAACACCCAGGATGCGACCCACACTGGTCCACTAACACCCAGGATGCGACCCACACCAGTCCACTAACACCCAGGATGCGACCCACACCAGTCCACTAACACCCAGGATGCAACCCACACTAGTCCACTAACACCCAGGATGCGACCCACACTAGTCCACTAACACCCAGGATGTGACCCACACCAGTCCACTAACACCCAGGATGTGACCCACACCAGTCCACTAACACCCAGGATTCGACCCACACTAGTCCACTAACACCCAGGATGTAACCCACACCGGTCCACTAACACCCAGGATGCAACCCACACTGGTCCACTAAAACCTAGGATGCAACCCACACTGGTCCACTAACACCCAGAATGTGACCCACACCAGTCCACTAACACCCAGGATGCAACCCACACCAGTCCACTAACACCCAGGATGCGACCCACATCAGTCCACTAACACCCAGGATGCAACCCACATCAGTCCATTAACACCCAGGATGCGACCGACACTAGTCCACTAACACCCAGGATGCAACCCACACCAGTCCACTAACACCCAGGATGCGACCCACACTGGTCCACTAACACCCAGGATGTGACCCACACCAGTCCACTAACACCCAGGATGCGACCCACACCAGTCCACTAACACCCAGGATGCAACCCACACCAGTCCACTAACACCCAGGATGCGACCCACACCAGTCCACTAACACCTAGGATGCGACCCACACCAGTCCACTAACACCCAGGTTGCGACCCACACTGGTCCACTAACACCCAGAATGCGACCCACACCAGTCCACTAACACCCAGGATGCAACCCACACCAGTCCACTAACACCCAGGATGTGACCCACATCAGTCCACTAACACCCAGGATGCAACCCACACCAGTCCACTAACAGCCAGGTACCTACTTACTGTTAGGTGAACAGGAACAGCAGGTGTCTTAAGGATACTTGTACTTATGTGGACCTGCACTTAAATAAACTTACTTAAATAGGGAATAAAGTAAATTCTCAGCGTATATACTTCGAGAGAAATACACTTCTTGGTATATACGTGCAAATACACTGGTCACATTTGGCCTTGCTTTCAGTTGTATGTTGAACTCAATACTATTACAAGTTAACAGACAAAAAAGCTCTGTCACACCATTCTTCCATTATTCATTTTACTAAAATACGAAGTCATTTCATTTTCTGGTGCTGTTCTTATTGCAGTAATGGTTTAGACCGTGTTCAATTATCCTTTACCAGCAGTAAATTGTTAGATAATGATCATTATGTTACTTTTGGTCAGTCAGTCACTGTCAGTCACTCTCTATCTTGCTCTCTCTCTCTCTCTCTCTCTCTCTTACACTGCAAGACTAGGTAAGTAAGATTATTCAGGTATAAACAAATACTGTTACATAGATTATCATACATAGCATCATATGTGTCAAGAACCTGGGATAACCCAAAAAGTCAGAGTGGCTTATTTCCATTGTGGTCTTTTACCCTTCAGGGTCACTACCTTTCAGGGTCACTACTTGCATTCAGAGAGTACACGTACTCTCTGAATGCAAATATTTCTTAAATACTAATAAACGCTGAGAGCGAAGTGAATGACTCAGGTGTATGTCCGAGATGTATAACTCAGATGTATGACTCAGGTGTATGACCGAGGTTAATACACTATGTACTTCACGAGGTGAATGACTGAGGTTAATATGTACTTCACGAGGCGTATGACCGAGGTTAATACACTATGTACTTCACGAGGTGAATGACTGAGGTTAATATGTACTTCACGAGGCGTATGTCTGAGGTTAATACATTATGTACTTCACGAAGTGAATCACTGGGGTTACTATGTACTTCACAAGGTGTATGTCTGAGGTTAATACATTATGTACTTCACAAGGTGTATGACTGAGGTTAATACATTATGTACTTCATGAGGTGTATGTTAGACAAAATCTGTCAGTAAACAGGATAAGTGTTTCTTAATGCGGGTCTTAGTCAAGTGATGACCTGCCACTGGAGCTTTGTGTCACCTGACCGAAGCCTTCCACTGGCTTACCAGTCCACCCCTTTAAAAATCAGTATTCCAATGTAATACACAAGGTGTATGACCTAGGTGTGTGACAGGTATACGAGGCAGGCAACACTCACCTTATACACTGAGTGTGAGAAGTTACCTGCATGAGGTTTACAGGGTGGAATATCTATTTACTACATGTACAAGAGATACTGGCCTAGCTGACATCAATGATACACTATTATATAGAAAGCCGCTTGTTATACAGATCATTTCGGAAAAATTAAGTCAGTTTTGTCCCAGGATGCAACCCACACCAGTCAGTTGACACCCAGGTACCCATTTTACTTATGGGTGAACATAGACAACAGGTTAGGAAACACATCCAATGTTTCCACCCCTTCGCCAGGAATCGAACCCAGACTAAACCTGTAAAGTTCATACAACTAAGAAATGAAGGGTTAACATGTTTGATCCAAGGCAGAAAGCCCTAATTTCATAGATCAAGAGACCTTCACTAGTATCACTCGAAGGGTAAAGTCTGGGAAGAATATTTCAGCCAATTGGTTACATGGGCAGTGGAGTCTGCAAATTCACTGCCCTGAACAGTGTCCAGGGACTCAGCAAATGCATTGTATCTGAAGATGTGGCACAGCTAGTGTTGAATAATTTTTATTATTACAATCATAACTAAGCACTACACCCACAAAGGTCATACAGTGCTGAAAGGCAGGATGTGCTCAAGATGAAATATGCAAAGATCAGAAACTAGTGAGGGTTAGAAGAATGCAAGAGGTGGCCAGTAAGGGAAGTGGGGAGTGGTCAAGGGGAAAAAAAAAAAAACAATAAAAATTGGTGTAATAAATATAGCAATTGCTGACAAAAAGTCAGAAAGTCTGTGTCAAAGGTGGGACTGTCGGAGAGGAGGAAATGTTGAATAATAATAATAAAAAAAAAAAAGGGGCTGTGAGGAATCAAGACTCCACAATTTTAGTGCAATTTAGGAGTCAGACTGACAGAAGAGGTAGGTGTGAAACACACACAACTGCCAAAAATATACCAACTCTACATTTACCCAGCTTTATTACTTCTATTTCCCATACACTATATTCATTATTATTATAATCAAAAAGAAGCACTAAACCTCCATGAGTCATACAGCGCAGCAGGGCAGGAAAGCAGGCAGGGGTATTGGGTAGCAAGAGAGAGGTATGATTATTAGGGCATGGAGTGAAGCAGGGCAGTGGATAGTGCAGGGGTAGAGGGTAGCAAGAGATTGAGGTAGAAAGGGCTGTGAGGAGTGCTAGTTATATTGTCATCAGAGTTTGTGCAGTAAATCAGTTGCTGTCAAAAAGCCAACGAGTGTGTCTGGGTTAAAGGAGGGTCCATCAGCAAGAAGGGAAGGTAAAGTAAGGGAAGTAGAGCGGTGATGACATTGGAGGTAAATTCTGTGTGCTTATTAATAGAGTGGGCAGTGCAACAGAATATGGGTAACAGAGACCAGAACCTGACAATTATCAGAGTGGAACAGGGCACCTCTCCACGAGATACCCGTGAATAAGACGAGTGTAGCCGATGCAAAGACGGGAGAGAGCAGTCTCCCAACCTCGACACTGATAAGGAGATGGCCAGAAACCTATACTCGGTTTAATAGAATGTAGTTTATTATAGAGCAGATCAGACCAACGGGTGCAAAGGCGAGTAGCAATTACAACAAAATACACCTGCCATCCGACTTACGACCGAGTTCGGTTCCGAGAAACCTGTCGTAAGTCGAAATGGTCGAAAGTCGAACTTTACTACTGAATATCAAAAAAACATGTTTGTAATGACTATTTTATTGTTTTATTTTGGTATTTCATGTTTTACTTTACTTTTTATGCTGTTAGTACTGTATTTTATACTGTAAGGTTTAGGATAAACACTGTGTACAACACAAATAGTTGTTTATTTCCCAGAAATTTGGCATAAAAAACACGGTCGTTAGTCGAGTGGTCGTAAGTCGAGCAGGTCGTAAGTCGGATGGTAGGTGTAGTCCGAATAGAACACCTCTATTAAACTGGGAGGTCATGTACTGCTGATCATGCAGCAGTGTTTGCCTACTCATTGCCATTCATCTTCATTGATTTAGCTTTTTCCAAAGAATGAAATCCTACAGTCTACACTCATTTAGGCCTCAGCACTGCATACTCGTCAAAATACATTGCTTTTTTAAAGAGATTCAATAGTTTAAAAGCTAAATACAGGTAGACCCCACTTTACAGTGCTTCTCTATGGCATTTTGCTAATGCAGCAGTTTCCAATTATGTATACCCATTCTTCATTTATTCAGACTACGTACTTACAATATATTCACCACTCGCTAAGGGCAAAAATATTTTAAAGAAAGTAATGTGTGTACAGTATTTGCATTATTTAGGCCTAACTTTATTGCTCACTTAACATAGGATAAACATGTTATCAGGCTTTTATATATGCATTTGAAGTTAAAACAGGTTGTTTCACTTTACAGCAATTTTCAGTTTACAGCAGTAGCCCAGAACCTAACCTGCTGTTAAAGTAGGGCCTGCCTTTATCTACTGTTTATGTGCTTGGAATTTCCTCTTTCTATGGGACAATAAAACATATTCCATATTCATAGTATATTCTGATCTTTTAAGATATATGTATACCATACAATCAGTTCAGTAGATAATCCAGCCTAATCAAAAATGTGTACAACAAACCATCTTAAATAGGAGACTACAATAACAAAACTGTACAGGAACAAAGGTATTTATATATATATCCTATGAATTATATATCTATGGCTTAGTGCTTCTCATGACTATAATAATAATAATAATAATAAAATATATCCTATACACGTTGACCTCTTAGCTTTATGACAAGGTCCTTTCCTCTTTACTTTAGAAGGGGACATTGCAGGTCTTCATCTGTGTGAGAGTTTGTGCACTCTCAAACTCTCACACGATGCATGTACATGCACATATGCAGGCATGCACACACTCACTCTTGAAGTATTTGAATTAAGGATTTGGTTCTTAGATTATCAATTAAGGGATGCACTAAATTGGATCTTCCCCCCACCCCCCAAAAAAAAGTTCTGCATTGCTCTAAAATAAATTTCCTCTAATTGAAACATTTTTAGGGATAACCGATGCCTGTGATGCAGAAATCTCCCCATGGAAACTAGTTTCAACAAACTGATATGCATTTCTTCCAAACATCTGCCAGAATTTTTTTTAACACACCAGCCATGTACCACCAAAACAGGGTAACCCAAAAAGAAAGAGGAAAGCACTTTCACCATCATTCATTCATTCAGTCACTGTCGTGCCTGCAATGTGCTGACATCACAGTTCAGATGACACTGCAACATTGTGTGCACCCATATTAACAATGATACTGAAGAACATTAACAAAGTTAAACCTGACAGCCTCAGACTCATAACTCAAGTGCACATATTGTTAAAATGAACAAGGAACATTCCTTTATGGTCTATTTTTATTAAAGTACTTTTATTTACTATACAGTACTGTGTTGTATTTTAACAATCAATTTCTTCTGAGAAGAAATATTTTCTGGAATGTATGCTAAATGTTAATGATAAATTATGAAGTGATATGGAGCAAGAGCAGTCACTGCAATACACTGCAGTATTTTGGGGGATGTTACCAATACCCATACACTATGGCAAATATCTGAACAGAGCTATAATGGTGCTTGGGGTGTTAAGTTTTATACACAAAGTTACATGTAAAACAGAATATTTTGCAGACTTTTTCTAAAACTCACCAACAATAAAAATTTATTTAGGATAACCCAATAGCATAAATGTAACAAATTTTATGCAAAATGGGTCGGCAACAACAAAAATTTACCGCATGCTCTCTGCCCCTCTCGAAACTATTGGCATAAATCGAGGATATACTCTTATCTTCAGTGGCAGAACTGTATTCAACTAATGCACATTTCAAATGTTTTTTTTTTCCATGCAGCATCCTCCAGTAATGAAATTGAGAGAGATCAACAAACTTTTATTATTATACTGGACACAAGTATATAAGCATCACATGCAACTCTGGAAAATTACAGTAGAGAATGGAAAAAAAAATGAAAAAAGTAAAGTAGAAGAAATGTAGAGTAAAAGAATATAGAAAAAAAAAAACAGAAGAAATAGAACATTAAAGAGTGAAAGATGCAAAAGTAGAGAAACCATTGATGAAATGTCCACTAACAAAACAAAACCAGTGTGTCTTAAAACCAGAACATTTCCTGCACCGCATCATTCAGAGTTCATGCAGCACCAACAATAAATTAAATTTTCTAATAAATACTTTTAAATAAATATTCAAAACAATCCAGAAGATAACATTTTAAAAATGACAATTAGTCACAATGAATTGTTCTTAAACTTTGGAAAAAAACTTGTTGAGCTCTTTAAATATGGACTTAATTACTTTCCTGGTAAAATTTTAGCAAAATACAGTTAATATCAAATTGACAAGTCTCTAAATAATAAAAAGAAAATAGTAATTGCAAAAGATTAAGTAACATCAACAGTTAACCATCACTTTAAGTACAATTCTATACACATTCAATACAAGGTGCTGCATAACCTGTTCTAAATATTTCATTGATGTAGAACTGCGAGAGATCTGTTACTCAAAAGCATTAAAACAAAAAAAAAACAAAAAATTCCACTATGGATAAGCTGCAACTATGTATTAAGAATACACACACTGACTATGTCCTAAGTCACAAGAAATTATTTTGTAACAACAATTTTGTTATGATTCATAAACAAGCTTCATATAATAATTTTCAAAAATCAAAATAGATTCACTTATAAAACTGACCATACCCAAAAAAACAAAAACCCAATATATGGCTGCTGATATCTGCATAAATCGCACATGTGCATGTACCATGAAGTAGGTAACTAGGCACCACTTTTAGAAATGAGCTTAATAACATTAGTGGAATTAAAAAATAACTCTGGGTAAAGAATGATACCTAATGCAGAATAGTCTTCAAACTTGAGTAAAGGCAACTTGTTTCTAACTACTAGCACTTGATTAATAATGCCAGCACGGTTACCATCCATCATCTGACCATCTAGGATATTGCTTTGGCTTCTGGGATGAATGTCTCCCAAACTTTTGTAATCTGTTGGAAAGAAACAAGGAAAAATTTATTTTCACCTGGAAATGGCATCTCAACAATCATGGTTTCCTACCGGTACATACTTTAGTATATTATGTGAAAAAAAAACTGCAGCCAAGCAGCAGTAGGTATTCAGAACAAGTGCATTTACACTAGCAACATCTAATACCAATCAATGACATCTTACCATTAGAAGAAACCCAGCTTGACACAAAAGGATTTACTAAATATTATTGTATCCTTGGGATATCTGGAGATTAGTCTAATATTTCTTCTATGTTACAATTTAAAAAGAAACTTGCTTATTTCCATATTTAAATAAATACTGCAACTCTTAGGCAGCATAACTCTTACTATGGACTTTCATGGTAAACAAATTTGCAAGGTAGTATAAATGAAGGTACTAATTAAGAACATGAGAGAATGAGCACAACTGAAAGAAGCTGCATATCTAGGGGTGTTCCAACAACTTTGTATATCTAACTTGTCACCAATTCTTATAACAACTGTGTCATGTATTTACTGAAAATATGGTCCTGTCATTGTCAAATATAAGGGCCACTATTATCATGTCTTGAAAGATAATATAAATTTGAGATAAATATTAAAGTACAAACAATGTATAATACAATAGTAGAAATGCACAGATAAATTACAAATTAACTAAATACGTACAGTAGTTCAATATTTTAAATATTTTCTTTATTACTCTGGTCATTTCAGAGGATTGATAACCTTAAAAAAAAAAAGAAAAAAAAAACTTGAACCATTATTCACTATCACTGTCTTGCTAGATGCACATAGATACTACAGCTCAGATGCCTGTCCACACTGCAAATATCCTGAACCACTTTCCTTTAGAGTACAGGCACTGTACTTCCCCACCTCCGGTACTCAAGTCAGGCTAATCAGTTCCCCTGAATCCCTTCATAAACTGTTACCTTGCTCTCACTCCAACAGCTTATCAGGTCACAAAAAAACATTTGCCTGCATTTGCTCCTAACACGCTCATGCTCACACATGCCTCCTGGATATTTTGAAGATGTCATATATACTCAATAATAACCCACATGGGAACATAAACTTGATAGATTAATTGATTTGTATATTTTGATCCCCTTCTAGGATCCTCTTCAACAGATAAATAAGAGGATCCCAGAATAGGATCAAAATATACAGACCAATTAATATTCTGATATTTTGTCTTCATGTGGCTTATTATTGAGCACTGACAAGTGTGCATTACACTTCAGTTATCCATGTAGTATATAAATCATCAGGAAGTATTGCTTCCAACTCAACTATTCATCTTAACCCCCATTATCCTACACAATTTACCAAAATGTTACTAACACAGAATACAGAACATACTAACATAGCATACAGAAGTCACCTTGTGCAACACCCAGACAACACTGGTTAACAGATCCAGTACACACAACACTAACTACTTTGCCTAGTTTAAGCCAAAACTTGTGGTAAGAAAATGAACCATTCTATCTTTTAACTAGAAATAAGAGTATTCTACTTCAAAAAGGAACATTTGAATATACAAGGGCCCCGCATGTACAGCAGGTTAGGTTCCGAACTACTGTCGTAGAGTGAAAATTGCTGTGAAGTGAATCACAGCTTTTCTCACTTTCAAATGAATATAAAAGCCTAATAACATAATAACACTCATATATTAAGTGAGCAATATAGATAGGCATAAAAACTGCACATACAGTACACACATTACTTCTTTTTATTTTAACACATTGAGTGTTTCCCACCGAGGCAGGGTGACCCAAAAATAAAGAAAAAAAATTCATCATTCATCACTTTCATCATCATTCTTACATAATCACTGTCTTTGCAGAGGCATTCAGATACTACAGTTTATACGTCACTCCAAACAGTCAATATACCACACCTCTTCTTTAAAGTGCAGGCACTGTACTTCCTACCTCCAGGACTCGAGTCTGGCTAACCAGTTTCTCTGAATCCCTTCACAAAATATTACCCTGCTCACACTCCAATTGCTTATTACATTACTACGTCTTCTTTCAACGCACCGGCCATATCCTACCAAGGCAGGGTGGCCCAAAAGGAAAAATTAATGTTTTTTTTACATTTAGTAATAAATACAGGAGAAGGGGTTACTAACCCCCTGCTCCCGGCACTTTAGTCGCCTCTTATGACACACATGGCTTAAGGAGGAAGAATTTTCTTCCACTTCCCCATGGATATAGGCAGAAATAAACAAAAACAAGAACTAGTAAGAAAAATAGAAGAAAACCCCGAAGGGTGTGTACATGTATGCTTGTACATGCATGTGTAGTGTGACTTAAGTGTAAGTAGAAGTAACAAGATGTACCTGAAATCTTGCATGTTTACGAGACAAAAAAAGATACCAGCAATCCTACCAACATGCAAAACAATTACAGGCTTTCGTTCTACACTCACATGGCAGGACGGCAGTACCTCCCTGGGCAGATGCTGTCAACCAACCTATTACCTTACCTTTAAATATTTTCGTCCTTAGCTTACAGGAAGTGGTGAATATATTTATTGTAGGAAATCTGAATAAATGAAGAATGGGTATAATTAACCCTTTGAGTGTCGAGACCCCTGCTCGCAAACTTGCTCACCGTGTGTAAGAATTAAAAAAAAAAAAATGAAACAATAGAGGATCTTTTTCTGAAGGTAATGAAATCAAAAGTTTTAACTGTGATAAAACACCTCAATTACTGGGAAAGCTTGAAGTTCCTCAACCTGTACACCCTAGAATGCAGGCGAGAGAGATACAAGATTATATACACTTGGAAAATCCTAGAGGGATTAGTACCACACTTGTACATGAAAATCACTCCCTATGAAAGCAAAAGACTTGGCAGCGATGCGACATCTCCCAATGAAAAGCAGGGGCACCACTAGCATGATAAGAAAACACAATAAGTGTGAGGGGCCTAAAACTGATTATCTTTATCAGCAAAAATTTTAATATTATCATACCACTAGATAGCACATCCATGGATGGTTGCTGTGTACCAAGCTTTTATTATACATTCAGCGAATCTCTAAACACCTCGCATTTGTGTAAAGGACATTTATTAGTATAAATGTCCTCTACACCACTGGTAACATGTCACACACTATTCTCTTCCTGTAATATCTAACCAATTTCTTTCTATTTCAACACTGAAATTAAGTTTAACCTGCTCAATATATTTGTTGTACCAGAGTTTCAACTACTGGTAAGTGGAATAAATCTTAATACCTGGTACAGCATCCTTCACTTCACTACCAAATTCAGCATTAAAAAATAATGATAATTACCAAATAATGATATCAACTTTTAATACTTTAAAAGTTAATTAGTATAGTAGTAGTATAGCAAAATTCAATTGTACCAAAGGTGACAATGACAGCACAGTAAATCTCTAACAACTAACATTATTTAACTGGAGATGCATCAACTATTCATTATTTTGAACTGAAAGAAGGACGTAAAATTTACAAAGTATGTATTTTGACCCAGGATATTTTTTAATCATGGGGAAGCACTAAACCCAAAGAGGCCATACAGAACAAGGGAAATGAAAAGCAGTCACATTCAGTTCAAAGGAATGATATATCCAGTTCCTTGTGTTTAAGAGCACCTCACCAGCATCAAAGCATCTTACTAGAGAGGATTTTAGGTCATTCAGTACCTTACATGCAAAAATTAAATACAACCATACACTAACATTTGCAAGGCAAAAATATAATCTTTTCAAACAAGCACATGTACAAAAAATATTATTACACTAACACAGTAATCAGCATAAATTTGTAATAAAAACTAGGTCATTAACATCAAAAGAAATCCAGAAAATTTCTTTGAGGTTCATTTATTTCACTATATATCAGTGAAACTGGTTAACAAGATTTAAATCTTTGAGGTGGAGGATACAGTGCCTGCACTCTGAAGGAAGGATGGGGATATTTGCAGCCTGGAAGGGCTCCTGAACTGTAATGTCAGCATGCCTCTGGCAAGACGCTAACAAAATAAGTGATGGTCAAGTGTGCTTTTTTTTCTTTTTCAGATCACCCTATCTTGTGGGAGACAGCCAGTGTGTTAAAAAATAAGTAAATAAATACACAAGCTGGTAATTAAACAAGTAAACAAGTAAATAAATAATTATAATAAAAAATATAAATACAGCCTCTCCTCACTTAACAACGGAGTTCCGTTCCCAAGACCACATTGGTAAACGAATTTGTCGCAAAGTGAGGAGCATACTATAATGATAGTGGGTTTGTGTCAACCATATTTGATACTGTTTTAATGTCATCTTTGCACCATTTATAACATTTTTAGTATAATTTTAAAATGTTTATACAGTAGTGTACTGTATATTGTAATAAACAGAATAGATGAAATTAGCTCTAGTGTAAACTATTTAGGTTTGCACACTGGTCAGAGAGCCCGTAGTAAGTCTGAGTCATCGGTAAATGAGTACGTCGCTAAGTGAGGAGAGGCTGTAATAATTAATATGTTATGTTATCATTGTTGTGACTGACTGCTAGTAAGTTTCCATTATTAAGGCAACAGTAAAATATTACAGCATTAATGGTGTTACCTGCTGCTGTGATGTCATCAGAGCTTCCAAGTACTTGATGATCATATCCTTGAAGTCCTTCACACGTACCACTTCAAACTGTTCCATCTCTTTCTTTATTGCTCGAGAAATCCTCTCGAACTCCTCCTGGCTCCTTTCCACCTTTCCTTCCCACTGAAAGATAATTACCTTATGTCAAACCTTTACATGTAAGACAGTAAGCTAAATAACAATGGTTGGCAGCAAACATAACTTGAACACAAATTTCATCAAAATAAAGGCTCTGAATGTCTTTAAAATAATGTAGCAGTAAAGTGTTAGCTCTGGCTTGTTTAATCAACACAGTACGATTGCGGTAACTAGTGACATGGTCCTCAGATAAATAGAGAAACTAAAACCTAACAAATCCCCAGGCCCTGATGAACTGTTTGCAAGGGTGTTAAAGGAATGTAAAGAGGAACTAAGCATACCTTTGGCTAATCTTTTTAACGTATCACTACAAAGTGGCATAGTGCCTGATAAGTGGAAAATGGCAAATGTAATACCTATTTACAAGGCAGGTGACAGGTCTTTGGCTTTGAACTATAGACCAATAAGCCTTACCTCCATAGTGGGAAAATTTATGGAATCATTTGTCTCCTTTGTATAAAGGCAAAGGGGACAAAAGAGAGTGCAAAAATTATAGGGGGATAAGTGGAACAGAATTCTTCCTCCGTAAGCCATGAGTGTTGTAAGAGGCGACTAAAATGCCAGGAGCAAGGGGCTAGTAACCCCTTCTCCTGTATAAATTACTAAATGTTAAAGGAAAAACTTTTGTTTTTCCTTTTGGGCCACCCCGCCTTGGTGGGATACAGCTGGTGTGTTGAAAGAAGTCTGTTGAGTATACCTGGTAAAGTGTATGGTAGAGTTATTATTGAAAGAATTAAGAGTAAGACGGAGAATAGGATAGCAGATGAACAAGGAGGCTTTAGGAAAGGTAGGGGGTGTGTGGACCAGGTGTTTACAGTGAAACATAAGTGAACAGTATTTAGATAAGGCTAAAGAGGTTTTTGTGGCATTTATGGATTTGGAAAAGGCATATGACAGGGTAGATAAGGGGGGCAATGTGGCAGATGTTGCAGGTGTATGGTGTAGGAGGTAGGTTACTGAAAGCAGTGAAGAGTTTTTACGAGGATAGTGAGGCTCAAGTTAGAGTATGTAGGAAAGAGGGAGAATACTTCCCAGTAAAAGTAGGCCTTAGACAAGGATGTGTGATGTCACCGTGGTTGTTTAATATATTTATAGATGGGGTTGTAAGAGAAGTAAATGCAAAGGTCTTGGCAAGAGGCGTGGAGTTAAAAGATAAAGAATCACACATAAAGTGGGAGTTGTCACAGTTGCTCTTTGCTGATGACACTGTGCTCTTGGGAGATTCTGAAGAGAAGTTGCAGAGGTTGGTGGATGAATTTGGTAGGGTATGCAAAAGAAGAAAATTAAAAGTGAATACAGGAAAGAGTAAGGTTATGAGGATAACAAAGATTAGGTGATGAAAGATTGGATATCAGATTGGAGGGAGAGAGTATGGAGGAGGTGAATGTATTCAGATATTTGGGAGTGGACGTGGACGTGTCAGCGGATGGGTCTTTGAAAAATGAGGTGAATCATAGAATTGATGAGGGGAAAAGGGTGAGCGGTACACTTAGTAATCTGTGGAGACAAAGAGCTTTGTCCTTGGAGGCAAAGAGGGGAATGTAGTTTTACCAACGCTCTTATATGGGTGTGAAGCATGGGTGATGAATGTTGCAGCGAGGAGAAGGCTGGAGGCAGTGGAGATGTCATGTCTGAGGGCAATGTGTGGTGTGAATATAATGCAGAGAATTCGTAGATTGGAAGTTAGGAGGAGGTGCGGGATTACCAAAACTGTTGTCCAGAGGGCTGAGGAAGGGTTGTTGAGGTGGTTGGGACATGCAGAGAGAATGGAGTGAAACAGAATGACTTTGCGAGTGTATAAATCTGTAGTGGAGGGAAGGCGGGGTAGGGGTTGGCCTAGGAAAGGTTGGAGGGAGGGGGTAAAGGAGGTTTTGTGTGCGAGGGGCTTGGACTTCCAGCAAGCGTGCGTGAGCGTATTTGATAGGAGTGAATAGAGACAAATGGTTTTTAATACTTGACGTGCTGTTGGAGTGTGAGCAAAGTAACATTTATGGAGGGATTCAGGGAAACCGGCAGGCTGGACTTGACAGATGGGAAGTACATTGTCTACACTCTGAAGGAGGAGTGTTAATGTTGCAGTTTTATAACTAGTGTAAAGCACCCCTCTAGCAAGACAGTGATGGAGTGAATGATGATAAAGTTTTTCTTTTTCGGGCCACCCTGCCTTGGTGGGAATTGGCCGATGTGTTAAAAAAAAAAAAAAAAAAAAAGGACAAACAGTGTTAGCAATAATGCCAAAAGGGATGTTGGGTTCTTAATGAGGCAAGTAGCCTGTTGAAGAGTGGTACCCTCTCAGAGAGAAGGCCCTTACTCCTAGCCATAAACCACTCAACCCTCACCATTGAACTGAGGTGACCCAGTATAAGGTGGCAATAATATTTTAGCAATTTTTTAACATGGAAAAGTTTTTCCACAACAAGGCTGTGGCTCACTGGAATTCAATGATAAAGTAGTTCATGACAAATCTAATAATTTAAAAAATCAGCACTTATAGGGCACTATGAGCATGGTTTCTTTCCTCTAAGTGATAAGTAGGTTGACGACACTTATACACAAATCTTACCTCTGCCACCTCCTCCTGAGCCTGTTGCACTTTATCCATTCGACCAGCTAACTCAGCCTTGGCCTTGGCTTCACGTTTCTTGGCCAACATTGCCTGGGCATGCTGCCATGTCTGGAACAACTTGACTCGTTCATGGAACACATCCTGTATGAAGAAAAAGGGTCATTCATCACAACCAGTTATGTAACAAAACATTCTATCGGGTTCTCTATACCAGCTACAGAAACTCATTAACAAAATGGGTAAAAATCATAAAACCTATTTAAACATTCTGTACAGACGAGAATGAGACTATGTTGAAGAGGAAAGAATATGATGTAAACAGAAATGAATGGAAACTTGAAAGATCAAACATTGTTACAGACTACATTTGACTTAGCTTAAGTTTTGTAGTCAAATGAAAGATACAGCACACGTGCTAATATAATGTAATATAATACAGAAGGAAGAGGAGGTATGAAAAGAAGAAAGAATGGGGTGGGGAAGGGATGGGGTAAAAGTTGTCAGATTTGACCATGGAATTTACATTTTAAGTACGTACAAGAAAGAGTGTAGGAGTTGTCTAGTTAAGACTGGTAAATATAGGTTGAAGCAAAATCAAGTCCAACCAACCAGTTTCTCTGAATCCCTTCATAAATGTTACTTTTCTCACTGATTACCAGAATGAGATGCTTGTGCAACATCTGTTTTACATATATCTCATTTATCAAGGAGACAGGAGCCCTTTTTCAAAGGTAAAGAGAAAAGCTTTAAGTTCCTTCCTCTCTGGGTCACCCTGCTTCACTGAGAGATGACTGGGGTGTTAAAAAAAAAGAAAATGGTTAGAGTGTAGCTTCTACCTTGATAGTGCACCACAGAATTAGGAATCTAATGTGCGATAGACTTTCACTGTCAGAATTACAACCTTTCAAAAGTAACATCCATGGGTAAGCTGACCCCAAACATTTTTGCCGAAATATTTGGTCCTAAAATCTGGAACTATACATGGATATATAGGGTACTGATGGGTATATAGCCTGGAGGGACTGACCACCTCCAATACTATTTATCCAAGGCTGATGGACTGATTACATCTTTTCTTCACTACTACACCTGCTGCCTCTATATCAAATAAGGAAGTCTACTGTGTGGGTGAAACATTTCAACAATAAAGATACCCAACTGTTGCACGTGTACAGGTGTCTTACTCATCAACCTGTCAGTATTTTATATCACTTTCAACATATAAGGTATTACCTTGACAGCACCAATGAGGTGGATGTAATCTTTGGTGGTCTCACTCAGCAGATAAAAATCAGCATCTGCCTACAGAAGAAAAACCATTAGTCTCAACCAAATTAGTTAATATAAAATGTCAAAAGCATTTGCCTAATCAGCTTATTTATAATAATTTTCAGGTTCAGCAGCCATTTTTAAAAAATTAATTCAAACTCTGTTAAATTGTAACCAAACTCAAATGCCAAACTATTGTAAACAAAAACATTTAAATTAGAATTTTGGAAACTAGTATAGTAAAATAATAATACTACAGATCTGTATTATACATAATGACAAGGACCACAGGACCATATGCAAAAAGCACTGTGGGACTCCAACACAACATCCATCAACCCATGAAATCCACCGTAGATTTTTTTTTTTTCGAGATCTCACTACAAGACAATAAACTGGCAGACAGATTTACAATACCACACCAGGTGGTAACAATGAACTGTCTGACAAATCTTAAGAAATACTGCAAAAAGCCATTAAGAAATGTATATAAAACACAGCAAAGCATTACACTGGTCATATAGCACCTGGGGAATGAGAGGTAATCAAGTTCAACCAAAGTAGGGGGAGAGCAAGTCCAGTTCCTTAGATCAAGAGCCCCCCATTGACATCAATGCACCATGAAGGGTGTTTTTGATTTGAAAACTCCAGTCGAGTTGAATCCCCCAAATTCAAAAACATAATTCACACTTTTGTTATCAAACATTTTCACTAATGGGTTTTGATTATTCACGTATGTGAGGTGAGCATTTCCAGGTGCTTGGCATATGACCCCTAAATTAATAACTAAGGAAACTATACAAATTTTTTTACAAAATGCTCAATGACTTCCTGACACCTTTCCTTTGATATACCTTTGAAGAGTTTCGAGAGTTTCATTACTCTTGGGGCCCAGCCATGGGCCAGGCTCGTCAGATGCTTGCCTGCTCAACCAGGCTGTTGATGCTGGCGGACTTCTGGCCCACATATTCATCACAACCTGGTTGATCTAGCACCTGGTGAAAATACTTGCCCAGTTTCCTCTTGAAGGCTTCTACACTTGTTTCAGCCATGTTTCTGATATCTTCTAGTAAGAAGTTGAATAGTCTGGGACCTCAGATGTTGATACAGTGTTCCCTTATTGTCCCCACTGCACCCCTGCTCCTCACTGGGTTTATTTTACACTTCCTCCCATATTTCTCACTCCAGTATGTTGCTATGGCGAGTGCAGATTTGGGACCAGGCCCTTGAGTACTTTCCAGCCCATGATATTTTCTTTCTGGTCATTCTTCCTTGTAAATGTCATTATTATCCACATAACAGCAATATTTAAAGTTGTGGTCTTTAACACAAAAAGAGCTTAAATCTTAAGCAAAATTATCGTGGATGTAATTTTGTATTATTCACAAATTCTAAATTCACTGGATCCTTAGAACATAATTCCCACAAATCTGCAGACTTAAATCTATCAAGTTTACTAAGCTGTGATCATCTTAAAATTCATACAAGAAAATAAATAGATAGGCATATTATATTTATACAAAGTTTTGGAAAGAGTGCCTTATTAACCCTTAAACTGTCCAAATATAGATCTAAGTTTTTTCAACATTTGAAAGTATGTAAAAGTATTTTTTTTTTTTTTTACATTTGAAAATATGTAAAAACTTTTATCTATTTTTTTTATTTGAAAATATGTAAAAAAATGTAGATCTACTTTTGGAGTACTACGCATGTGAATGTAGATCTGCTTGGACAGTTTAAGGGTTAAGGATTGCTCTGGGAACTGCAAGACAGCATGAATAAAAGAAAAAACCACAAGAATAGAACAAACAGCAAAATAGATCAAAAGTTTTTATGAGTTAATGTCACTAACAGGATGCAACAAGCACCACAACCTACCTTTGTAACATCTACAATTCACAAACAATTTGCCAAAATAAATAAATAATGACATGAATGTGCCTGAAGATGATACAAAGATTTTATGCAAGATAAGCCTAAAACCTGAATCTCTAATATAGCCAGGACAGGATGAGAGATGATGAACCTTATTGTGTACAAGTGCCATCCTTCAAACACTATTTTCTATATTTTAAATTAGGTAATTTTAATTTAGGTTAGGTTACATAATACCTATAAAAACATAATCAGCCACTTGCAAGAGAATTACAAAAACCAACCACGACGCGTTCTGCAATTAGGTTGTCAAGCAACAATAGGTAATGTTCAAATCTCAATGGTTATCATTCATCATGCGAGACAGTGATGGACAAAGAAGAATCACAGTCATCAATGATGAAAGACTATCACTGGAACATCATATTAATAATGGTATCTTCAGAAACTATTTAACATTTCAAAGATTAATGGATGAACTTACAGAATATGTGAATGAGGTTAAAGGATAAATGGATGAAGTGGAAGCATAAAGATATGAAGAAATCTAATGCTGACAAAAGCCACAATGTCAATATGAGTAAATGTAAACAAATTTCATGAAGAATATAACACATGGTACCATACCCAGAACATCTGGTAGGAATTATACAAAAAATTATCACCATGAGATCACATTAATCCATAGTGAAGAACTCGAATGCAATGCGTTTGTGGTAAACATAGCCTTGAACTATTTTCTTTTCTGTATCCCACCGGGGAAGGGTAAATTAAAATATACAAGTTTTTCTTTTTAAATTTAGTAATCTATACTAAAGAAGGGGTTAGTAGCCCCCCCTTGCAGCCTTGAGTTATATGGATGATAAAAGAGTACTGAACAGGCAGAGCATACTTGAGCATGATGAATGGTGTGTGTTCTCTCTGTAGACTCTGCCAGCTGGTGTAGTGCTCTACTAAGAGAGGAGTGTTCCTCTACACTACTTAAAACAGCTGCAGATTTGGCAAATGCAGCGGTGCTTGTGGCCAGTTCTCGACGATATGCCACCAAACCATCCATGGCAGCATTGAGCTTGCGAAGCTGAGAGTCGAGGCTCTCGATCTGCTGTGTCTTTTCCTCAAACCACTGTTAACAAACAAAAAATACAAATTATTTTATTAACATAATAGTACTGTCAAGCTATTTTTGGCTATAGTCTACAGATGTACGTAAAAGAACAGGATGGATGTTAAGTTCCATAAACTTCAGAAACTATACAGTACGTACTAATACACATCAACATAAGCTTCTATACATCAAAAGACCATTATTCTTCTGTAAAACTATCTATAATTATCCCTCAACAAATTTTTGGTCACTGAATAACTGAAATGAGGATTGCTAAAAACAGCATTAGTTTATATTTTAAGTTTAACCCTTTGAGGGTCCGACCTGTAGTTCTACAGCATTGAAGCCAGGGTGCAAGCAGTAGATTTACATCATGAGCTCAGCTCACTTAGATAAGCTTTGAGTGGTAAATCTGGGCCTAGATATGAAAGAATGCATCTATGTAGTAAGTGTGCACCATATAAAATAAATCCTGCAACACTAAGTGCATAACGAGAAACAGACTTTTTTTTTTATTAAAACAGTAACTTTGCGGTGTATTATTTATGTTTTTTATGGTTGTATTCGCAGTTTCTTGGTCTCATCTGATAGAATGGAAGATATATTACAGAAAGAGATGATTTTGATAGGTTTTAGCAATGAAAATGGCTTGAAACCGAGCTCAAAGTGGCAGAAATGTTTGATTTTTGCCGATGTTCAAGAGTAAACAAATCACGTCACGCGTCCAATACACATCAGATGGTGGGTCTAAAGTGTGTTCACGAATGCGCTGATATTATTTATACAATTATTACAGCATTGCATAACAGTAAATGTTTATTTTTTTGGTGTGAATAAAAATTCTTTGTGAATAAAAAAATCAAAGTGGAATTCATTTGTAAAGCCTGGAAACATAACTAATAAATAGAGGAATGTTATTTTAGTGCCAGGAATGCCTGCATTGTTTATTCCAGATCCTATTTTGAAATTGAAATATTTTGAACTGTGTGAAATTGTCCAAATTACTGATTTCCAATCATTTTATTGGGTATTTGAAATAGTTGAGTAGGCGATTTCTTGTGCTCAATTGATGAAATAGAATACTAGCGAAATAGCTAAGAATTTAGTTGACTGGAATAATGCAATTGGCTTAAAATAGTTGTCAAAGTGGGCAAAAATCGCCGATATATAAATATCAGATGCAGTAAAATTCATTGTATTGTCGTTTCATCAATTTACCATCAAATTCTGTACTTTTTGTTTTATTACCTTCAGAAAAAGATTCTTTACCATTTCATAAGAAAAAATATTTTTTTTTTTAAATTCTTGGACCCTGTGGACAGGGCGTAGCTCTAAGGCTTGGACCCCCTAAGGGTTAATATTATAAATAATTGCTCATCTCACAGAAGCGAGTTTAATTTCTATCTTTACAAGCAGTTAACTATACAGTGGACCCCCGCATAACGATGGCATCACATAGCGATTATTTCGCATACCGCTTACTTTAATTGCAAAAATTTTGCCTCACATACCGCTTAAAAACCCGCTTACCGATTTTCGTCCGAGACGCGTCCAATGTGCGGCCTGAGCCACGCTCACATGTTCCGCCGGTGGCATTGTTTACCAGCCAGCCTCCGCGGTAACATCCAAGCATACAATCGGAATATTTCGTAATATTACAGTGTTTTCGGTGCTTTTTCTGGAAAATAAGTGACCATGGGCCCCAAGAAAGCTTCTAGTGCCAACCCTACAGCAATAAGGGTGAGAATTACAATAGAGATGAAGAAAAAGATCATTGATAAGTATGAAAGTGGAGTGCATGTCTCCGAGCTGGCCAGGTTGTATAATAAACCCCAATCAACCATCGCTACTATTGGTGGTACAGCTGCTGCTGCTGCTGCTGCACTGTCAGCTGCTGCTGCTGCTGTAGCACCGTTGTTGGTGTGGCTTATTGAGAATACCAAGAAACAATTAACCCCAGAGGATTTGCCACCCAGGATAACCCAAAAAAGTCAGTGTCATCGAAGACTGTCTAACTTATTTCCATTGGGGTCCTTAATCTTGTCTCCCAGGATGCAACCCACACAAGTCGACTAACACCCAGGTGAACAGGGAAAAATTCCTGGAACTAGTGCTCATATTGGTGAATTTAAAGCCAGCAAAGGTTGGTTTGAGAGATTTAAGAATCGTAGTGGCATACACAGTGTGATAAGGCCTGTTCTGGAAGAAAATGCCAAACAGGACCTACAGTACTCAGGAGGAAAAGGCACTCCCAGGACACAGTGTCTCATCAGTCATTGCTGCATCTTCAATAAAGGTAAGTGTCATTTATTCTTCATTTAGTAGACTAGTACATGCACAATATATACTGTGCATGTACTACTCTACTATTGTGCATGTATCCTTCTCTTTGTGTGTGGGAAAATGTATATTTCATGTGGTAAAATTTTTTTTTTCATACTTTTGGGCGTCTTGCACGGATTAATTTGATTTCCATTATTTCTTATGGGGAAAATTCATTCACATAGCGATTATTTCGCATAACAATTACCCCTCTTGCACGGATTAAAATCGTTAACCGGGGGTCCACTGTATATTAACCCTTTGCCTGTTTCAGGCCCCTTTCTGAAACTGTCATTCTGTCACTCAATTTTTGAAAAAAAAAAATGATTTTTTCTTATGAAATGATAAGAGAATCTTTTCCCGATGGTAATGACACCAAAAGTTCGAAATTTGGTCGAAAACTCATGGAATTATGCTCCCGCGAAGTTAGCTGTCTCGGCGACATATGCGTATTGGCGATTTCGCCGACTTTGAGCCCTATTTTCAGCCAATTCCATTGTTCCAGTTGACCAAACTCATAGCTATTTCTTTAGAACTCCATTTTATCTATCAGCTGAGTACAAGAAACCTCCCATTTACTAATTTGGACTACCCAATATGGTGGTCAGAAATTGGCAATTTGGCCAATTTCACACAAACTAAAAAAGATGCCAATTTCAAAATAGGGTCCAGAATAAACAAGGTAGACATTCATGGCACTAAAATAACATATGCTCTGTTCATTAGTCACATCTCTAGGCCCCTCTTATATTATTGCTTTCTATTTTGATTTTTTATTTATACAAAAAAATACAAAATTTACTGTTATGCAGACTACTGCATTATTGTAAAAATGGTGTAAATAATATCAGTGCACTAGTGAAAGAATATTAGACTCCCCAGTTGACGTGTATTGGACGTGTGGTGTGATTTATTTACTCCTGAACATTGGTAAAAATCGAACATTTCCGCTACTTTGAGCTCAGTTTCAAGGTCGTTTTCATCGTCAAAGTAATGAAAATCATCTCTATTTCTGTAATATGTTTTCCATTTTATCACCTAAGACCATGAAAACGCGAATACAACGATAAATACTATACGAAAATACACCTCAAAGTCGGCGTTTTATTCCAAAAAAACGATCAGAGTTTTTTTTCTCATTACGCAAAGTGTGCTGCAGGATTTTTTTTATGTGGTGCACACTGACCACACAGACCCATTCTCTCACATGTGGGCCTACCAGCTTTCTCCCGCTTGATTTGAAGCCGCTAGAATTATTGAGTATATATACGTCAGAAACATTGGCTCGTAAGACGTATTTATACGTCGAAAACAGTCAAAGGGTTAAGTGACTAAGTGGATACACATTTCATTACTATTATTAATATTGTATAAGTTTAGAAGTAATGACATCAGAGTATTTTAATCCTGTTAAACACTTAAGAGCAATATTGTAATACATGTATAACTAACAGTATATTACAAGTATCCTATGAACAATTTAAAAAGATTATTTTTTTTTTTAATTTACAGCTGACAACAAACCCACAATTTCAAAAGGAAACTGCAGGTTACATTTTGATTCATTATGGCTCCAGTATCAAGTTCTGTCTAGAAGTTTCCTTTCAATTTTTTTTTTTTTTACTTGTTTTAGCCATGGTATTGTGACTTATTCTATATATTTTATACACTACAGAATTACAAATTCTAAACTTCACAACCTAAATGAATAACTAATAATTCACTGACTATTATATACTTGGCAACTTTCCACATAAAAATAAAGAGTATTACGAACATCTTGATTAAGTTGTCAGTATTTAGCAATACACAAATAACCAGTACATAGGAGAGAGGAGGTTACAACGACGTTTTGGTCTGACTTGGACTGAAATAGTGTCGTACCCTCCTCTCTCCTATGTGCAGGTTATCTACATATTGTTGCAGTCATGGTATTGTGCCTTTTTGTTCTTCAATATTTAGCAATCATATGGGCACATTTATCTTGCACAGCCATGAGTGACAGGTTGCACAGGTTACTACCAAAAAACAACTTGCATGGATTTACCTGTCCCTCCGTCTGGAAGCATGTGAGAAGGGCAGAAAAGTGCAGCTTAAAAGACAGACAACCAATTTGTATATTGGCCTTGATAATAAGGTGTTACCCAAGAACACGTCCTAACATGACGTTTCTTACCACTGTACAAGAAACTATTTTAGAGCAACACAAACACGAAAATAAAGCAAAGCTTGACAGTGTTCAGTACAACCTCGATTTAACGGACCCTGATTTAACAGTTTTCGAAGTTGGACAAAATCTGTGACCAGACAACATTCAGAAGCAACAAAGTCTATTAACTCTGGAATTGCCCTTTATTGTTACAGTCCACTGAGTAAATTTATTCTTGGATTTGATGAATTAAGTTCATTAACTCCAGAATTATCCATTACCGTTAAACGGAAAAACAATCATAATTCAGGTTTAACAGACAGACAATTGGCTTTAACGGACACTCCCTTCCACCCTATTAGTCCATTAAATCGAGGGGTTGCTGTGTAGCCCCATTCTCAACTGTACATTGCAGAAATTTAATTTCAGAAGAATAAGTCACAATACTGTGACTTGACAGATTCACAAGCCACAAATTGGAAATTAAAATGGTATCATTTTGATTATCATCAAATGAGAAGTGAAGAGGTACAAACCTGAATGGAAATCTACAGCATTACTTCTATGGTGAAAATTATATAAAATACTGACAAGTTGAAGAGTAAGGCACATGCAACAGTTGGGTATCTTCACTGTTGAAATGTTTCACTACACAGAAGGCTTCATTAGTCAAATACAGAGGAGCATGGAGCTAAACTCTTCTCCAGGCTGAGGGACTGACCACCTTAAACTATTTCTCCAAAGTTGATGGGCTGATTACATCATCTTCACCTCACCACTACTCCTGCTGCCTACACTACATTCTCCTCTATGTGACTGATGGAGCCTACCACACAGGCAAAACATTTCAACAATAAAGATACCCAGCTGTTGCACACGTTTCTTACTCATCAGCATTATTCTGTTCCTTGATGCTCATAACCACAGCACTGACTGCACAGCATTCATCTATTTTTATACCACAAGCTTAAACACACTGGCATATATGTCATTTCATTACTTTTCAAACAATGAACAATATGTTAGTGTTCTTTTATTTTTCTTTGTGACTTTTGCCATACCTGTGATCCTTGATTACCTTGAATTTGAAATTTCTCTTTTCTGCAATTTGCACCCTCACAGTATTTATAAAATCAGGAAGATAAGAATCCCCTGATTTCATAAATACTGTACTGCCTACTCCTAGACCCACATCTTCAGTGAAGATATACCTGTTTTGGCCTCGCTTAACTTTACAGATTAACACCCTTCACTCCCTGTTTATAAACATTTTTATTAACCTTGTATTTTATCAATCATGTAAGTAATCTGGTGAATGTTATTCCTGCCACTGATCCTTTGGGCATGTATTCTATTTCTTGTTCCCTTGTACTCTCCAATACACTGGTAACACTGGTTGCTTTTCTTTCCAGTGAATTAGAAGATAAGCAAAGGTGTTCTTTTCTCTCAAGTTTGTAATTTTAAACATACCATAATCTATTTCTCTTCAAAATTATCTTTCCCTTTATGAGCCTTCACTAATAGTTTATTGTTAAGTCAGTTCCTATACACAACTCGATTAATATGTATCTTTAGACTCAGGTTTGTGTTTGTTGATGCTTGCCTCCTCCAGTACATTATTAAATCATCTAATACACAAATAACCTGCACTTAGGAGACAAACTTATGACAACATTTTGGTCCACCCTGGAACATTAATGAGTCACACAAAAGCACGAAGGGAAGGGAGTTTCACCTCCCTCTCATTTTATATATCTTTCATCTTCTTTCAACATACTGGCCATTTCCCACCATAGCAGGGTGGCCCAAAAAGAAATACAAAAGTTTATCTTTTTAACTTTAGTAATGTATACAGGAGAAGGGGTTACTAGCCCCTTGCTCCCAGCATTTTAGTCAACTCTTACAACCCGTATGGCTGATGGAGGAAGAATTCTGTTCCACTCCCCCCCCCCACACACACACAAACAGCTCCCTTCCCTTTACACTTTTGTGTGACTAATGGTCCAAGTAGAACTAAAATGTCATCATAAGTTTAATTATGCTATGTGCAGTTTATCTGTGTATTGTTCCAGTCACAGTATTGCATATTTTTTATTCTTTACTTACTCCTTGTCATCTATGCCTCTCCCACTTTCATGACTTTGATTCTAGCTTATACAGTGGCCCTCCTCACTCATGACAATATTATTGTCTAGAATGAAAAAAAAAAAAATTTATTTCCAATTTGTGGGCTTGTGACAATTTCAAAATTTTAGATTTTACTGTTACATGCATATTGAACAAGGTTATATGAAATTTTAATTCTCTTAAGACTAGTCTAAAAACCTCCTCTAACACTTAAACACATTCTTATACATTTATGAAGTTTGAAAGAATTTATAGTTACATCTATTGTTATACCCAAAATTCATCTACCTACTCTACACATCTATAAATTACAGTACAATAAATATTTTTTGTGTTGGTAATGCTCATCCATCCTCTTACTTTTATGTCTATTCTCATTACATCAGTAAATACTGTGCATACCAAAAGTCATTTTTCTATCTAACTTTACATATCCACACCATCCTTGCCTTGAAGAGTACACGATCACTCCATAAAAATATATCACACTTTCAGTAAGTAATAAGGAGGGTAATGGTACAAGAACACTTATCCCATTGTCCCCGCTTATAAATGTGTCCCAAAATATACAGTCACATGAAATAGAAGCAAAGAAGAATTTCAAGAATAGTTTATATTAGCCCAAAAACATTTCCATTATTTAACACTTATGTCCATTTCTTTTGCATCATCTAATGCACAAAGATCATCTTTGCAACTTACTCTAAACCCTATGCTCAAAAATAAAATATTACATAACTAATATATTTAATATACCTAGATATACTGCTCCATAGATTCATAGTTCTAAACCTAGGGGGAAAAAAAAAAAAAAGAAGGTACTATTTTGGTCATGAAATAAACTTTAAAAATTCCTAACATGTGACAGCTGTTGTGACTATATTTTCTATTTGTTCACTTTGCTGTCTATGAATAACAAACACTGAACAATAGTTCATATACAGGAATTATTAAAACTAGTACATTTGAAGCATTCTCATTATTGGTAATACTGGTAGAATTACGAACAAAATGTTAGGTAAAAGGACACAGAAGCAACAAGTGTGACAGTTTATTATGGCAAAGTTTCACTGTCCAGGAGTGCAACTTTGCCACAATAAAATGTCACATTTGTTGCATCTGTATCCTTTTACCTAACATTCTCAGTTTTAGCAAGTCTGTGGGGATGGTGAACAATCTCTCTGCACTGTCTAACCCTGACATCTCTTCTGTCCTGAACTGAGATCAGAGCACACAATAAGTCAGACACAAGAGTATAAATAATTTAAATGCCATGACATTAGTGTGACTTCTCATTGTGAATGATCTCACTATCCTGCATGTTACTTGCCTGGCTAAGAATGCATTTGCTTCATTACGTTCTCTAAATTAGATAGGAATAATCACGTCAGATGACTAAGTCTTTTACAACTTTTTGTTCTGTGGAAGGGCCTTCATGCATTCAGTATACTCTGCTTTTATTAACACCTCCATCCTTTTCATACTAAAGCATTTAGAATCTGTCCCTACTGAACCTTGTGCCATATAGTGTCTTCACATGCAAAAAGACTATCTAATGTGTGTCTTCTACCAAAACAACTGTCATACTTTTGGTTTCATTCACAAAGAATGAGTACAAGCTACAGTTACTGTTGTAATCCATTCCTGCTATGAGGATGAGGATCAATACAGGAACTAGGACCATGTGCTATAATATTAAATGTTTTTTACTACCATTCTTTACAAACTCCTACTTGCAAGAAAATATCTTTTTTTTTTTTTTAACACACTGGTTGTCTCCCACTGATGCAGGGTGACCTAAAGAAAAACTAAAGATTTTCTTTTTTACACATAGTATAGTATGCAGGAGAAGGGGTTACTAGCCACTTGCTCCTGGCATTTTAGTTGCCTCTTATGACACGCATGGCTTACAGAGGAAAGATTCTTTCCATTTCTCCTTGGAGATGAGAGATTTCATCTTCACAAATTTGAAGCAGAAGATGAAACATTATGCTAGAAACATGACCTTAACAGTACCCTAAATCAACAAAGGTCAAGTTTCAACCATGTCTGACAGGTTCTCAATGAGCCCAAGGAAAACAGAGCCTACTAAATAATAAAATATACAGTGCTCTCGATTCAATCTTCAAATCAACAAGCTAACCACTGACATCACCTCACTCTTGGATACAAGACACATCAAAATCTCACATCCTGCAACAAAAAAAACTCCACTGCAAAAGGATGTTTAATAAATGTAACAATGCATTCAAATCAAAGCTTCAAATTCAACATGACTAATTCTATGCACACCAGACTAAATTGCAGACTATTGACTTGCCAATGTTCAGAAGGTACAGTTCTATGTACCCAGCAGTTTTTGGCATCTTAATCTTTGGGATATTATGGGTATATTATCGTCCAACAAATTTTTACCCATCTACTCCCTTCACCAGCCATAACCGTCAAACTCTTTTACCACTCGTCCAGAACTTATGCAGAGCCCTCTGGTATTTGCTTATTTAACAAAGCATCACTCATTATTACCTATAAATCTGCTATCAAAACTCTGGGGAGGAATATGAGAAGTGTTTAGAAACATGAAGTCATTAATTCCCAGGCAATGATCATTTAGAAATATGGGGTTATTAATTCCCAGTCAGTGGCCATTTAGAAACTAAGGTATTAATTTCCAGTCAGTGATCATTTTCATACTGTTACTAGTGTGCATATATTCTAATTAATGCAAACTTTCGTCCCTCATTTTCATGAAATTCCTTTCACCACTTTTTTTTTCTTTCACTTTTATATGAAGCATATTAAGAGTTGAGTGTAGAAGCTCATAGAACTCCAACTTTCAGGAAGATTCTTGCGGCTCAAAACTAACAAACATCCATTTCCTACCTAGGTCTGGAGATCAAAGAAAAACACATTCACAATCTCTTGTTCTCAAACTATCTTTCTAGAAAACCAGGGACAACACAATCCAATGACCTACTTTAAAGCAACATTCACACAAACCTATTTAAGTGCAAGTTCTGAATGTCCCACCTTCCAAACTTAAGTTCACCCAATTGGTTTTCCTGCATACCTTCATAGCCATGCTCTTGTTTCATGACTTAGCCATTCAAAGGTTACTGTAGACTTATGGAAGACTGCAACTTGAGAGGCCTAACCTAGGAGAAATTTATTTTACATGGTTGGTTATACAGTTAACCAATGTGTGTGCATGTGTGTGTGTACACACCAATGCCTCCAAGAGCCCCTACATAAGCAACCATTAACTCACATTGTACACTAGAACATACAACATATGGTGCATCACACTAGATTAAGAGAGGACTAGAAACAAGGGGGCATAATGAATGTTAAAGACAATGATGGGCCATAGGAATGTTACCAAGTGCTTCAAAAACAGAACAAGTTAGAGGAGAAGGCTCTTTCCATTAACAACTTAAAAAATTAGGCATAACTGAGCCCAGGAGGTTCAAGTCTAGGAAGTATGGGTTAAGACAACTCAAGACAGGGTAAGAAAAATGTATCAACAAACTCTGCAAAAACAACTCTGATGGCACAGCAGAATGATGCTATAACACAGTTTGAGAGGCCAGTCACAAGAAACCAGTCTGGCTTTTAGAGTCAAAACAAAATAAGCTGTATCAGTCTAGGGCCCTCCTGATCACAACTCGCATGTACCGAGTACACTGCATATAAAATGAATGAGAAACATCCAAGGGTCAGGGATAGTCACCTCTGCAGGCCTAACTTTCTGGAAGCCTGACCATCAACAGCAGCATTACATTATCAACATCAGAATTAGAGTACTTTAAGATATTACCCACTACTGACATAACCTGTGGATGGATTTGATACAATTGCAATCAGGCAAACTTGTGACAATCATTTTATAATTCTAAGATGAAATTTTTGTGAAGTGCAGTGCCTCCACTCTGAAGGATGGGTGGGGGATGATGCAGTTAACAGTCATCTGAACTGTGATGTTGTGCACTTCTGGTAAGATGATTAATGAATGAGGTAGGGTCAATAAACAACTAAGAATTATCAGACATCAGGTATGCTTCTAGGCAAGTAAAAAACTGTTGCATTTAAGATATAGTATAAGATAAGATGACAAGTGCCAAAGAATGAGAACAATCTTAAGATTGTTTCAACACTTAAAAAAAACAATATACGGTGGAACCCCAAATACCGGCCGTAACCCGTTCCAGAAGGTCGGCCTAAATTCGAAGCAATATTTCCCATAAGAATTAATGTAAATACAATTAATCCGTTCCAGGAGGAGAGTTTGTTTGACGTTAATATCAACTCTAATGCTTATTTATCTATCACAATTGATCTAATATGCAAAATAAACAATATAAATAACAAAAACCTGATATACACTCTAGAATGAATAAAATATGTCATTACGTATGTGAGGAATGGTGGTGATGTTGTTAAGTAATCAGGGCCACCAGCAGCATAAGCCGTACATGTAGTGCTGGTGGTAGCGACGGTGGTGTTGTCAGTGGCCCTATATACCTCCACTAACATTGGAGGAGTTAGTTTCATGTCCTTTTTCTATCGCTTAATCACTTAACTTACTTGCTACACTGTTAATGCTACACTTTATTGCTGGTTGGCAATATAGCCTTTATCAACTCCTGCTGCTTTAGTATCGTACATATCATAGAGTCACTGAAGAAGGCACAGTCTCCCCTCTCTCTTCCTCCTCCACTTTCATACTTTGCTACAATTTCTTTCAATTCTATCGTGTTTCTCACTTTCTTAACCAAAGGAACTTTACTAGAAACTTTCTTTGGGCCTAAGGTGGCCCAAATCAGCTGAAATATGGAGCAAAATTTCCGCCCAAAAACGAATCGGCTGATAAACACAGCAGCCGATATTCAGGGTTCCACTGTACTACTCAGTTTGCTATTATTAGCACTTATGGCGAGACTTCAAAAACATTATACGGTACAACTTACACACAAATTAAAAATAAGAACTGGATGATGTTTCAGTCTATCCAGGAACATTATCAAGATGAAAGCCATATTAGACCAAAGGTATACAATATCGACAAGCTCATGAAAATGACATGTACAACACCTGGGTATCTTTACTAGAGTGACATTTGGCCTATGCAGCAGACTTTTTGATCAAATACAGAGGCATGAAGATGGAGACCTTTATACTGGAGTCAGGAAGAAGTGTTGTCTGATGCAATAACACCAAAGAATCTTGATATAGAGAATATCTTCTACAGGTCCACTACTAACTTATGGCCCACCTTATGGGCAACACCTACTTGCACTAGTGCATCCCCCCCACCTGTGATTATGTCTTCAACTGTTGAAACCTCGCCACTTCTTGCACTGGCTCCACTATAAAAGTCTTCACCCTCATATCTCTGTATTAGCTTGAAAAGCCTGCTGTGCAACCTAAACATTTCTCTATTAAAGATACCCAGGTGTTGAACATGTGTCTTGTTATTTATTTATTTATTATCACACCGGCCGATTCCCACCAAGGCAGGGTGGCCCGAAAAAGAAAAACTTTCACCATCATTCACTCCATCACTGTCTTGCCAGAAGGGTGCTTTACACTACAGTTTTTAAACTGCAACATTAACACCCCTCCTTCAGAGTGCAGGCACTGTACTTCTGTCTTGTTATGTAGTACTGAAAATGGTCCAGAACTGACCAAAACATGGATCAGTATTCATTTTCAACTTATTAGGTCAGTTGTTAATTGTTCCAGCCATAGTACTGTGACTTATTCTTCTTAAAAATATTTGAGCACCTATAAAGATTTAAAATATAAATAGTATAAGGCTCAAGGAAGAGTAGAGAAAGATATGCTGGGATTATATGCACAATAAATGAACTACCTCAAGAATGTGTGTTATATCAGGTAAAGCAAACAGAGCTTAAAAGACAACTGCAAAATGAAAGATCTAGTAAAATAGGTGGAGAAAATGAATACTACAACATTAATATACAACACAAGAGAAGACCTTACACACTAATATTATGCTATACAAAACAAGTGTTAGATAACATACTTGATCACTCTCGTCCATCTTGAAGGTCATCTTGTTAACAGTCTCCCCCACTCTGTTAAAGAGTCGCAGCACACCTGCACTACTAAGTGCTGAGGTTTGTGTAGCTCTGGGCAGCTCTGCATCTATTTATGGAAAATGAGTCAACACCAAATATAAACAAATACCAAAGCCTGTATATACAAATTTTTATCTCTAAAAAAAATTTGTTGGTGGATGAGTTTGGTAGGGTATGTAAAAAAGAAAATTAAAGTGAATATAGGAACGAGTAAGGTGATGAGGATAACAAAAAAAAAATTAGGTAACGAAAGATTGGATATCAGATTGGAGGGAGAGTATGGAGGAGGTGAATGTATTCAGATATTTAGGAGTGGACGTGTCATCAGATGGGTCTATGAAAGACGAGGCGAATCACAGAACTGATGAGGAAAAAAAGGCGAGTGGTGCACTGAGGAGTCTGTGGAAACAAAGAACCTTGTCCATGGAAGCAAAGAGGGAAATGTATGAGAGTATAGTTATACCAATGCTCTTATATGGGTGTGAAGCATGAGTGATGAATGTGGCAACAATGAGAAGGATGGAGGCAGTGGAGATGTCTTGTCTGAGGGCAATGTGTGGTGTGAATATATCCAGAGAATCCATAGTTTGGAAATTAGGAGGAGGTGCGGGATTACCAAAACCATTATCCAGAGGGCTGAGGAAGGGTTGTTGAAGTGGTTTGGACATGTAGAGAATATGAAACGAAATAGAATGACTTCGAGTGTATAAATCTGTAGTGGAGGGGAAAGTGGGGTATGGGTTGGCCTAGGAAAGGTTGGAGGAAGGGGGTAAAGGTGGTTTTGTGTGCGAGCAGCTTGGACTTCCAGCAAGCATGCACGAGCGTGTTAGATAGGAGTGAATGGAGACGAATGGTTTTTAGGACTTGATGTGCTGTTAGGGTGAGAGCAAGGTAATATTTATGAAAGGATTCAGGGAAACTGGCAGGCCAAACTGGAGTCCTGGAGATGGGAAGTACAGTGCCTGCACTCTGAAGGAGGGGTGTTAATGTTGCAGTTTTGTAACTGTAGTGTAAGTGCACCTCTGGCAAGACAGCAATGGAGTGAAGGATGAAAATTTTTCTTCCTCGGGCCACCCTAACTTGGTGGGAAACAGCCGATATGTTAAAAAAAAAAAAAGTTGATGTATATAAGCTTGTAAGAGGGGGCCAAGTACAGTAACAGTAAAGTTTAAGGTATGTGTGAGATGGTACACACAAATGTGAAGTAGAACGGCTTAGGAACAAGACGGAGGACTTGTAAAATTATTACAGTGCAGTATGTTTTGAATAACTCCCCAGTTCATTAAAATTAACTGCTGATAAATTAGACATGTGCAACTCTTGGTTTGCACATGTGTCTAATTTATCAACATGTCGGTTCTCTGAACCATTCATCTACAAAATTAACTGCCTTGAAATAAATGAATTATAGAAGAAAAAACAAATGCCATTACATATATCAAGATTTGGATAAACATTACTACTGACAAAAAATGCATCACATTCTTTCAGAAATTAATTTGTTTCTGAAATTCTTCATTTTTATTTTTTTATTATCACACTGGCCGATTCCCACCAAGGCAGGGTGGCCCGAAAAAGAAAAACTTTCACCATCATTCACTCCATCACTGTCTTGCCAGAAGGGTGCTTTACACTACAGTTTTTAAACTGCAACATTAACACCCCTCCTTCAGCCTGCCGGTTTCCCTGAATCCCTCCATAAATGTTACTTTGCTCACACTCCAACAGCACGTCAAGTATTAAAAACCATTTGTCTCCATTCACTCCTATCAAACACGCTCACGCATGCCAGCTGGAAGTCCAAGCCCCTCGCACACAAAACCTCCTTTACCCCCTCCCTCCAACCTTTCCTAGGCCGACCCCTACCCCGCCTTCCTTCCACTACAGACTGATACACTCTTGAAGTTATTCTGTTTCGCTCCATTCTCTCCACATGTCCGAACCACCTCAACAACCCTTCCTCAGCCCTCTGGACAACAGTTTTGGTAATCCCGCACCTCCTCCTAACTTCCAAACTACGAATTCTCTGCATTATATTCACACCACACATTGCTCTCAGACATGACATCTCCACTGCCTCCAGCCTTCTCCTCGCTGCAACATTCATCACCCATGCTTCACACCCATATAAGAGCGTTGGTAAAACTATACTCTCATACATTCCCCTCTTTGCCTCCAAGGACAAAGTTCTTTGTCTCCACAGACTCCTAAGTGCACCACTCACCCTTTTCCCCTCATCAATTCTATGATTCACCTCATCTTTCATAGACCCATCTGCTGACATGTCCACTCCCAAATATCTGAATACATTCACCTCCTCCATACTCTCTCCCTCCAATCTGATATCCAATCTTTCATCACCTAATCTTTTTATCCTCATAACCTTACTCTTTCCTGTATTCACTTTTAATTTTCTTCTTTTGCACACCCTACCAAATTCATCCATCAATCTCTGCAACTTCTCTTCAGAATCTCCCAAGAGCACAGTGTCATCAGCAAAGAGCAACTGTGACAACTCCCACTTTATGTGTGATTCTTTATCTTTTAACTCCACGCCTCTTGCCAAGACCCTCGCATTTACTTCTCTTACAACCCCATCTATAAATATATTAAACAACCACGGTGACATCACACATCCTTGTCTAAGGCCTACTTTTACTGGGAAATAATTTCCCTCTTTCCTACATACTCTAACTTGAGCCTCACTATCCTCGTAAAAACTCTTCACTGCTTTCAGTAACTTACCTCCTACACCATACACCTGCAACATCTGCCACATTGCCCCCCTATCCACCCTGTCATACGCCTTTTCCAAATCCATAAATGCCACAAAGACCTCTTTAGCCTTATCTAAATACTGTTCACTTATATGTTTCACTGAAAACACCTGGTCCACACACCCCCTACCTTTCCTAAAGCCTCCTTGTTCATCTGCTATCCTATTCTCCATCTTACTCTTAATTCTTTCAATAATAACTACCATACACTTTACCAGGTATACTCAACAGACTTATCCCCCTATAATTTTTGCACTCTCTTTTGTCCCCTTTGCCTTTATACAAAGGAACTATGGATGCTCTCTGCCAATCCCTAGGTACCTTACCCTCTTCCATACGTTTATTAAATAATTGCACCAACCACTCCAAAACTATATCCCCACCTGCTTTTAACATTTCTATCTTTATCCCATCAATCCCGGCTGCCTTACCCCCTTTCATTTTACCTACTGCCTCACGAACTTCTCCCACACTCACAACTGGCTCTTCCTCACTCCTACAAGATGTTATTCCTCCTTGCCCTATACACAAAATCACAGCTTCCCTATCTTCATCAACATTTAACAATTCCTCAAAATATTCCCTCCATCTTCCCAATACCTCTAACTCTCCATTTAATAATTCTCCTCTCCTATTTTTAACTTTTATCTACCAATACATAATCCAACAAACTACTGTCATTTTGCCCTACATCATATCTTGTATACTTATTTATCCTCTTTTTCTTAAAATATGTATTACCTATAACTACACCCCTTTCTACACAAAGTTCAATCAAAGGGCTCCCATTATCATTTACACCTGGCACCCCAAACTTACCTACCACACCCTCTCTAAAAGTTACTCCTACTTTAGCATTCAGATCCCCTACCACAATTACTCTCTCACTTGGTTCAAAGGCTCCTATACATTCACTTAACATCTCCCAAAATCTCTCTCTCTCCTCTACATTCCTCTCTTCTCCAGGTGCATACACGCTTATTATGACCCACTTTTCGCATCCAACCTTGAGCTTGAAGCTGAGCTCAAAGTAGAAGAAATACTTAATTTTTGCCAATTTTCCTGAGGACAGGCAAGGCCTCCATGCACCTCTGGTCTGTTTTATGGGTCTTTCATAGGTCTGATTCAATTATTGGAAAACTGTAACCCATGATCAATCAATCATTTCTTGTAATATATGATTACCCAAGAAATAAAGTAAATTTTCTATTTTTGTGTGATAATAAACTCAAAATGGAAGGCCAGTGTAATAGAGTAGAGGCCTGGGGACATGATTAATGAACAGAGAAAATATTCTTACAGTGCCAGGAATGTCTACATTATTTTTGACCTTTTAACCTTTAAACTGTCCAAACGTAGATCTATGCTTGCTCACATAGCACTCTGAAAGTAGACCTATTTTTTTACATTTGAAAGCATGTAAAATAAAAAGTAGATCTACGTTTGAAGCGCTACACGAGTGAATGTAGATCTACGTTTGGACAGTTGAAGGGTTAAGCTTGTATTTTTTAATTTTGTGTAAAATTGGTCAAATTACCGACTTCTGTGCACTTTATGGGGGTAGTTGTAATACTTTAATGGATGATTTCTTGTGCTCAATCAAAAGAATGGAAGGCATACTAGCAAAATAGCTAAGAATTTGGTCAAATTGAGTAATGGAATAAACAAAATAGGACTCAAAGTGGGCAAAATCACTAATGTGTAAATTGTGCCAAGACCACTAACTTTGCAACTGTGTAATTCCATCAGTTTTCCCTCAAATTTTGTACTCTTGGTGCCATTACCTTCAGATAGAGATTCTCTACCATTTCAATTTTTTTTTTTAAAGTGGATATGCAGAAATTTATATTTCGAGAGGCTGGACAGTGAAAAGGTTGAAAGTGCCAACGACTTCCTTGAAGATTAAAAAACCGAAGTCAAAAGTTGAAGCATCAACGTCTGGGGGCTACACTGCAAACAGGTGCTCATGAGTGAGGCAAATGTGCCCTACCTTCAAGTCGGCACAGAATCATCTCAGTGATGATCCTTAATGAAAGATTTTGGATCACTCACCTAATTCAATGAACTCTCTAAAATCTGGATCGGCTCTAAGTGTTGGGTGTGCACTTGTGCGGTTCATGTAACGCTCCAGAGATGCCCGCCGCTTCTCAATGAAGTCCGCTGAGGCAGAGTCAGTTGTTTTATCACTGCTAAGCTGCAGGAAAAAAATATTAATTAAAAAACTATAACCTTCACCAGTATTTTTAAAGCAAAGACTGATTTAACAATGAGGTGAATAAAACTAGGCAGCATGTATGTGTATGTGTGTGTGTGTGTGTGTGTGTGTGTGTGTGTGTGTGTGTGTGTGTGTGTGTGTGTGTGTGTGTGTGTGTACTCACCTAATTGTACTCACCTAATTGTGGTTGCAGGGGTCGAGACTCAGCTCCTGGCCCCGCCTCTTCACTGATCGCTACTGGATCCTCTCTCTCTCTGCTTCCTGAGCTTTGTCATACCTCTTCTTAAAACTATGTATGGTTCCTGCCTCCACTACTTCACTTGCTAGGCTATTCCACTTGCTGACAACTCTATGACTGAAGAAATACTTCCTAACGTCCCTGTGACTCGTCTGAGTCTTCAGCTTCCAGTTGTGACCCCTTGTCCCTGTGTCCCCTCTCTGGAACATCCTATCTCTGTCCACCTTGTCTATTCCCCGCAGTATCTTGTATGTCGTTATCATGTCTCCCCTGACCCTTCTGTCCTCCAGTGTCGTCAGTCCGATTTCCCTTAACCTTTCCTCGTACGACATTCCCTTGAGCTCTGGGACTAGCCTTGTTGCAAACCTTTGTACTTTCTCTAACTTCTTGACGTGCTTGACCAGGTGTGGGTTCCAGCCTGGTGCTGCATACTCCAGTATGGGCCTAACATACACAGTGTACAGTGTCTTGAACGATTCCTTATTAAGGTATCGGAACACTATTCTCAGGTTTGCCAGGTGTGTGTGTGTGTGTGTGTGTGTGTGTTTTCTCTCTTGGCAGCCAGAGGATGTAGCTTCCACTATTATTTACACCAAATGATGCAAATGGATTTCCTGCTTCATATAGTTAATAACAGGCTGATTTTGTTAAAGATTTCCATGGTACCTGTATACTGTCACTCCAATCTGAGAGTTTTAATTTTTTTTTCCCAAATAATTTTTTTTATAATTTTTTTTTTTTTTTTTTAACTTAACAGCCCTCTCCTACCACAGCAGAAGACACAAGAAAACATTCACCAACATTCAATCACTCTCACTTTATAGAAGTGTGCCGACATCACAATAAGACTATCCTCCAACTGCAACATCCCCACCCCTCTTCCAGTGTGCTCTGGAGTTCAGCACTGTCCTTCCCTCCTCCAGGACTCGAGTCCATCTAACCTATTTCCCTGAATCCCTTCATAAAAGTTACCCTGCTCATACCTCGACAGCACCTATTAAAAATAAACATGAAAATAATACAAACCCTGTACCTCCCTTAACGAATTGGCAACATGGTTACTGCTGTGATAAAAACGTCATTAAATATGAATAACTTTGTTGCATTTGATGAGTCAATTTTTCCTGCTCTCACAGCTCAGCCCTAGGCCAGGCATATCTGGCATCTGCATGCCAAACCAGGCTGTATTACTGGTGGCCAAAAGGCCCACATATCTATCACAACCTGGTTGATTTGGCAGATGGTGGAAGAAATTGCCTACTACACTTGTTCCTGCAGTGTTGATGTCTTCTAGCAAGATGTTTGAAAAGTCTGGTGGTACATATGTTGATACAATGTTCTCTTATTTTGCCAAAGGCACCCCTGCCTTTTAATGGGTTTATTCTACACATTCTCTCATATCTCCCACCCCAGTATGTTATGGCAGTGTGCAGATTTGGGATGAGGTAACGAAGTATTTTCCATGTATATGTCATTTATCTCTCTCTCTCTCTCTCTTTCACTCCAGAGAGTATATATTTAGGAGTATGAGGAGTTCCCAGTAATTTAATTGCATTACTGGCTTTATGTGAGCCATAAACAATCCTGCCATTCCTGTAAATGTTCAAAGCCTTTCTCCGTATTGGTGACAATCTAGTTAAACAAATCCAAATACTGGCACCTCAAATTAAAGATATCTGCATCTGCTTACATGTTCAAGCCAAGACCAATAATTTAACTGGATATTGTCAGGGAGGATGCATTTTAAGTAGTCCCTTTGTTTATTCAACCGAGATGCTCAACTCAGGTTGATTATTGTCCAGACATCTTGCTCATATTTACTATACAGAGGTATTTGACCCATAAATTACTGATCTGAAAAATAAAAATTACTAATAAAGCAAACAAAAGTGAGTGAATTTTGACATTGGGCTCCTGGGAGATACTATGTCACAGTTGATACACATCAGTAAACATCTGCTACTCAAGATTTAATCAAGTCTAGAAATTAATTTCAGAGTCCAGAATATACAGTTTTCTCAAAGCCCTGTTGAAGACAAAGTCAAGACATTATTGCATTAGGCTAAATGCTCCCTTAAACATAATTACTGCTTATGTAAGCAAAATTGGTATTGCCTGTATACAGGTGGCCCTCCACATTCACGAGTTCCACTTTCGCGAGCTTTGAAAATTTGCGAATGTCCAGATGCCCAATCATAACATGTATATACAATATTTTACAATGTTTTCATATGTTCTATGATTGTTTGTGATTCAAGAGGTTAAGGAAGCAGTATTGTTAGGTTAGGTAAATGCTATTGCTCAAGATTCATTAGGTTCTTGATCCCCTAACCCTCACGAATATGGAGGGCCGCCTGTATACAGTACTATGCAATAAGATCACAGTACACAGGTGATATCACAATATGCAAAATAACCACTGAAAAAATAGTGAATTTCCCAGCACTTTCATGATTTCTCACATTATCAAGGAACTGTAAAAAAATAATATGGCATCTGCTGTTCTGTTACTTTTTTTTACAATTCCTTGATAGTATGAGAAATCATGAAAGCACTTGGAAATTTATTATTTTCTTACAGTGGTTATTTTGCATACAGTATGATATAAAAAGTTCAAAATTTTAGCTACGAAATCTAAACAAGGAGTTACCTTGATCTTCGTTGTACCAATGGCAGACTTCTCCGGAGCTGGGGGAATAATGCGGCCAGAGTGTAGATGTTTTTCCACCAGCTTTCTGTGCAACCCCAGGAAGTCACTGAACCGACGCATCACGCTCCAGTTCTTTTTTCTGTTAAAAAAAATTTATGGAGTAATGATTAATATTAAATCACATTCCAATTGCCTATTACAAGCAATGCCTAGCTAAATAAGTGATGCACACACTTATATCGGTCAGCCAGACGAGTACTGGAGGTGGAAAGTACAAAGCCTGGACTTTAAAGGAGGGGGTTTGGGATATTTGCTGTATAGATTAACATTTAAACTGTCGTATCTGTGCACCTCTGGCAAGATACTGATAGTGTGAATGATGGTGAAAGTGTTTCTTTTTTAGGTTGCCCTGCCTCAGTGGGAAATTACCAGTTTGTAAAAACATACACTTTAATAAAATTTAATTAGAGCTATCTATTGTTTGCATAATAAAAATTTCAACATTTTGGCTGTCTCCTACCAAGGCAAGGTGACCTGAAAAAGAAGAAACGTAAAGCTTCCTTTTTAAATTTAATAATTTATACAGAAGGGGGTTATTAGCCCCTTGCTCCCAGCAATTTTAGTAGCCTCTTATAACATGCACAGCTTATGGAAGAAGGATTCTTTCTGCTTCACCATGGAGATTCTAATAGTTACTTGATAAAAAAAAAAGTATGCAAGCATGTGAATGCATGAACAGCATTTAACCCTTAAACTGTCCAAACATAGATTACGCTTTTTCAACAGTTGAAAATATGTAAAAAAGCAGTTTTTTTTTTTTACATTTGAAAATGCGTAAAAAAACTTTGATCTACTTTTTTTTTTTTGTTATATTTGAAAATAGGTAAAAAAAATGTAGATCTACTTTTGGAGCACTATGCATGTGAACGTAAATTTGTTTGGACAATTTAACCTTTTCAGGGTTTCGGACGTACTAGTACGGCTTACACACCAGGGTTTTTGACGTACTAGTACGCCTAAATTCTAGCGTCCTCAAATCTAGTGAGAGAAAGCTGGTAGGCCTACATATGAAAGAATGGGTCTATGTGGTCAGTGTTCGCAGTATAAAAAAAACCTGCAGCACACAGTGCGTAATGAGGAAAAAAAAAACTTTGACCATGTTTTGGATTAAAACAGCGACTTTGCACTGTATTTTCGTATGGTATTTATTGTTGTATTCTAGTTTTCCTGGTCTCATTGTAAAGAATGGAAGACATATTACAGAAACTGAGATGATTTTGACTGGTTTTACAATGAAAAGTACCTTGAAATTGAGCTCAAAGTAGCAGAAATGTTCAATTTTTACCAAAGTTCAAAAGTAAACAAATCATGCTATGCGTCCAATACACGTCAACTGGTGAGTCTAATATTCTTTCACAAGTGTGCTGATATTATTTATACCATTTCTACACTAATGCAGTAGTCTGCATAACAGTAAATCTTCTATTTTTTGAGAATAAAAATTCAAAGTGGAAAGCAAAAGAAATGTAAGAGGGGCGTGGGAACATGACTAATGAACAGAGGAAATGTTATTTTAGTGCCAGGAGTGTCTTTCTTGTTTATTCTGGACCCTATTCGGAAACTGGCATCTTTTGAAATTTGTGTGAAATTAGCAAAATTGCTAAATTCCGACCACTGTATTGAATAGTTGAAATCGGTAAATGGGTGGTTTCTTGTACTCATTCGATAGAAAAAATGGAGTTCTAGCGAAATAGTTATGATTTTTGTCGACTAGTACACTGGAATTGGCCGAAAATAAGGCTCAAAGTGGGCAAAATCGCTGATGCGTAAACATCGTCGAGACCGCTAACTTCATGAGAGCATAACTCCGTATGTTTTCCATCAAATTTCATACTTTATGTGTCATTATGATCGGGAAAAGATTCTCTATCTGTTCATAAGAAAAAAAATTTTTTTTTTTTTTTAAATTTTGGCGACCCTGAGAACAAGTCTCGGAGAAGGCCTAGGGACCCTGAAAGTGTTAAGGGTTAAGAAAACCTCTCTGAACTGTCTTTAAAAAAGCTGAAGATTAAATTTGATTTTTTTCTAAAATTTAGCAGAAATGTTTAGCCTGAGGGTTCAAAGCCTTTTTACTTACTTTCACACACACATTAACAAATTAATAATTTTATGTCAAAAACAGTTGGTTTGCAAAATGACCTCCAGAGGTATACACTGCTTAACCCTTAAACGGTCCAACCGTATATATACATTCACGTGCGTAGAAAATGACCTCCAGAGGTATACACTGCTTAACCCTTAAACGGTCCAACCGTATATATACATTCACGTGCGTAGCGCCCAAAATGTATATATACGTTTTCTTTGACATTCATTCAACATTGCCACGATAAGCCTGAGTCACCTAGACATGAGAGAAAGGGTGTACGCACTCACTGTGTACCATATTAAAATAATTGGGGACACCTGGGTACCATATGCACTTTCTTCCTATTAAAAAAAAAAAAACAATTTTTTTTCTCTCAAAAAATTTGGGGCGCTACGCGAGTGAACGTATATATATGTTTGGACCATTTAAGGGTTAATTATAACTCATAACAATGCATAGAATTTTACAAGTAAAAAAAAAAAAAACTTCAAAGGACTCCCCCATACACACAATGGATGTGTGTGTTACTCAGTTTATCATAGTACACTGTGCTTTTGGAAGATCCTAAAGAAAAGTTGCAGAAGTTGGAGGACAAATTTGGGAGGGTGTGTAAAAAAAAAAGAAATTAAAAGTGAACAGAGGAAAGAGCAAGGTGATGAGGAAAACAAAATTTAGGCAATGAAAGACTGGATATCAAACTGGAGGGAGGGAGTATGGAGGAAGTGAATGTATTCATATTTTTGGGAGTGGACTTGTCAACAGATGGGTCTATGAAAGATGAGGTTAACCATAGAACTGATGAGGGGAAAAAAGGCGAGCGGTGCACTGACGAGTCTGTGGAGACGAAGAACGTCATCCACAGAAACAAAGAGGGAAATGTATGAGAGTACAGGAGGGTCCTGCTCTATGGCGTGTCACTTTACAGCATTTTGCAAACAAGGGCATTTCAAATTATGACCAAATCATTAATATGGTCACATCGTGCCACAGTTTGTTTACATACTCCACGAGCTCCGTGTCTCTCCATTATGTCGGGAAACTTTCCAAAATTTCAAGTGTTTTAAAGTTAGTGCATATTTTATATATACTATGACAATTATATTTGTGTACCTGTACTTAAATAAACTTGCACACTGTGCTGGAGTACAGGTACACATTAAAATCACTAAGTGTGTCTCACTGATCTTGAAAATGCGACGATAATAATAGTAATAATTATAGGTAGTAGGTTGGTAGACAGCAACCACCCAGGGAGGTACTACGGTCCTGCCAAGTGAGTGTAAAACGGAAACCTGTAATTGTTTTACATGATGGTAGGATTGCTGGTGTCTTTTTTTTGTCTCATAAACACGCAAGGTTCCAGGTACATCTTGCTACTTCTGCTTACACTACACATACATGTACAAGCATATATATACATACATACCCCTCTGGGTTTTCTTCTATTTTCTTTCTAGTTCTTGTTTATTTCCTGTTATCTCCATGGGGAAGTGGAACAGAATTCTTCCTCTGTAAGTGATGCGTTTCGTAAGAGGCGACTAAAATGCCGGGAGCAAGGGGCTAGTAACCACTTCTGTATATATTACTAAATGTAAAAGGAGAAACTTTCGTTTTTCCTTTTGGGCCACCCCGCCTCGGTGGGGATACGGCCGGTGTGTTGGGGGGGGGGGGGGAGAGGAGGAGGAGGAAGAAGAGTAAGAAGAGTAAGAAGAGTAGTAGTAGTAGTAGTAGTAATTATGATAATATTTATAATAATAATATTTATAATATTTATAATAATATTTATAATATTTATAATAATAATTATAATATTTATAATAATTATAATATTTATAATAATTATAATATTTATAATAATTATAATATTTATAATAATATTTATAATAATATTTATAATAATAATTTATAATAATAATAATTTATAATATTTATAATAATAATTTATAATAATAATATTTATAATAATATTTATAATAATAATATTTATAATAATAATAATATTTATAATAATAATATTTATAATAATATTTATAATATTTATAATATTTATAATAATATTTATAATATTTATAATAATAATAATATTTATAATTAGATAAAAGACTGTTGAGTAGACTTCAGGATGTACATGTTTATAGAGGGGCCACAGATATATCAGATCACTTTCTAGTTGTAGCTACACTGAGAGTAAAAGGTAGATGGGATACAAGGAGAATAGAAGCATCAGGGAAGAGAGAGGTGAAGGTTTATAAACTAAAAGAGGAGGCAGTTAGGGTAAGATATAAACAGCTATTGGAGGATAGATGGGCTAATGAGAGCATAGGCAATGGGGTCGAAGAGGTATGGGGTAGGTTTAAAAATGTAGTGTTAGAGTGTTCAGCAGAAGTTTGTGGTTACAGGAAAGTGGGTGCAGGAGGGAAGAGGAGCGATTGGTGGAATGATGATGTAAAGAGAGTAGTAAGGGAGAAAAAGTTAGCATATGAGAAGTTTTTACAAAGTAGAAGTGATGCAAGGAGGGAAGAGTATATGGAGAAAAAGAGAGAGGTTAAGAGAGTGGTGAAGCAATGTAAAAAGAGAGCAAATGAGAGAGTGGGTGAGATGTTATCAACAAATTTTGTTGAAAATAAGAAAAAGTTTTGGAGTGAGATTAACAAGTTAAGAAAGCCTAGAGAACAAATGGATTTGTCAGTTAAAAATAGGAGAGGAGAGTTATTAAATGGAGAGTTAGAGGTATTGGGAAGATGGAGGGAATATTTTGAGGAATTGTTAAATGTTGATGAAGATAGGGAAGCTGTGATTTCGTGTATAGGGCAAGGAGGAATAACATCTTGTAGGAGTGAGGAAGAGCCAGTTGTGAGTGTGGGGGAAGTTCGTGAGGCAGTAGGTAAAATGAAAGGGGGTAAGGCAGCCGGGATTGATGGGATAAAGATAGAAATGTTAAAAGCAGGTGGGGATATAGTTTTGGAGTGGTTGGTGCAATTATTTAATAAATGTATGGAAGAGGGTAAGGTACCTAGGGATTGGCAGAGAGCATGCATAGTTCCTTTGTATAAAGGCAAAGGGGATAAAAGAGAGTGCAAAAATTATAGGGGGATAAGTCTGTTGAGTGTACCTGGTAAAGTGTATGGTAGAGTTATAATTGAAAGAATTAAGAGTAAGACGGAGAATAGGATAGCAGATGAACAAGGAGGCTTTAGGAAAGGTAGGGGGTGTGTGGACCAGGTGTTTACAGTGAAACATATAAGTGAACAGTATTTAGATAAGGCTAAAGAGGTCTTTGTGGCATTTATGGATTTGGAAAAGGCGTATGACAGGGTGGATAGGGGGGCAATGTGGCAGATGTTGCAAGTGTATGGTGTAGGAGGTAGGTTACTGAAAGCAGTGAAGAGTTTTTACAAGGATAGTGAGGCTCAAGTTAGAGTATGTAGGAAAGAGGGAAATTTTTTCCCAGTAAAAGTAGGCCTTAGACAAGGATGTGTGATGTCACCGTGGTTGTTTAATATATTTATAGATGGGGTTGTAAGAGAAGTAAATGCGAGGGTCTTGGCAAGAGGCGTGGAGTTAAAAGATAAAGAATCACACACAAAGTGGGAGTTGTCACAGCTGCTCTTTGCTGATGACACTGTGCTCTTGGGAGATTCTGAAGAGAAGCTGCAGAGATTGGTGGATGAATTTGGTAGGGTGTGCAAAAGAAGAAAATTAAAGGTGAATACAGGAAAGAGTAAGGTTATGAGGATAACAAAAAGATTAGGTGATGAAAGATTGAATATCAGATTGGAGGGAGAGAGTATGGAGGAGGTGAACGTATTCAGATATTTGGGAGTGGACGTGTCAGCGGATGGGTCTATGAAAGATGAGGTGAATCATAGAATTGATGAGGGAAAAAGAGTGAGTGGTGCACTTAGGAGTCTGTGGAGACAAAGAACTTTGTCCTTGGAGGCAAAGAGGGGAATGTATGAGAGTATAGTTTTACCAACGCTCTTATATGGGTGTGAAGCGTGGGTGATGAATGTTGCAGCGAGGAGAAGGCTGGAGGCAGTGGAGATGTCATGTCTGAGGGCAATGTGTGGTGTGAATATAATGCAGAGAATTCGTAGTTTGGAAGTTAGGAGGAGGTGCGGGATTACCAAAACTGTTGTCCAGAGGGCTGAGGAAGGGTTGTTGAGGTGGTTCGGACATGTAGAGAGAATGGAGCGAAACAGAATGACTTCAAGAGTGTATCAGTCTGTAGTGGAAGGAAGGCGGGGTAGGGGTCGGCCTAGGAAGGGTTGGAGGGAGGGGGTAAAGGAGGTTTTGTGTGCGAGGGGCTTGGACTTCCAGCAGGCATGCGTGAGCGTGTTTGATAGGAGTGAATGGAGACAAATGGTTTTTATTACTTGACGTGCTGTTGGAGTGTGAGCAAAGTAACATTTATGAAGGGATTCAGGGAAACCGGCAGGCCGGACTTGAGTCCTGGAGATGGGAAGTACAGTGCCTGCACTCTGAAGGAGGGGTGTTAATGTTGCAGTTTTAAAAACTGTAGTGTAAAGCACCCTTCTGGCAAGACAGTGATGGAGTGAATGATGGTGAAAGTTTTTCTTTTTCGGGCCACCCTGCCTTGGTGGGAATCGGCCAGTGTGATAAAAAAAAAAAAAAAATTTATAATTATAATAATAATATTTATAATTATAATAATAATAATATTTATTATAATAATATTTATAATTATAATAATATTTATAATTATAATAATATTTAAAATAATATTTATAATAATAATATTTATAATAATATTTATAATAATAATATTTATAATAATATTTATAATAATAATATTTATAATAATAATATTTATAATAATAATATTTATAATAATATTTATAATAATAATATTTATAATAATATTTATAATAATAATATTTATAATAATATTTATAATAATATTTATAATAATAATATTTATAATAATATTTATAATAATAATATTTATAATAATAATGGTAGTAGGTTGGTAGACAGCAACCCTCCAGGGAGGTACTACCGTCCTGCCAAGTGAGTGTAAAATGAAAGCCTGTAATTGTTTTACATGATGGTAGGATTGCTGGTGTCTTTTTATTGTCTCATAAATATGCAAGATTTCAGGTACGTCTTGCTACTTCTACTTACACTTAGGTCACACTACACATACATGTACATGTTTATTTATACACACTCATCTGAGTTTTCTTTGATTTTATCTTAATAGTTCTTGGTCTTATTACTTTTCCTTTTATATCCATGGTGAAGTGGAATAAGAATCTTTCCTCCGTAAGCCATGCGTGTTGTAAAAGTCAACTAAAATGCCGGGAACAATGGGCTAGTAACCCCTTTTCCTGTAAAGAGTACTTAAAAGAATAAGAAGAAAATTGTCAAAGTGGGAAGACTGAATGTGCGTGGATGTTGTGCAGATGATAAGAAAGAGATGATTGTGGATGTTATGAATGAGAAGAAGCTGGATGTCCTGGCTTTAAGTGAAACAAAGCTGAAGGGGGTGGGAGAGTTTCAGTGAAGAGGAATAAATAGGATTAGGTCAAGGGTTTCAAACAGAGTTAGAGCTAAAGGAGTAGCAATAATGTTGAAGGATAAGATATGGCAGGAAAAGAGGGACTACAAATGTATTAATTCAAGGATTATGTGGAGTAAAATAAAGGTTGGATGTGAAAAGTGGGTTATAGTAAGCGTATATGCACCTGGAGAAGAGGGAAGTGTAGAGGAGAGAGATTTTGGGAAATGTTGAGTGAATGCGTGGGGAGTTTTGAACCAAGTGTGAGAGTAATGGTGGTCGTGGATTTCAATGCTAAAGTGGGCAAAAATGTTGTGGAGGGAGTAGTAGGTAAATTTGGGGTGCCAGGGGTAAATGAAAATGGGGAGCCTTTAATTGAGCTATGTGTAGAAAGAGGTTTGGTAATAAGTAATACATATTTTATGAAGAGGATAAATAAATATACAAGGTATGATATAGCATGTAATGAAAGAAGTTTGTTAGATTATGTATTGGTGGATAAAAGGTTGATGGGTAGGCTCCAGGATGTACATGTTTATAGAGGGGCAACTGATATATTGGATCATTATTTAGTTGTAGCTCCAGTTAGAGTAAGAGGTAGATGGGAAAAAGAGGTAAATGGCAACAGCAAGCAAGAGGGAGGTGAAAGTGTATAAACTAAGGGAGGAGGAAGTTCAGGTGAGATATAAGCAACTATTGGCTGAAAGGTGGGCTGGTGCATGTATGAGTAGGGGGGTGGGGGGTTGAAGAGGGTTGGACGAGTTTTAAAAATGCAGTATTAGAATGTGGGGCAGGAGTTTGTGGTTATAGGAGAGTGGGTGCAGGAGGAATGAGGAGTGATTGGTGGAATGATGAAGTAAAGGGTGTGATAAGAGAGAAAACGGTAGCTTATGAGAGGTTTTTACAAAGCAGAAGTGTTATAAGAAGAGTAGAGTATATGGAGAGTAAAAGAAAGGTGAAGAGAGTGGTAAGAGTGCAAAAGGAGAGCAGATGATAGAGTGGGAGAGGCACTGTCAAGAAATTTTAATGAAAATAAGAAAAAAAATCTGGAGTTAAACAAGTTAAGAAAGCCTAGAGAACGAATGGATTTGTCAGTTAAAAACAGAGTATGGGAGTTAGTAGATGGGGAGATGGAGGTTTTGGGTAGATGGCGAGAATATTTTGAGGAACTTTTAAATGTCGACAAAGAAAGGGAAGCGGTAATTTCATGCACTGACCAGGGAGGTATACCAACTTTTAGGAGTGAAGAAGAACAGGATGCGAGTGTGGGGGAGGTACGTGAGGCATTACGTAGAATGAAAGGGGGTAAAGCAGCTGAAACTGATGGGATCATGACAGTTATGTTAAAAGCAGGGGAGGATATAGTGTTGGAGTGGTTGGTACTTTTGTTTAATGAATGTATGAAAGAGGGGAAGGTACCTAGGGATTGGCAGATAGCATGTATAGTCCCTTTATGTAAAAGGAAGGGAGACAAAAGAGATTGTAAAAATTATAGAGGAATAAGCTTACCGAGTATACCAGGTAGTGTACGGTAGGGTTATAATTGAAAGAATTAGAGGTAAGACAGAATGTAGGATTGCAGATGAGCAAGGAGGTTTCAGAGTGGGTAGAGGATGTGTAGATCAAGTGTTTACATTAAGGCATATATGTGAACAGTATTTAGATAAAGGTAGAAGTAGTTTTTATTGCATTTATGGATTTAGAAAAGGCATAAGAGTGGATAGGGGAGCTATGTGGCAGATGTTGCAAGTATATGGAATAGGTGGTAAGTTACTAAATGCTGTAGAGTTTTTATGAGGATAGTGAGGCTCAGGTTAGGGTGTGTAGAAGGAGACTAATTCCCAGTAAAAGTAGGTCTTAGACAGGGATGTGTAATGTCACCATGGTTGTTTAATATATTTATAGATGGAATTGTAAAAGAAGTAAATGCTAGGGTGTTCGGGAGAGGGGTGGCATTAAATTATGGGGAATCAACTACAAAATGGGAATTGACACAGCTTCTTTTTGCTGATGCTGTGCTCATGGGAGATTCTGAAGAAAAATTGCAAAGGTTAGTGGATGAGTTTGGGAGTGTGTGTAAAGGTAGAAAGTCGAAAGTGAACATAGAAAAGAGTAAGGTGATGAGGATATCAAATGATTTAGATTATGAAAAATTGGATATCAAATTGGGGAGGAGGAGTATAGAAGAAGTGAATGTTTTCAGATACTTGAGAGTTGACATGTTGGCGGATGAATTTATGAAGGATGAGGTTAATCACAGAATTGATGAGGGAAAAAAGGTGAGTGGTGCATTGAGGTATATGTGGAGACAAAAAAATGCTATCTATGGAGGCAAAGAAAGGAATGTATGAAAGTATAGTAGTACCAACACTCTTATATGGGTGTGAAGCTTGGGTTGTGAATGCAGCAGCGAGGAGGCGGTTGGAGGCAGTGGAGATGTCCTGTCTAAGGGCAATGTGTGGTGTAAATATTATGCAGAAAATTCGGAGTGTGGAAATTAGGAGAAGGTGTGGAATTAATAAAAGTATTAGTCAGAGGGCTGCAGAGGGGTTGTTGAGGTGGTTTGGTCATTTAGAGAGAATGGATCAAAGCTGAATGACATGGAGAGCGTATAAATCTGTAGGGGAAGGAAGGCGGGGTAGGGGTCATCCTCGAAAAGGTTGGAGGGAGGGGGTAAAGGAGGTTTTGTGGGCGAGGGGCTTGGACTTCCAGCAAGCGTGCATGAGTGTGTTAGATAGGAGTGAATGGAGACGAATGGTATTTGGGACCTGACGATCTGTTGGAGTGTGAGCAGGGTAATATTTAGTGAAGGATTCAGGGAAAACGGTTATTTTTATATAACTGGACTTGAGTCCTGGAAATGGGAAGTACAATGCCTGCACTCTAAAGGAGGGGTTCGGGATATTAGCAGTTTGGAGGGATATGTTTGTGCATCTTTATAGGTATATGCTTCTAAGCTGTTGTGTTCTGAGCACCTCTGCAAAAACTGTGATTATGTGTGAGTGAGGTGAAAGTGTTGAATGATGATGAAAGTATTTTGTTTTTGGGGATTTTCTTTCTTTTTTGGGTCACTCTGCCTCAGTGGGAGACGGCCAACTTGTTTAAAAAAAAAAAAAAAAATTGTAGAGAAGAAGAAGGGGGTACTAGCCCCTTGCTCCCAGCACATTAGTTGACTCTTACGACACACATTGCTTACAGAGGAAGAACTGTTCCACTTCCCCATGGCGATAAGATAAAATAAGAACAAGAACTAGTAAGAATATAGAAGAAAACCAAGAGGGGTGTGTATATATATGCTTGTACATGCAAGTGTAGTGTAACCTTAGTGTAAGTAGGAATAATAAGATTAAGTACAGTGCCTGCATTCTGAAGGAGGGCTGGAGATATGATGCAGTTTTTTAACTGTAATATCAGCATACCTCTGGCAAGACAGTGATGGAGTGATGATGATTGTTTCTTCTTTATTGGAGTCCCCCTGCCTCAGTAGGAAATGCCTGATATGTTAGTAACAATAAAAAAAAAAAACTAAAACTAAATCATTAGTGCTAAGACTCACCTAAAGTATGAAATATTGGTCTTGGTAGTGACCTTGTATGCCATGTAAGAGCTCATTCCTTCACCAATTTTTTGAGGATCAGATACTGTGATTTGTATCATATCATCACCACTCTCACTTTCCAACTGAAATGAAAAGAACACTAAAGTTACCATTTGATAATTATATCATTCCAGCAGAGATTACAAGAAAACAATGATCCGAGGGAGGCTGTGGAGGTTTATATCTTCGTAGATTGCTGAAAAGTTCATCAGAATGATGCGATTAGTTCCCACAGATTCCACTAGAAATGTAAATATTAAAGCACACAGTGCATTCTATATATATATACAAGACACTTGGAATGACCTTCAACCCAGTGCTCCGACTCTTCATTGAGCTGCAGCAGAATACAGACCATACACAAAACAGTATATTCTGGCATGTAAGGCGCACAACTGTAAATCAGTAATCACATTCAAGGGTTAATGACCCTCTTATTTTATGTTAAAGTGTAACACAAAGCCTACCCTTGACCCTGACCTTAAGTATATAAAGCACAGGATGATTTTCCAAGATTTTTTGTGGGAAAAGGGGCACCTTATATGCCAGAAAATAGGTCAAGTTTCTGATATACCATGTGTTCAACTCGACACATACGAAGAAAATCCATGCAAATAAAGGACCCTAAAATTTGGAACTCCTTCCAAAAGATATAAAAAGTCACCCTAGAGCCACATGCTTCAAAAATATAGTTAAGAAGTACAATGGTAGCCCAAGTTTAGGCCATAATTCGTTCTAGAAGGCTGTTTGAGTGCCGTTACCAAACAAATTTGTTCCCATGAGGAATGATGTAAATTAGATTAGTCCGTTTCAGACCCCCAAAAACACTCTTACAAAAGCACTTACAGTAATACACTTACATAACTGTTTGAGTTGGGAGCTGTACGAAACTATGGGTACCACTGTACCTACTACATGTACTGTATATGTGGCCTAAACTCTAGTTAGATATTGATATTTAATTAAGTATGATGTATCAATGTATAAATAAGTATACAAGATATGATACAGCACGTAATGAAAGCAGGTTGTTAGATTATGTATTGGTGGATAAAAGGTTGATGGGTAGGCTTCAGGATGTACATGTTTATAGAGACAACAGATATATCAGTGTTAATGTTGCAGTTTTATAACTGTAGTGTAAGCACGTCTCTGGCAAGACAGTGATGGAGTGAACGATGATGACAGTTTTTCTTTTTACAGTTAGATTAAGTAGATGGGACAAAAGGAAAATGGCAAAAAGTAAGAGAGAGGTGAAAGTTTACAACCTAAGGGAGGAGGAAGTTAGAGTGAGATAAGCAACTATTGGCAGAAAGGTGAGTTTGTGCAAGTATGGGTAGTGGTTGGGATAGAGGGCCAGGTTGTGAAGAGGGAGCTTTAAAAATGCAGTATTAGAATGTGAGGCAGAAGTTTATGGCTGCAGGAAGGTGGGTGCAGGAGGAAAGAAGTGTGACCGGTGGAATGATGAGGTAAAGGGTATGATAAAAGAAAAAGTTAACTTATGAGAGGTTTTTATAAAGCAAAAGTGATATAAGAAGGGCAGAGTATATGGAGCATGAAAAAGGTGAAGAGAGTGGTTAGAGTGCAAAAGGAGAGCAAATGATAGAGTGTGGGAAGGGCACTGTCAAGAAATTTTGCTGGAACGAATGGATTTGTCAGTTAAAAACAGAGTAGGGGAGCTAGTAGATGGGGAGCTGGAGGTATAGGGTAGATGGCGGGAATACTGAGGAATTTTTAAATGTCGATGAAGACAGGGAGGCAGTAATTTCATGCACTGGCCAGGGAGGTATAACATCTTTTAGGAATGAAGAAGAGAAGGATGCAAGTGTGGGGAGGTGCAAGAGGCATTACATAGAATGAAAGGGGGTAAAGCAGCTGGAACTGAGAGGATTAAGACAAATGTTAAAAGGAGTGGGGATATAGTGATGTAGGGGTTGGCATTTTTGTTTAATAAATGTATGAAAGAGGGGAAGGTACCTAAGGATTGTCTGAGAGCATGTATAGTTCCTTTATACAAAGGGAAGGGAGACAAAAGAGGTTGTAAAAATTATTGGGAAATAAGTTTACTGAGTATACCAGGTAATGTGTATGGTAGGGTTATTATTGAAAGAATGATAGGTAAGACAGAGAGCAGGATTGCAGATGAGCAATGAGGCTTTAGAATGGGTAGGGGGATGTGAAGATCAAGTGTTTACTTTGAATCATATATGTGAACAGTATTTAGATAAAGGTAGGGAAGTTTTCATTGCATTTATGAGTTTAGAAAAGGCATATGATAGGGTGGATAGGGGAGCAATGTGACAGACATTTAAAGTGTACAGAACAGTAAGTTACTAAATGCTGTAGAGTGTTTTTATGAGGATAGTGAGGCTCAGGTTAAGGTGTGTAGAAGAGAGGGAGACTACTTCCCAGTAAAAGTAGGTCTTAGACATGGATGTGTAATGTCACCATAGTTGTTTAACATAGTTATAGATGGGGTTGTACAAGAAGTAAATGCTAGGGTGTTGGGGAGAGGGGTGAGAGTAAATTATGGGGAATCAAATACAAAATGGGAGTTGATAGTTAATTTTTGCTGCTGATACTGTGCTTTTGGGGTATTCTAAAACAAAAGTTGCAAAGGTTACTGGACGAGTTTGGGAGTGTGTGTAAAGGTAGAAAGTTGAAAGTGAACATAGATAAGAGTAAGGTGATGAGGGTATCAAACGATTTGGATAAAGAAAAATTGGACATCACATTGGAGTGAGGGAGTATGGAAGAAGTAAATGTTTTCAGATATTTGGGAGTTGACTTGTCAGCGGATGGGTTTATGAAGGATGAGGTTAACCATTGAACTGATGAAGGAAAAAAGGCAAGTTGTGCAGTGAGGTATCTGGAGACAAAAACATTATCCATGGAGGATAAGAAGGGAATGTACGAGAGGTATAGTGGTACAAACATTCTTTTATGGGTATGGAGCTTGGGTTATAAATGCTGCAGCAAGGAGGCAGCTGGAGGCAGTGGAGATATCCTGTCTAGGGGAAGGCAATGTGTGGCGTAAATATTATGCAGAGAACTCACAGTGCGGAAATTAGGAGGAGTTGAGTTATTAACCCTTAAATGGTCCAAACGTATATATACGTTTTTTCAACATCCGAAAGTATGTAAAAAAAATGTAGATCTTTTTTGTTTTACATTTGAAAACGTGTAAAAAAAAACTTTTATCTACATTTTTTTTTGTTATATTTGAAAATATGTAAAAAAAAGTAGATCTACTTTTGTAGCACTACGAATTTGAACATCAATCTCTTTGGACCATTTAAGGGTTAAATTACTATACAGAGTGCTGAAGAGGGGTTGTTTAGGTGGTTTGGTCATTTAGAGAGAATGGATCAAAGTAGAATGACATGGAGAGCATATAAATCTGTAGGGGAAGGAAGGCAGAGTAGAGGTCATCCTCGAAAAGGTTGGAGGGAGGGGGTAAGCAGGCGTGCACGAGCGTGTTCGATAGGAGTGAATGGAGACGAATGGTATTTGGGACCTGACGATCTGTTGAAGTATGAATAGGGTAATATTTAGTGAAGGGATTCAGGGAAACCGGTTATTTTTATATAGCCGGACTTGAGTCCTAGAAATGGGAAGTACAATGCCTGCACTCTAAAGGAGGGGTTCGGGATATTGGCAGTTTGGAGGGATATATTGTGTATCTTTTTACGTATATGCTTCTAAACTGTTGTGTTCTGAGCACCTCTGCAAAAACAGTGATTATGTGTGAGTGAGGTGAAAGTGTTGAATGATGAAAGTATTTTCTTTTTGGGTCACCCTGCCTTGGTGGGAGACGGCCGACTTGTTCAAACTTTTTTTTTCAACAAACCGGCCGTATCCCACCCAGACAGGGTGGCCCAAAAAGAAAAACGAAAGTTTCTCTTTTTAAATTTAGTAATTTATATAAGAGATGGGGTTACTAGCTCCTTGCCCCCGGCATTTTAGTCGCCTCTTACAACATGCATGACTTACGGAGGAAGAATTCTGTTCCACTTCCCAATGGAGATAAGAGGAAATAAACAAGAACTAGAAAGAAAATAGCAGAAAACCCAGAGGGGTGTGTATATATATGCTTGTATATGTATGTGTAGTATGACCTAAGTGTAAGAAGTAGCAAGACATACCTGAAATCTTGCATGTTTATGAGACAGAAAAAAAGGACATCAGCAATCCTACCATCATGTAAAACAATTAAAGGCTTTCGTTTTACACTCACTTGGCAGGACGGTAGTACCTCCCTGGGCGGTTGCTGTCTACCAACCTACTACCTAATACTTCACTTTATAAAAATAAATTTGCTTATTTGTTTAGTCTACTCAACAGTTTGAGATTCAAGGCTACAGTATCTTCAGGTTTATTCTTACTTTTTTCAGGGTATCCAAGGCAACTTGGCATTGCATATGGCAATTTAAATAAGGAGCAGAGGGTAGTATTATATTTACCCTTAAACAGCATTTACAACAAATTTATGGCCACAGCACAATACTGTTGTTTTTATATAATTTGCCATTAAAGTCAGATACAGAATATTATAGTTTGGGAACACATCTCTGATTATAACAAATCTAGAGAATGGGAGGGGGAGGAATAGATTCAAACACTCAAGTTGTTAACTTTTGGGAGAGCATCTCCTTCATAATTTGGGGATCTCTTCGTATTAATTTGAGTAAACAATGTTCTGCTATAAACTTTTAACATACATCTGTACATTACATGACTTTTTAAAGTAAAAGGAAAGTAGTGTTATAGGATAACAGATTAGTGATGAAAGATTGAATATCAGATTGAGGAGAGAGTATGTAGGAGGTGAAGATTCGATATTGGGAGTGAGTCAGCGAATGGGTCTATGAAAGATGAGGTGATCATAATATGAGGAAGAGGAGGTGCCTAGGATTGGAGACAAAGAACTTGTCTGGAGGCAAGGAATGATGAGATTTTTCCAACGCCTTTATGGGTTGAAGCGTGTATGATCTTCTGCGAAGAAGGCTGAGGCATGAGATGTACATGTCTGAGGAATGTGAGTGTAATATTGCGAAATTGTAGTTGAATGAGTCGATACAACTGTGTCAGAGTGCTGAGGAAGGTTGTTGAGGTGTCGACATGTAGAGAATGGAGCAAACAGAATGTAAGTGTATCAGTCTGTAGTGAAGAAGGCGGTAGCTTCGCCTGAGGGTTGGAGGGTGAGGTTTTGTCAAGCTTGACTTCCAGCAGGCTGCTGGCGTGTTGATGGTGAATGAGACAAATGGTTTTTACTTGCTCTGTTGATGTTTACATACATTTATGAAGATTAGAACCGCAGGCACTTGAGTTCTGAGATGGGAATCAGTCCTCTTGAAGGTAAAGGGGTAACTGTTAGCATTTAAAAACGTAGCTGTAGGACCCTCTGCAAACATGATGGAGTGAATGTATGGTGAGTTTTGGGCACTGCCTGGTGGGCGCTGTGTGATAATAAAAACATATAAAGAATTTTTATCCTAATTGAAGATTGTGATGCATCTGGAAGATAGAGGAGAGAGAGTTGTTAGGTTAAGGAAACCTCCATAGTGACTTTAGGTATCAAAGCCCTCTGGTTACTCTCTCTGTTTTTCATGCCTGTTCATACTGGACCTGCTTACAAGTATACTGTCCACAGTCCTCTGTTTCTAGGCATCTCTAAGATTTTCAAAATGGAAAAGGTTTTGTCACTGAACTTTCACATAAAATCATCTTGAAACACTATCCTGCCATCTTATCCTGATCCACCCAGCAACAGCAACTCAACCTGGGATCAACTGTCCTGTATTTTTTAGTCATACTAACACTTTTGGATAAGCACAGCTTCTTGATTTGTTCTTTTCTTTCCAGGATAGAAGTGAATGGCATTGTTCCATACGCTGGCAAGCTCAAAAGTTTCAGCACCATTCTCATATTGTATTATTTCCTTCTTCACATCTATGGTGTTTCACATTTCTTACCAAGACAATAGTAGTTTCTTTGGCATGTACCATTTCACATCCACAAGTCTAAACACAATGAATATGTAACTGTTTGAATGAGGACAGGTTAGTGTTCACTCAAGCATCATAACAATCAGCTCGTGGGCAAGACAAGTGTGGCGAAGGTAGGACTGGTTCAAAACTACAGTTGATTAGGACTTGTTGAAAGCATCTCTTCAAGATTTGATAGGATTGTTCGAAATTTTAGTTCCACTGTAACATTTCTGTTCATAGAACTTGACACATATAAACATATAAAGTAACATTTTTACTTGCCTTTATTGAAGATTGGTGATGGCATCTGGAAGATAAGGAGGAGAGAGGGAGTTGGGGTTAGTGTTTGGAAGGGAAATCCCCCTCCATAAGGACTTTAGGTATCAAAGCCCTCTCTGGGGTTACTTCCCTTCTCTGTCTTTTAATGCCACTAGGACCAGCTTCAGTCACTGGACCCCTGTCTTACAAAGTAACTGTCCACAGTCCTCTGTTTCTGGCACCTCTAAGATTTCTCTAAAATGGGACATGGTTTTGTCACTGAACTTTTCACATAAAATCATCTCTGAAACACTATCACCTGCCATCTCTTTATCCTTGATCCACACCAGCAACAGCAACTCAACCTGATCAACTGTCTGTGATCTTTTTTTGGTTAGCATATTAACACCTTTTGTAACATCAGCTTCCTTGATTTGTTCTTTCTTTACCAGGATAGAAGTGATGGTCGACTTGTTTTTCCCATACGTCCTGGCAAGCTCAACAAGTTTCACACCATTCTCATACTTCTGTATTATTTCCTTCTTCACATCTATGGTGTTTCTCACTTTCTTTACCACAGGGGTACCACTAGCAAGTTTCTTTGGGCCCATGGTACCTTATTTCACAGTCCCACAAGCACTAAACACAATGAATTAATCGTAAACTGTTTGAATGAGAGCACAGGTTAGTGTTCACTCAAGCATCAACAAAGCCAAACTGGCTCAAGGCGCCTACGCGGGGACACAGACAGAGTGGGCTGGCCGACAGGTCCGGTACCCGGTGGTTCAAAAATAGGGGCGAGTTCGATAATAGGGACAAAGTTGGTTCGAAAAAAGCAGTCGATTTTCGAAGAGTTTGATAAGTGATATGTTCGAAATTTTAGGTTCCACTGTACATGTCTTGCTGGTTCACAGAACCGACACATTGATAAATTAGACACATGTGCAACTCTTGGGTATCTTTATTAAGGAAACGTTTTGCCATACAGTGGCTTCATCAGTCCATACACAGGAGAAACTTGAAGAACAGGAGGGGAATGAGGTAATCAGTCCCTCAACCTTGAGTCGATGTGGTCAGTCCATCAATCTTGAACAGAATACGGCATATGAGCGGAGAAGCAGCTTATAAACCGTGTCGGTTCTGTGAACCATTCATCTACAATCCTGTCAGACACTGCAACTTCTTGGGATCTTAATACTTGGGAATTCTTCGCTTGCCTAACCCTTGGGCACGACCTACTTCCACACTGGGCCAATGTGACACCACCAACGACTGCTGCACCTCTCCTGCCTACGGTTTATAAGCTGCTTCTCCGCTCATATGCCGTATTCTATTCAAGATTGATGGACTGACCACATCGGCTCAAGGTTGAGGGACTGATTACCTCATTCTCCTCCTGTTCAAGTTTTTCCTGTTTATGGACTGATGAAGCCACTGTGTGGTGAAACGTTTCCTTAATAAAGATACCCAAGAGTTGCACATGTGTCTAATTTATCAACAAGCATATATATACACACCCCTCTGGGTTCTCTTTTATTTTTCTTACTAGTTCTTGTTCTTGTTTACTTCTTCTTATCTCCATGGGGAAGTGGAACAGAATTCTTCCTCCGTAAGCCATGCGTGTCGTAAGAGGCAACTAAAATGCCAGGAGCAAGGGGCTAGTAACCCCTTCTCCTGTATACATTACTAAAGTTAAAAGGAGAAACTTTTGTTTTTCTTTCTGGGTCACCCTGCCTCAGTGAAAGAATAATATCTTTTATATTATTAGTCCAATGTTGGACTTGGAAAAATTATAATATGTATGTTGAGTAGCTTACACTTGACATACAGGACAAATTTGTAACCAGGTAGGGTGACCTAAAAAAAGAAGAGACATGTTCACCATCACACTCCATCACTGTCTTGCCAGAGGGGGCACCAATACTACAGTTCAAAACATCAAACATCCCCACCCCTCTTTCAGAGTGCAGGTACTGTACTTCCCACCTCCACGACTCAAATCTGGCTAACCAATTTTCCTGAATCCTTTCATAAATGTTACTTTGCTCACACTCCAACAGCACATCATTTCATAAAAACCACTTGTCTCTACTCACTCCTACCTAACACATTCACACGTGCTTTCTCGATGACTGCTGATTAAATATAGGTGCATTTTACATTTTTTATTTACCAAATCCCTAGACTGGTGAATAGACGTAAGACACTGAATTTATAAGCGTGAGATGGTTTACCTAAAACCAACCCTGTTGTGGAAGTAGAGGCAAGCAAGTCTCACAAAACTGAATACCATAATAACTAGTTTGTGAATCTGCAGAATTATTACCTGATCAGATGATGGTCTGGAGGACACAGTCACTGGTGTTACAGGAGTAGGAGCTGCCGGAGTAATGCTTGGAGTAAGATTTGGTGTGGTTGTTGGTGTGACTGGAACCACTGGAGGGGTTAATGGAGCACCCACAGGTGGCAAAATACTGGAGGCTGGCAATGAGTGCTCAGTAGGATCCTGTAGGAAATGTATTAAGATACTGTGACCCTTAACACAACATTTTTATATGGTGTAGCTAGTAATTACAATTATGTATAATTCCTCCACTGCAAAGCAAAGTAACATCAGATTTATTACAGTAGTCTTCCTTTACCCTATTATATACAAGATATAATAAAGAAGTTCCTGGACTGCCATGAAAAAAATGCACAGTCGTCTCCCTGGAAGTACTCTCCTTGAAAGGCTATACACTGATCCCAGTGCCTCTGCCACTTCTCTAAACATTTCTGGAACCTTTCTTACCATCATGAAGCATGGCCTATGATTTTTGCTTGAATTTCCTCCACATTGTTAAAACACTGCCCTCTTGAGTGCCATTTTTATTTTGGGGAAGAGAAAGAAGTCACAGGGGGCTAATTTGTGAAGTAGGAAGTGTGGGGAAAGACCATGTTTTTGGCCAGAAAACGTTGGTCCAGAGTCAAGCAGCAGAGAACAATTTTCACAGCTACTTGCCTCATGTTCAAATTTTCAGTCAAAATGCTTTGACATGAATTGTAAAAAAATTCCCACAGCAATCACATTGTCTTGGATACTTTGACAAGAATCTTCTTGAATAAACTTCCACACTTTTTCAATGTTGGCATTTGTTTTTAATATTGATGGATGACCAGTGTGTTCATCCTCTGACATTTGTCCTGCTTTGAATCAAGAAAACCATTCAAAACACTGTGTTTGACCCTTTCCCTCATCCCATAATGCTTGAAGATTTTTGCAAGTTTTGCTACCTGTTTTACCGAGCTTGAAACAGAATTTCACACACAAACACACTGTTCTTTCAAAGATTCCATTCTGCTGTGCAAAAAAGTGGCAACACACTGACATTATAAAGATAGTCTAACCTTATTGGAATGACAGCCCACACAAACTCACCATGCTACATCACACAGGAGTGTACTGTACAGCATGATCTGCAGCACTACTATACTATTTCAGTCAGGAAGCATACGGAAATTTGATTCCGGGAACTTTTTGATAGCACCTCATACACTATATTTCAGTCACCCATAGAAATCCTAAGCTCACGTAGGAAACTGCTGGAAAAAAGAAAAGTACTGTGGCTTGGACAATTCACAAATAACCAACAATTTGATGAGGAAAGTTAAGACTATTTCAGTCCCAACTTTATTTCTGTCAATTCTTGCCTTTCCCAGTTATCCTGGAGATTGTTCCGAGGGTCGATGTCCCCGTGGCCAGTCCTTGACCAGGCATGATCCACCAGGCTGTTACTGCTGGCCACACGCAATCTAACGTACGAACCACAGCCTAGCTGATTAGGTACTAACTGTCCGGTTCCCTCCTGAAGGCAACCAGGGGTCTATTCTTAATTCCCCTTATGAATTGTGGGAGGCTGTTGAAGAGTCTTAGGACCCAGACAGTAACTGTGTTTCTCTAAGTGTGCTCATGGCACCCCTGCTTTTCACTGGGGGATGTTGCTCTAATTTCTAAGAACACAAGTTACATGACATGACCCGACTGTTTTTCACCCCACCTGACCCCACCCTGAGACTTTCACCCCACCTGACTTGACCTTGCTTTCACCTCCTCTAACCAGTGGCTTGTATTTCCTCTTCTTTCAAATCACACCTTGATAGCAGTCCAGGATACCTTTCCACATGCTATCCTCTCAGCATGACCTCCTTCACACATCACCTCCTGAATTTCAAAAGTCTCTGAACTTTCCATTTCTCATTTCATGCAGGCCCTGCTTTACAGCACTTCACTTTACAGTGTTTCGCTAATACAGCAGTTTTCAATTATACCCATTCTTGGTAAGGTAAGATGAGATACAAGGAGAATGGAATCAGCAAGTGAGAGAGAGGTGAAGTTTATAAACTAAAGGAAGAGGCAGTTAGGGTAAGATATAAACAAGTATTGGAAGAAACATGAGCTAGTAAGAGTATAGGCAATGAGGTTGAAGAGATCTGGGTTCTATTTAAGAATGTAGTGTTAAGTGTGTTCAGCAGAAGTTTGTGGTTACAGGAAAGTGGGTGTGGGAGGGAAGAAGAGCAACTCACCAGCTGCCTAGTAAACACTTATGGCATAAACCTGGGTAATATACAGTGGACCCCCGATTAACGATATTTTTTCATTCCAGAAGTATGTTCAGGTGCCAGTACTGACCGAATTTGTTCCCATAAGGAATATTGTGAAGTAGATTAGTCCATTTCAGACCCCCAAACATACACGTACAAACGCACTTATATAAATATACTTACATAATTGGTCACATTAGGAGGTGATTGTTAAGCGGGGGTCCACTGTATACTGATAAGTTTTTTAAAAAACATACACGACCTTCCTCAATGTCCCAGGACAAACATTTTCCAATTCATCCTGGTGTCTGATTGTACACGTTTTATAAAATGTTGGACACAACTGACTTCCCAATAACTTTTTTTTTTTAGGGGGGGGGGATATCTTTCAAACAAAAAAATTAACTTAAATGCACTGATTAAAGCTCCTCTTTTAATAAGCATTAATTCTATTACAGTGGAATCTCGGTTTTTGTGATTAATCTGTTCAAAAACAAGTCTGACGAAAACCCGAATCGCATGAAAACTGAAGCAATATTTCCCATGAGAAATAATGTAAATCCAATTAATTCATTCCAGACACTCAAAAATATTAACAAAAAATACATTTTATAGAGAATAACTAAAGTTTTACATACAAACCAGAGCATATGAAAACCGAGGTTCCACTATACTGACCTTCAGCATATCACCCACCTATATATTTATCTATACAATGCAAGACAAGCCATGAGGGGTGGAAATCTTCAGCTCAGTTACTTTCACAAGTCTCCATGCATCATGAGGAGCTATGTAATGTTGCAAGAGTAGTAACATGAGGAATGATTGAAAGTTTTCAGAATAAGGTAGTGTGGTGACAACAGCCAGCTGGCTGTTGTCACCCTACTATGAGAAAACTTTCCCTCATTCTTCTTATTGCTACTCTTGCAACATTGTATAGCTCCTGATGATGCATGGAGACTTGTGAAAGTAACTGAGCTGAAGATTTCCATCCCCCATGTCTTGTCTTGCATTGCTATGACTGCCTGTCTGCATTTGTATATCTATACATATCTAATTGTTTTTTCCATACTTCAGATAATTTGTAAACTCCAGAGGGGGTGTAAAGAGAACACTGAGCAAGAGTGGAAGGATCATCTTTACAAACCTGGTTAAGCTGTAACTTAGGTGTGGAGGCACTGTCAAACAATACCCCATCTGGTTCCTCCTCTAGTGACACCTCCTGGCAAGACAAAAATTATATTGACAAAAGGGAGACCTTATTTGGTCAAAATTTACCAATCATAGGGGTAACTAAGTTTTACAGCTTAGAAATTTTTGTGACCTTAAATTTATGACCTTAAGCAGACATCAGTCATCGTCTAAAGTAGCCTGTATAACTCGTACAAAGTTCCTAGTTTAAACTATGATGTCTGAAAGATGCATTCTGAAACAAAAAACGATTTTTAAGTACAAGAGTAGAACTCACTGTGTCCAAGCTTCTTGATTTATGCAATCAATTGTTATATTCATGGGGAAGCACTAAACCCATGAGGACCATACAGGACCTGCAGAATGGGAGGTAATCAAGTTTGAACAGAGGAAGGGGAGAGTAGTTCAAAATCCTTGGACCAAAAGACTTTCACCAGTCCTTGAGAAAATGTACACTGGCATACATCACTGTTGAAACTATACCTTAACATAAAGTCTGACAACCAGAAACTATCTGAGCTACCACTTCTACTAACTCTAGATGAAGAACATTGTTGACCTCAACACAGCCAATGTTGAACTAAAAAGGGTATAGACTGGGTTTGACAAAATAACACACACTGATAAGACTTGCTATATAATGTTAGGGAACTGAGCTAACAATATGCAACTAGACATGAAGTTCAATAACACACACATTTAAAGAATTCTTCTTTCAACAAATCGGCCGTTTCCCACCGAGGTAAGGTGGCCTAAAAAGAAAAACGAAAGTTTGTCTTTTTAACTTTAATAATGTATACAGGAGAAGGGGTTACTAGCCCCTTGCTCCCATCATTTTAGTTGACTCTTATGACACGCATGGCTTACGGAGAAAGAATTCTGTTCCACTTCCTCGTGGAGATAAGAGGAAATAAGAACAAGAACTAATAAGGAGAGAGAAGAAAACCCAGAGGTGTGCGTGTATATATATGCTTGTACATGCATGTGTAGTGTGACCAAAGTTTAAGTAGATGTACATAAGAAGACATACCTGAAATCTTGCATGTTTATGAGAAAGAAAAAAAGCACCAGCAATCCTACCATCATGTAAAACAATTACAGGCTTTCGTTTTCACTCACTAAGCAGGATGTTAGTACCTCCCTGGGCGGCTGCTGTCTACCAACCTACTAGTACTTAGATATTTAAAAAGACAAGCTGAAGAAAAATTCTTGGCTCTAATCTGACAGCAAATAAACTTAAACAAAATAACACATAACTAAAAAAAAGTTTCCAAAACAGTGGGCACTTTTTCCAGAATACATTATGTACCACAGTTAACACTACTTACTCTGTACTACTATAATCAACCTTTACCTCATCTTTGGTACACCATATGTGCAAGGGGGAACTACAATAACAAATCATATAAAACCAACACACAATCCAATAAAAATCTGCCTTGGGAGCAATCACTTAACCTGATTCCAAACAGTACACCCACCACCTTCCCTCTTAACATTCAAGGTGCTGAACCTCCTGGAAGTACCAAGTATCCGCACTTTTGCAACACTTGCAAATCTTTGTGGAAATATTTTGCTAGCCAGTGACTTCTTCAGTACAAGGCAGAGAAACAGTGGACTGAAGAAGCCAATGGCTGGCAAAATGTTTCCACAATAAATATTTGAAAGTGTTCTACAAGTGTCTTATCTACATTACAAATACAGACCATGCAATAAAAATATTAACCATGAGTCAACAATTCCTGGAGAGCTGCAATAGATTACAGGGACATCACACAATATATACCTCCAACATTCCCCACGTATGAATCAATGAGAGTTGAATCATCCATACAAATCAAATTGTCCACAATATGATGCAACCTACGTGAAGGATTAAAAAAAAAATTGATCCAATTCCTTCAAAACCATTTTAAAAAATATCACTGACAAACATTTACACTATCAGTCACATTTTATACATACAACTAATGTATTCAGCCGATACCTCCCCACTCTAATCTAATCCAGGGATTCCCAACCTTTTTTTATGTTCTGCACCCATAGGAAAAAAAAAGTTTAATGAATGTTGCACCACCTACAAAAGTAATATCACATTTGAAGATAAAGTCAAATTTCTAATTTTGTAAGTCAAATTGAACCAAATATAGCCTCTCCTCACTTAGCGACGTGCTCGTTTACCGACGCCCAGGACTTACAACGGGCTCTCTGACCAGTATGCACACCTAAATGATACATGTTAGAGCTGATTTCCTCTATTCTGTTTATTACAATACGTATACAGTACACTACTGTATAAACATTTAAAAATATACCAGAAATGTTATAAATGGTGTAAAGGTGACATTAAAACAATATCAAAGATGGTTGACACAAACCTACTACCATTATAGTGTGCTCCTGACTTAGCGGTGAATTCGTTTAACGACGTGGTCTTAGGAATGGAACTCCATTGTAAAGTGAGGAGAAGCTGTACAGTACTGCGGGTGAACTTACTGAACTCAAAAAAGTAAGCTGAAATGTCACCACACATCCCCTGGGGGTGCATGCACCCCAGGTTGGGAACCCCTAATCTAATCAATTATTTTTTTTTCAACAAGTCGGCCGTCTCCCACCGAGGCAGGGTGACCCAAAAAAAAAAAAGAAAGAAAATCCCCAAAAAGAAAATACTTTCATCATCATTCAACACTTTCACCACACTCACACATTATCACTGCTTTTGCAGAGGTGCTCAGAATACAACAGTTTAGAAGCATATACGTATAGAGATACACAACATATCCCTCCAAACTGCCAATATCCCAAACCACTCCTTTAAAGTGCAGGCATTGTACTTCCCACTTCCAGGACTCAAGTCCGACTATATGAAAATAACCGGTTTCCCTGAATCCCTTCACTAAATATTACCCTGCTCACACTCCAACAGATCGTCAGGTCCCAAGTATCATTCGTCTCCATTCACTCCTATCTAACACGCTCATGCATGCTTGCTGGAAGTCCAAGCCCCTAACCCACAAAACCTCCTTTACCCCCTCTTTCCAACCCTTTCGAAGACGACCCCTACCCCTCTTTCCTTCCCCTATAGATTTATATGATTTCCATGTCATTCTACTTTGATCCATTCTCTCTAAATGACCAAACCACCTCAACAACCCCTCTTCTGCCCTCTGACTAATGTTTTTATTAACTCCACACCTTCTCCTAATTTCCACACTCCGAATTTTCTGCATAATATTTACACCACACATTGCCCTTAGACAGGACATCTCCACTGCCTCCAACCGTCTCCTCGCTGCTGCATTTACCACCCAAGCTTCACATCCATATAAGAGTGTTGGTACTACTATACTTTCATACATTCCCTTCTTTGCCTCCATAGATAACGTTTTTTGACTCCACATATACCTCAACGCACCACTCACCTTTTTTCCCTCATCAATTCTATGATTAACCTCATCCTTCATAAATCCATCCGCCGACACGTCAACTCCCAAGTATCTGAAAACATTCACTTCTTCCATACTCCTCCTCCCCAATTTGATATCCAATTTTTCTTTATCTAAATCATTTGATACCCTCATCACCTTACTCTTTTCTATGTTGACTTTCAACTTTCTACCTTTACACACATTCTCAAACTCATCCACTAACCTTTGTAATTTTTCTTTAGAATCTCCCATAAGCACAGTATCATCAGCAAAAAGTAACTGTGTCAATTCCCATTTTGAATTTGATTCCCCATAATTTAATCCCACCCCTCTCCCGAACACCCTAGCATTTACTTCTTTTACAACCCCATCTATAAATATATTAAACAACATGGTGACATTACACATCCCTGTCTAAGACCTACTTTTACCGGGAAGTATTCTCCCTCTCTTCTACACACCCTAACCTGAGCCTCACTATCCTCATAAAAGCTCTTTACAGCATTTAGTAACTTACCACCTATTCCATATACTTGCAACATCTGCCACATTGCTCCTCTATCCACTCTATCATATGCCTTTTCTAAATCCATAAATGCAATAAAAACTTCCCTACCTTTATCTAAATACTGTTCACATATGTGTTTCAATGTAAACACTTGATCTACACATCCCCTACCCACTCTGAAGCCTCCTTGCTCGTCCGCAATTCTACATTCTGTCTTACCTCTAATTCTTTCAATTATAACCCTACCGTATACTTTTCCTGGTATACTCAGTAAACTTATTCCTCTATAATTTTTACAATCTCTTTTGTCCCCTTTCCCTTTATATAAAGGGACTATACATGCTCTCCGCCAATCCCTAGGTACTTTCCCCTCTTTCATACATTTATTAAACAAAAGTACCAACCACTCCAACACTATATCCCCCCCTGCTTTTAACATTTCTGTCATGATCCCATCAGTTCCAGCTGCTTTACCCCCTTTCATTCTACGTAATGCCTCACGTACCTCCACCACACTTACATTCTGCTCTTCTTCACTCCTAAAAGATGGTATACCTCCCTGGCCAGTGCATGAAATTACTGCCTCCCTTTCTTCCTTAACATTTAAAAGTTCCTCAAAATATTCTCGCCATCTACCTAATACCTCCCTCTCCCCATCTACTAACTCCCCTACTCTGTTTTTAACTGACAAATCCATACTTTCCCTAGGCTTTCTTAACTTGTTTAACTCACTCCAAAATTTTTTCTTATTTTCATTAAAATTTCTTGACAGTGCCTCTCCCACTCTTTCATCTGCTCTCCTTTTGCACTCTCTCACCACTCTCTTCACCTTTCAATTATACTACAATTATACTACAATTATACTACATAGAAATCATTCATGATGAATTATATCACAAACCTAAATTACTTATTACAATCCTCATCCAAATACGTGTATTAGTATTTTAGTCTGCCCAAAATGCTAGGCATGACAAGAGCTTTAATTATATTACACAACAAAATGCACTCCCAGAAATGAATCAAAACACTGCAATTCTTAAAAATAAAATTTGACTTTGATCTGACTTAAAAAACACACTAAATTCATGTCTTAAATACCATAAAGAAAATTAGAAACACCAATTATTCCAAATGTAATTAAATTTTTGGTACTTTCATTTCTTGCCCAAAATGCATTGCAGAATTATTGGTTTTCTTTTGTGCCTATCTTTTTATTAATTTATTTAAACTACATTGTTTGACATAAAAAATAAACATTTTATTATAGTCAAGAAGTCTATAGGTTCTAACTATTTTGTTGCATTGTATTAAGAAACAATATACTGTATTTGAAAAAAAGAAGAAAAAAAAACTCTCTACAAAGCATAACACTGACCATTTAAAATTGGTTCAATAATTAAGCAATAAAAGAAATGTGTGTGTTATCTATTCTTGCATAATGACAAATTTATGACAATATTGCACACCTTATGCTGCTCAATACAACCAAATCTAAAGCAGAAAATTATACCTAACTGCATCCTCTTCCTTGTCTAGGAGTATGTCTGTACATAAATGGATAATAATAATAACTGCTTACCGTATAAGATTTTTTAACCTATTAGTGGTACTGTACTAGCAAGTTAAGAGGCACATTCATGTATAAATGTGTTGTGAAAAGGCACAATGTAACAACTACTTCAGAACAGTACCAGCAATGAGCATCACATCCCTAGGTTGAAAGCAGCAGCACTCATGATATCTATGCTAACTTTCCTCCTCGGATGGTATCGGAGAAAATGATTAGTACCAATGATGCTTAATAAACAAAAGTACAAATTTATTAACAAGGCTCAAGTGACTTAACAGAAAAGGCAGGACAATGCTGATATATCTGGTGTAAGAGAACTACTGTAAGGACGAACTTTATTACAATAAATAAATTAACACCATACGAATACTGATATTTCATCTTAAAACTAAAATATTAAACAATGTGAATAATTATTAAAATGAAATTATGAGACTGATGCAGGTAGAGAACAGATACCACAGGAGTGTGTGTTTGGGGTTGGGATGAAGTACAACATGCAGCAATCAAGCAAGAGGAGTCTGATGAGTCTTAGTTACTTATACAAACAAGATCAAGCAAGAGACACTAGAGGTGGGCATGGTTATGGGAACCTTCTGCTTCCTACTTCAAGAGTGAATTAACCAGTTAGATGTAATTTATCGGAACAAAATTCTAGACAAGTCTTTGTGCCCTCAGCAACTCAATACCTCAGCACTCTTAGAGTTCCACATTACTCTTGCAGACCTAAGGTAACACACCTTGTTAAAAATTTTAATTTGCTGAGAGTACAAAATATTCACAGTTTCCTGTGTGTGCTACATCTACACGACATTCAGTTTAGACATTAACCCAGAGCTTAAATTTTACCTGGAGAGCTGCAACACAAAGCATGGACACAATGCAAGGAACAAGTATCTATGGTATTCCACATGTATGATTTAACTTTAGAAAAAACCCATACAAATAAAAAAAACAAAAATTAGGAACTAATTGCCTGAAAATGCCGAAAGTTCCCCATCTGCCAACGCCTTCACTAATATTGTTAAAGAGCATCTATTAAGTCTCCCATAAAGGTTACAGCCATTAATTGTAAATTCTCAGGTATGAATTTCACCACCTTAATGCAACCATTCTGCAAGTCACTGACTGATAAAATTTATCTGTAAATGACCAGTTCATCATTTGAAACCTGTATCACTGTACTTGTCATTGTAATGGATTACATTACTCAAACTGTACTGATACTCAAGTGACATTAATTATATACTAAGTCTAGACTTTACTGTAAACTGTACTAATTGTAACATTTTTTTTTTTTTTGCTACCTCTTTTTTGTAATAATGTAAAATAATGAATAATTAAAATTTACCACTGCATAACCTATGTCTAGTTTTTAACAGTTTAAACATTAATATTGGTCTACCAGAACTGCTCAGTCATGTTAGTGGTTTTCTTTGTGCTCAACAATATTTTATAACATGTAAATCACACACTGAATATTATGCAAAAAAAAATAAAAAAATTTAATTTGTATGTAAGTCACTGATTTATTTTGGATTATCCTAGGTAACTTACACATGTTGCTATGTATGATAACTGTATTTGTGTACCTGTACTTAAATAAACTTACTTAGCACTCTGACAAGTGGATGAAAGGAGAAAAAAACAGCCTCGTAAAGCTTCTCTTAAGCAAAATATTATTAGTAAAGACTTGTAATGTTTTGTGTATTATTTCACCCTAGGGAATTATCTCATGGACAGCTGATTAACAGTTTACCTCATTACAGTAAAACCTTCACTTAACACAACCAGATTTAATGAATTTTGGATCTGACAGAAAATCTGGGGCTGGACAACATGAGGATATATAAAATAGCAGTTAAATCAACAATTGTTAATTATCGTTTTTGTCCACTGGGTAAACTGATTTCAGATTTTACAGGCAGTGTTCGAGAAATCAGAACTGCCAGTTACTCTTGCTGTCTGCTGGGTAAATCTATTATCAGACTTAATGGAAAAAGTCCACATTAACCAGAACTATGTATATTTCATTGATACAATAATGGAAAACAATCTCATAATTTGAATTTAACGAACAAATTGTATAACAGACTCTCCCTCCCCCTTATTGCCTGTCAAGGCAAGGGTTCATTGTTACTGCATTATTTATTATTAAATTTAAATATAGATGCTTTGATAAATGATGACTCAGTTGCTGGACTAGAGGTGAAACTCTTGCATTGTGTGACATCCCTGGAAATATGACTAGATAATGTCTTGACACTCAACTGTATTTCTGTTAGGAAATATGTTTCAGCTGACCTAGTGTGCCAAGTTAGAGAGACAAAGGAAGAAAGAAAAAGGAAGAAAAAAAACAAGAGAAAGAGCAAGAGAAAAGCAAGAGAGCAAGAGCAAAAGAAAAGCAAGAGAGCAAGAGGAAGCAAGAGAAAGAGGAAGCAAGAGAAAGAGGAAGAAAGAGGAAGCAAGAGAACAAGTAAGAGCACAACTCAAGAGTATACAGCAGCCAGCATCTCATACAATTACTACAGTACTGCTACAATCACAGGAAATGCTAAGTTCATAAGTGTCACACAGTAAATGGACAACTGGATACATCAATTCCTTGGATTAAGAGCCCTTCACCAGCATCAACACAACCCCCTCCCCCACCCTAGCCCTTCTACATGGAGCTCATATTACTACATCTTAGCTAGGGCATGATCATTATTTACACTTTACCATATCAATGATGAGCCTACACATTAATTTCATATGACAGAAGCACTAACTGCAACATTTATCTAATTTATCTAATCTGCCATGTAAACAGGAGTAACTGCCACTAACAAACCAGACAGTCTAACACAGGGGTCCCCAACCTGTGGCCCGCAGGCCACAGGTGGCCCTACTAGAAAATGGATGCAGCCCTCACATGAAATTATAAATTCACTTTTATGTAGTTTCCACACTGCACAGTATCAACCAAACCGTGCAGCCCTCATCACACATGTGACCATCAAATGTGGCAGACTTGTGTAGGAAGGTTGAGGACCACTGCTCTAACATGTAAAAATACTACAATGAAAACAGAAATACAGTGGACCCCCGGTTAACGATATTTCTTCATTCCAGAAGTATGTTCAGGTGCCAGTACTGACCGAATTTGTTCCCATAAGGAATATTGTGAAGTAGATTAGTCCATTTCAGACCCCCAAACATACACATACAAACGCACTTACATAAATACACTTACATAATTGGTCGCACTGGGAGGTGATAGTTAAGCGGGGGTCCACTGTATAAAGCCTGAGTGCTTTCATGTGCATAGACACATCATCAGAGGAAGATGTACATGAGTAAAGAACATGACAGCACTTGGGCTTTATTTCCTATTTTCACTGATATTTTTACATATTTGCAATCTTGTGTTGTATTGTGATTTCTTCCACACACTAATATATACAGGAGGATCACCACTCACAAACATCTATACTTACAAACCAAGCCTGTAGATACAAATTAAAATTTTATGAATACTGATCAGCAATTGCAAACATTCAATTTAAAAAAAATTATTTATTTTTAATATGCTTATTTTGTGCATATGGGGGGTGGGCTCTTATTTTTTTTGTAGAGAATAATGAAGAACTTTATACAGGACAATATTTAATAAATCACACTGGCTTATGTGAATGACATCAAACTGTCAAGTACATATTACATGTACTGCTAATACAGCAGTTTAGATGAGTGAAGCCAGCCTATCCTGTGTATGTCCAGTTTTGCTACTAGAGTAGTTTACATAACATGGCTGTGTATACAACTGTAGCTCATTGTATTATTAATTATTTAAAAAAAGACAACGTATGGTAATTTGCTGGATAAATATGCTCTTTTTGACTTTGATCAAACTCCCTTGAAGAAACTGATTCTGGGTACAAGACACCCTGGTTATCAGAGCTTATGATTGTAACACATTCATTAGTTGGGAACTTCTAGTGGAACCAGAGTATGTTATATAACCTTAATGTATCATACATGAAGTTTTCCAAGAGCAATGCTAAAATACAGACTTAAAAAACATTTAAATAAATCTAATAATTAGAAGAGTCATTCACTGGGTGATCACAAATCCCCATCTATAATCTCAACCCAGTATGAAAGTTGGCACCTATATAGTTCAATAACAATTTGAACCTTTCAGTAACATTTTTTTTTTCGAAGAATCAGTCATATCCCACAGAGGCAGGGTGACCTAAAAAGAAAAACTTAAGTTTCTCTTTTCAAATTTAGTAATGTATGTATACAGGAGAAAGGGTTATTAGCTCCTTGCTACTTTCAGTAACATACACCAATATTAAATGTTTAAAGACTATGAGTAGAGGCATTCTCATCATGCAAAAAGAAAAATAAATTACATATGCATACATATACATGTCATGCTGAATAGGTAAAACTCACGATTTTGGCTTAAATATTAACACTCTTTTTGCCGAATAAGGCAAGCGAAAATTTGTGTATGAATTAATTTAACATAAATCATTCTTAACCTAAATAAAAAATATTGCATTGTGTTTGCTTATTATTAAATTATTGTAAAGTTATTTAAAATATATTTAGTTAGATTAGGCTAAATTAAATTGTGCTTGTTATAATAAGGTTAGCTAAGTTTTCTAAGGTTCTTTTGGTACAAAATTATTAATTTTTACATAACATAAATGAAAAAAATATCTTTAAACATACAGTGGACCCTCTAATTTCATGAGGCTCTATTTTTGTGAATTTTGATTATCAGCAACTTTTTTCCTCAAAATATAGCCTCTATTTTCATGACTTCCCTCTAAATTCGGCGGCTGTTCGGTACGGATCCCAGTGGCTCCACGCACACAAAGCCTCCCACAAGAGTCAGTCTGGCATTGCTTGTCAGCAAGTGAGCATCACCCCCCAGTGTTCATAGAAACATTACATAATCCACTATTTTTTGGGCTTGCAACTGTTAAATAAGCTACCATGGGCCAAAAGAAAGCTCCTAGTGCCAGCCCTTTGGTAAAGAAGGTAAGAAACACAATAGAATTAGAGCAAGAAATCATAGCAAAGTACCAAAGTGAAGGAGGAAAAGAGGGGAGAATGTGCCTTCTTCAGTGATTTAGTGATTCTATGATATGTACAATACTAAAGCAGCAAGAGTCAAAGGTTATAGTTGTGCAAGACAGGTATACAATGCCGACAAGATGAAAGTTTCGAAATCCAGTGGCTTTTTCAATACAGATTCTTGGACATAATTAGAAAACAAAAGAACTATATACAAAACATGAGGTAATCAGTCCCTCAGCCTTGGAGGTGGTGTTTACAGCACCATGGTTGAAGAGATTCTGAAGCATAGGTAAGGAGACTGGTGCTTATATAGGCATCAGTGAATAGGGGGAATCCCGCCTACCAGTGACTATGCCCTCGTCTGCTACACATCCCTATTCACCGACGCCTATATAAGCGCCAGTCTCCTTACCTGTGCTTCAGAATCTCTACAACCATGGTGCTGTAAACACCACCTCCAAGGCTGAGGGAATGATTACCTCATCTTTTGTATATAGTTCTTTTGTTTTCTAATTATGTCCAAGAATCTGTATTGATAAAGCCACTGGATGGCAAAACATCTACAAAGATAACCAGATGTTGCACAAGTGTCTTAATTTTCATCAAAGGTTATAGTTCCAGCCAGTGACAAAGTGTAGCATTTACAGTGTAGCAAGTTAGGTAAGCGATTAAGCGATAGAAAAAGGACGACATGAAACTTAACTCCTCCAATGTTACTGGAGGTATACAGGGCCACTGACAATACAGCCGCCACTGCCACCACTACATGTATATGGCTTATGCTGCCAGTGACCCTGCTAAACCAACAACAACAAAGAACCACCACTAGTCATACATAATCACATATTTTATTCATTTTAGAGTATATATCATGTTTCTATGTTATAAATATTGTTTATTATGTCACATTAAATGAATTGTGATAGATAAATAAGCCACAGAGTTGATATTAGCGTTATACTGAAACATATTGTCCTATCTCCAAACAATAAACTTGCCTCCCTCTCCCCTCCTCCCCATCTGTCATACACCAACAACAATCTTCAATAAAAGTAAGTGTAATGTTAAATGTTAATTTATACATTTTATTATTACTTTATATTGATTTGTTATTCTTTTCTGTATATTTTTTTTTTATCACACTGGCCGATTCCCACCAAGGCAGGGTGGCTCGAAAAAGAAAAACTTTCACCATCATTCACTCCATCACTGTCTTGCCAGAAGGGTGCTTTACACTACAGTTTTTAAACTGCAACATTAACACCCCTCCTTCAGAGTGCAGGCACTGTACTTCCCATCTCCAGGACTCAAGTCCGGCCTGCCGGTTTCCCTGAACCCCTTCATAAATGTTACTTTGCTCACACTCCAACAGCACATCAAGTATTAAAAACCATATGTCTCCATTCACTCCTATCAAACACGCTCACGCATGCCTGCTGGAAGTCCAAGCCCCTCGCACACAAAACCTCCTTTACCCCCTCCCTCCAACCTTTCCTAGGCCGACCCCTACCCCGCCTTCCTTCCACTACAGACTGATACACTCTTGAAGTCACTCTGTTTCGCTCCATTCTCTCTACATGTCCGAACCACCTCAACAACCCTTCCTCAGCCCTCTGGACAACAGTTTTGGTAATCCCGCACCTCCTCCTAACTTCCAAACTACGAATTCTCTGCATTATATTCACACCACACATTGCCCTCAGACATGACATCTCCACTGCCTCCAGCCTTCTCCTCGCTGCAACATTCATCACCCATGCTTCACACCCATATAAGAGCGTTGGTAAAACTATACTCTCATACATTCCCCTCTTTGCCTCCAAGGACAAAGTTCTTTATCTCCACAGACTCCTAAGTGCACCACTCACCCTTTTCCCCTCATCAATTCTATGATTCGCCTCATCTTTCATAGACCCATCCACTGACACGTCCACTCCCAAATATCTAAATACATTCACCTCCTTCACACTCTCTCCCTCCAATCTGATATCCAATCTTTCATCACCTAATCTTTTTGTTATCCTCATAACCTTACTCTTTCCTGTATTCACTTTTAATTTTCTTCTTTTGCACACCCTACCAAATTCATCCACCAATCTCTGCAACTTCTCTTCAGAATCTCCCAAGAGCACAGTGTCATCAGCAAAGAGCAACTGTGACAACTCCCACTTTATGTGTGATTCTTTATCTTTTAACTCCACGCCTCTTTCCAAGACCCTCGCATTTACTTCTCTTACAACCCCATCTATAAATATATTAAACAACCACGGTGACATCACACATCCTTGTCTAAGGCCTATTTTTACTGGGAAATAATTTCCCTCTTTCCTACATACTCTAACTTGAGCCTCACTATCCTCGTAAAAACTCTTCACTGCTTTCAGTAACCTACCTCCTACACCATACACCTGCAACATCTGCCACATTGCCCCCCTATCCACCCTGTCATATGCCTTTTCCAAATCCATAAATGCCACAAAGACCTCTTTAGCCTTATGTAAATACTGTTCACTTATATGTTTCACTGTAAACACCTGGTCCACACACCCCCTACCTTTCCTAAAGCCTCCTTGTTCATCTGCTATCCTATTCTCCGTCTTACTCTTAATTCTTTCAATAATAACTCTACCATAAACTTTACCAGGTATACTCAACAGACTTATCCCCCTATAATTTTTGCACTCTCTTTTGTCCCCTTTGTCTTTATACAAAGGAACTATGCATGTTCTCTGCCAATCCCTAGGTACCTTACCCTCTTCCATACATTTATTAAATAATTGCACCAATCACTCCAAAACTATATCCCCACCTGCTTTTAACATTTCTATCTTTATCCCATCAATCCCGGCTGCCTTACCCCCTTTCATTTTACCTACTGCCTCACGAACTTCCCCCACACTCACAACTGGCTCTTCCTCACTCCTACAAGATGTTATTCCTCCTTGCCCTATACACGAAATCACAGCTTCCCTATCTTCATCAACATTTAACAATTCCTCAAAATATTCCCTCCATCTTCCCAATACCTCTAACTCTCCATTTAATAACTCTCCTCTCCTATTTTTAACTGACAAATCCATTTGTTCTCTAGGCTTCCTTAACTTGTTAATCTCACTCCAAAACTTTTTCTTATTTTCAACAAAATTTGTTGATAACATCTCACCCACTCTCTCATTTCTCTCTTTTTACATTGCTTCACCACTCTCTTAACCTCTCTCTTTTTCTCCATATACTCTTCCCTCCTTGCATCACTTCTACTTTGTAAAAACTTCTCATATGCTAACTTTTTCTCCCTTACTACTCTCTCTACATCATCATTCCACCAATCGCTCCTCTTCCCTCCCGCACCCACTTTCCTGTAACCACAAACTTCTGCTGAACACTAACACTACATTTTTAAACCTACCCCATACCTCTTCGACCCCATTGCCTATGCTCTCATTAGCCCATCTATCCTCCAATAGCTGTTTATATCTTACCCTAACTGCCTCCTCTTTTAGTTTATAAACCTTCACCTCTCTCTTCCCTGATGCTTCTATTCTCCTTGTATCCCATCTACCTTTTACTCTCAGTGTAGCTACAACTAGAAAGTGATCTGACATATCTGTGGCCCCTCTATAAACATGTACATCCTGAAGTCCACTCAACAGTCTTTTATCTACCAATACATAATCCAACAAACTACTGTCATTTTGCCCTACATCATATCTTGTATACTTATTTATCCTCTTTTTCTTAAAATATGTATTACCTATAACTAAACCCCTTTCTATACAAAGTTCAATCAAAGGGCTCCCATTATCATTTACACCTGGCACCCCAAACTTACCTACCACACCCTCTCTAAAAGTTTCTCCTACTTTAGCAATTCAGGTCCACTACCACAATTTCTCTCTCACTTGGTTCAAAGGCTCCTATACATTCACTAACATCTCCCAAAATCTCTCTCTCTCCTCTGCATTCCTCTCTTCTCCAGGTGCATACACGCTTATTATGACCCACTTTTCGCATCCAACCTTTACTTTAATCCACATAATTCTTGAATTTACATATTCATATTCTCTTTTCTCCTTCCATAACTGATCCCTCAACATTACTGCTACCCCTTCCTTTGCTCTAACTCTCTCAGATACTCCAGATTTAATCCCATTTATTTCCCCCCACCGAAACTCCCCTACCCCCTTCAGCTTTGTTTCGCTTAGGGCCAGGACATCCAACTTCTTTTCATTCATAACATCAGCAATCATCTGTTTCTTGTCATCCGCACTACATCCACGCACATTCAAGCATCCCAGTTTTATAAAGTTTTTCTTCTCTTTTTTAGTAAATGTCTACAGGAGAAGGGGTTACTAGCCCATTGCTCCCAGCATTTTAGTCGCCTCATACGACACGCATGGCTTACGGAGGAAAGATTCTTTTCCACTTCCCCATGGGCAATAGAAGAAATGAAGAACAAGAGCTATTTAGAAAAAGGAGAAAAACCTAGATGTATGTATATATATATATATATATATATATATATATATATGCATGTGCGTGTCTGTGAAGTGTGACCAAAGTGTAAGTAGGAGTAGCAAGATATCCCTGCTATCTAGCGTGTTTATGAGACAGAAAAAGAAAGCCAGCAATCCTACCATCATGCAAAAGAGTTACAGGTTTCTGTTTCACAGTCATCTGGCAGGACGGTAGTACTTCCCTGGGTGGTTGCTTAATACTTTTGGGTGTCTGAAACTGATTATTTGGATTTACTTTATTTCTTACAGGGAAAATGGTTTCGATTTTCATGAATTTCGCCTTTCGGCAGACTCTCTGGAATGGATTAATCACAAAATTAGAGGGTCCACTGCATAAGAGAAAATCTTAGAAAGGACTTAATTTTAAATGAGTTCTTGCTAATTGACCAATTTTACCTATTCGGCACGACAACTATGGAGGCAAAGAAGAGAATGTATGAAAGCATAGTGGTACCAACACTCTTACATGGGTGTGAAGCTTGGGTTGTAAATGCTACAGTGAGGAGGAGGCTGGAAGCAGTGGAGATGTCCTGCCTAAGGGCAATGTGTGGTGTAAATATTATGCAGAGAATTCGGAGTGTGGAAATTAGGAGGTGGTGTGGAGTTACTAATAGTATTAGACAGAGGGCTGAAGAGGGGTTGTTGAGGTGGTTTGGCCATTTAGAGAAGTAAATGCGAGGGTCTTGGCAAGAGGCGTGGAGTTAAAAGATAAAGAATCACACAAAGTGGGAGTTGTCACAGTTGCTCTTTGCTGATGACACTGTGCTCTTGGGAGATTCTGAAGAGAAGTTGCAGAGATTGGTGGATGAATTTGGTAGGGTGTGCAAAAGAAGAAAATTGAAAGTGAATACAGGAAAGAGTAAGGTTATGAGGATAACAAAAAGATTAGGTGATGAAAAATTGGATATCAGATAGGAGGGAGAGAGTATGGAGGAGGTGAATGTATTCAGATATTTGGGAGTGGACGTGTCAGCGGATGGGTCTATGAAAGATGAGGTGAATCATAGAATTGATGAGGGGAAAAGGGTGAGTGGTGCACTTAGGAGTCTGTGGAGACAAAGAACTTTGTCCTTGGAGGCAAAGAGGGGAATGTATGAGAGTATAGTTTTACCAACGCTCTTATATGGGTGTGAAGCATGGGTGATGAATGTTGCAGCGAGGAGAAGGCTGGAGGCAGTGGAGATGTCATGTCTGAGAGCAATGTGTGGTGTGAATATAATGCAGAGAATTCGTAGTTTGGAAGTTAGGAGGAGGTGCGGGATTACCAAAACTGTTGTCCAGAGGGCTGAGGAAGGGTTGTTGAGGTGGTTCGGACATGTGGAGAGAATGGAGCGAAACAGAATAACTTCAAGAGTGTATCAGTCTGTAGTGGAAGGAAGGCGGGGTAGGGGTCGGCCTAGGAAAGGTTGGAGGGAGGGGGTAAAGGAGGTTTTGTGTGCGAGGGGCTTGGACTTCCAGCAGGCATGCGTGAGCGTGTTTGATAGGAGTGAATGGAGACAAATGGTTTTTAATACTTGACGTGCTGTTGGAGTGTGAGCAAAGTAACATTTATGAAGGGGTTCAGGGAAACCAGCAGGCCGGACTTGAGTCCTGGAGATGGGAAGTACAGTGCCTGCACTCTGAAGGAGGGGTGTTAATGTTGCAGTTTAAAAACTGTAGTGTAAAGCACCCTTCTGGCAAGACAGTGATGGAGTGAATGATGGTGAAAGTTTTTCTTTTTCGGGCCACCCTGCCTTGGTGGGAATCGGCCAGTGTGATAATAAAATATATATATATATATACAGTGGACCCCCGGTTAACGAACTTTTTTCATTCCAGTAGTATGTTCAGGTGCCAGTACTGACCGAATTTTTTCCCATAAGGAATATTGTGAAGTAGATTAGTCCATTTCAGACCCCCAAACATACACGTACAAACGCACTTACATAAATACACTTACATAATTGGTCGCATTTGGAGGTGATCGTTAAGCGGGGGTCCACTGTATATATATGTAAAGAAGAAAACTTAATGAAGCTGCACCAGTGTGCTAGATGGTAAGCCTACAAGAAAATAAGAAAATTCAGATAACTGGATTTATTTATTAATTCATGTTGAGAGTTAAACCCTTGTGGGATTAGTCCAAGACATGGCAGAAACTTGATCCTCCATCTGCTGAGTGTGAGACAGATGAGTTTCCTATCTGTACTCGCCCATATTGATAAGTGGAGATAGTCAAGTGCACACACTCCTCCCAGCACCTGCACACCAGAAAGTGATCATCGCACTGAGTGAGGTATAAGAGGTTGTTCTGGCAATAAATGACCTTTAAAACCATACCAGAGGAAGAAGAGGTACATATTTAGTAGAAGCAGGTGATATTAAGTTTATCCAACTGGGTATCCCATGGTCCTGCAGAAAATTATTTGTACTATATACTGTACAATTCTCTCTATCCTATCTTGTTAATGAAAAAGAAAATGTAAAAATTATTTACCTTAATTGATGGTGGTGGTGTCATACTCACTAGAAGTGATGTTTCTTGAAGAATATGTAGATGATTAATTAGAGGGAGAACAATGAATTCAAGATGACCGGATGCTGCAAATATTCTGTACCTTACATCAATGCATGCTATGAGCCACTACCACACCATCGCAGGTTTGCCAGCTAAGTGAATGTACTTGTGTCTGGAGCCACTGATCAGCATTCATAATTTTTTTCCAATATATTTCAAGCATTTCATTCATTACTATCACTGTTCACAACTGAAATTCCTATTTTTGGGAGTTTGTAAAAATAAAAGCTTAAAGGATCAAACATAAGATTTTTCTAGGCCTTCTATTTTAACCATGATTGTCTAGACCAGGATGCACAACCTTTCCAATCACTAAATATTAATAAGCTATAGAATGCATAGTTATAAACTGAGTCAAGTCAATGAAGATATTCAATGTTACATTTCAGTGGAAGTTCAATGATTTTTTATAGAATATATCAAGGGTCACAAATGTAGCACTCAAGGGTTAAAAGCAGCCTGCAGAATGTGCATACCTGACCAAGATCAACATCTAATATTTGGGTATTTAACCAAGTTGTTAAATAACAGACAACAACCATCTGATACTCAAATACAAGTACATACATACATCTGATTTAATTATACTTATTACATAATGCGTAGATAAAGACTTAACCTACCAAGAGAAAGTGCTTCCCAAACACATATACACTTCTCAATTTCTGTAGCAAATTTTACCATAGCACCACACACAACTCCCAGTGTAAAATCAATGAGAAGCACTCAAGATATCTGAAAACAAAGTGGCAAAAAAAAAAAAAAAAAGTTATCCCCTCAATATTTGGGAAAACTAATTACTCCATGGTTCTTAGGAAACATAACTATAAATGTCTACTGTTGCTGTGCAACAGCACAGCACATGGTGGTAAAACCATAAAGTGAATTTCCTTAAATTACATGTACCTCATGCACTTCAAATTCTGAAAGCAAAATCTCAAAAGCAAACAAAAATTTAGGCTATAGTTAAAAATCATAAATGTTAAACAGTAAATTTAAGAATATTTTAGTCTACAGTAACAAACTACAAATTAAAAAGCAAGGCAGTGGGTCAATGAAGCAATCTATTCAGCATATACACAGTACTGATGTTCTCACAGCTATCAGCCTAATGGATCCAGGAACAATGAACTAATAATGGTATGGAACAGAGGTCTGTCTTGAGCTAGCTCATGAGCCACATCTGTGAATACAGTAACTACACTATTCAGTGTTATGGAATACTATTTTCATTTACATCTAGATTACAATCCCAGCTATCTTAGGATAGACCTAACCCATGCAGTACAACCATTAACATTAGTGAGAAAAAATGCAGACCTTATGACTGAAACACTACTTACAAACAAAATATGGAAAGCGTATAAATTTGAAGGGAAAAGAAGGCAGGGTAGGGGTTGTCCTCAAAAAGGTTGGAGGGAGGGGGTAAAGGTTTTGTGGGAGAGGGGCTTGGACTTCCAGCAAGCATGTGAGAGTGTTAGATAGGAGCAATGGAGACGAATGGTTTTTGGGACCTGACAAGCTGTTAGAGTGCGAGTAGGGTAATATTTTGTGAAGGGAAACCAGTTAGCCGGACTTGAGTCCTGGAAATGGGAAGTGCAATGCCTGCACTTTAAAGGAGGGGTTTGCGATATTGGCAGTTTCGAGGCTGACTTTTAAACTGTCATATCTGAGCACCTCTGCAAAGACAGTGATTATGTATGAGTGTGGTGAAAGTGTTGAATGATGAAAGTATTTTCTTTTTGGGGATTTTCTTCCTTTTTGGGTCATCCTGCCTCGGTGGGAGACTACCGTGTAAAAAAAAAAAAATTATAAATACTCTTGCTCCACAATTTTGTAATTTATCTTTTAATTGTAGTATACATACATACTTTCGAATATTTTTTTTTCAACACTTTGGCCATCTCCCACCAAGGCAGAGTAACAAAAAAAACCCAAGGGATAGCCTGAGCTTGCTACCACCTGAAGCTCATAAGACTGCCATCCCCACGAGCCCCTTTGGGGCGAGGCAGATGGCAGACCAGAGGCCTAGCTTCTCCCTGCAAGCCCCGTGAGGGCGGGGACTGTGGCTAGGCCTGGGGACACTTGGTCCCAAAGATGTACCTCCTCCCATGGGAGACTTAGGTCTTGAGATACTCCCCAGATAGGGAGCCAAGGCCGAGTCACCACTCTTGGAAAAGACCTGGGAGAGTACCGGAAAAAAAAAAAAAAAAAAAAAAAACTCACCATCATTCACACTATTATTGTCTTTGCAGAGGCGCACAGATGCAACAGTTTAGATGTCACTCTAAACAGCAAATATCCCAGACCCCTCCTTTAAAGTGCAAGCATTGTACTTTGCACCTCCAGGACTCAAGTCCGGCTAACCGGTCTCCTTGAATCCCTTCATAAAATATTACCCTTCTCACACTCCATCAGCTCAAAGTCCCAAAAATCATTCATCTCTA